>NC_137702.1:9441919-9746193 GCF_964034855.1 Anser brachyrhynchus | reverse complement strand
ACGAAGGGTGGGCGCAGGACAAAGGGGTGCTGCCGGCAGGGTGGCACAGTGGGTGGGCAGCTGGGGCTGCCCCGTGCTGGGGATGGCAGCCGGCGCAACGTCTCCTCTTCCACACCTGGCACCTTCCCCCTTCGCTGCCCCCCTGGGAAGGCGGATTTCTTCCCCAAGGAGTGCAGGGAAAGCGTTTTCCACCGCGCCAGCTGAAAATGGATTCGCAATCCAATTTTACCCTAGTGCCACTCCAGTGATTTTGATGGAGCCGCTGTCGCTGCGTGCTGGTTGGAGCCAGCGGACGGCTGCCGTGGTTTCATAGAGCAGAGGTTTCTTATCTGTGTCACCTTTGATTACTGTAATTGAAATCCTGCTCTGATCTGATCTGTGCCCGAGCGTTTCTGCTGCCCGTGCGGCTCCCGGCTCGAGCGGCGAGATGACGTTAAATAGATTTTAAAAGCAGGCAGGCTGCGAGGAGCTCTGCTGCCCTCTCACCAGCAGCCACCAGCTGCCTGGTCCCCGGCTCCATCGCTGCCATCCCAGTGGTGCTGCTGGGATCACGGAGGGCTCAGCCACTCTTTTCCCGACATCTATGGAGCCGATGTGCTCCTGCCCCTCCGCTGCCACGCAGGAGAGGATGCTCCTGGTTCTGGTGCCCAGACCATCCCAAAACATCAGACAAAAAGAAAGGAATAAGGCCCAGAAACACGGTGTGCACCGAGGGGCTCGGTCCTCACCCCAGCCCCTGGGCAGCCGCTTCCTCCCCGGCCGCGATCCCTCCCGGCCGGTCATTGTTCGGCGGCACAATGCTGCGGGTCCGAGCGGCCCTTTATCAGCCCCGGCCATGCGGGCTGGGGAGGAAAAGGGTTTCAATCCGAGCCGAGCGATGTTTCCGCCGGCAGACGGTCCCCAGTGCGGGGCCGGCTCCCTCCAGGCTGTGTGTGTGCGTGTGCGCGGTCGCATCCTGCATCCCCGCCGGGGTCCCCTGCTCCTCCGAGATGCCCGCTGCCCTCCCCGCTCCGTCGGTAATTAAATACAGGCTAAAATTAGCTGTGAAGGCAGCACCTCCGGGGTCTTCCACTGCCTGTGGGATGCTACAAGTGGGTCAGCCGGCAGCTGCCCCCCAGCCGGGCGCCCGGGGTGCTCGTGGTACCCGTCCTCTGCTGCACGGCGGGGCTGGTTTCCAGCGGGCAGCATCACTCCCCGGCCCACGGCACGGATCCACACCTCTCGCCCCCGCTGCTGCCCTGCGGGGCCTCCCTGGAGGTTCAGCCACCTCGGAGGCCATCCCGGAGGCTTTCCCTGCTGGGTTCACCCCGCTCGGCTGCGCTCGGGCCGGAGCAGCTGGAGAGGCGAGAGGCTCCTTCTGGGATCGCAAGAGTGCGCATCCTTGTCGTGTTTCTCCCCGTGCCTTGGGGGAGCTGTTATTTTTAGCCGCTCTCCCCATCTCACGTCACTAGCTAGGCTCTTGATCTCTCTCTCTTTTTTTTTTTATCCCTCCCCAGCCTTAATTTGTTTGCTCTGTGCTATCTTCAGGTTAGGGGAGCCAGAACCAGGGATCTTCACAGGAGACCACTCGCCTCTCCTCACCCTCTACCCAGGGAGGTTTGGATGGGTTTTTCCTCTTTTTAACCCTCTCCCCAGCCTGGGGTCCCCCCTCTGACATCCCTGAGGGATGAAACACAGGGAAGGGGCAGCCGAGAGACAAAACAACCTGGATGTGCTCTGGCTGGGGAAAGGCTCATCCCTTTTCTTTTGGCCTCCTTGGGCTGTTTCGTGTCTCCCCGTGGCCGATTTTTCCAAGCCAAGAGCCGGGATGCTCGTGGCCGCATCCCAAAATCCCAACTGCGAGGAAAGTGCCCGGGTGCCATCTGCCCCCTGCCCGGCTCCATCACGCTCCCGGGGATGGCAGGAGATGCCCCGGCGGTATTTATAACTCCAAATCCCTTTTCCTGTTAGTCATGCTCCCGTCCCCTTCCTGGCACGCTCACCGGCCTGTCGCGACGAGGGGACTGACGCGGAGCGGAGACGGAGAGAGCGATGCCGGGGTGGCTGCCGCGACGGGTGTCCTGCGGAGGGACAGCTGGCCCTGTCCCCTGCCAGCCCGCCCTGTCCCCTGCCAGCAGCACGGCCCCCTGGGGAAGGCCTGGGCTTGGAGACCGCCAGGCTGTTCTCCACTAAAACACTGCTCTGAAGGAGCTCATCCCCAAAAGGAGCTGAAATCCGCGTGTTTTCTCCCAAAATCTGCACCGAAGGACAGTGATGCTCCTGTCCCCTCAGCGCTCTGTTTGCTTTCCCTGTCTCCTGCCTCTGCTTTTGACTTTCTTTTTTTTTTTTTTTTGGGGTGGTGGCGTTTTTGTTTTTTTTTTTTTTCACCAGACTTTGCTGCATGGTGAATAAAAGCATCCTGCTGTCTGAGGGCTAACGGCTTGCCGGAGAGATAATAAAGCAAAGGGAGTAAATTAAAGTGCCTATAAATAGCAGCAGGAGAGGAAAAAGGAGATGAAGTCATCTTCCTTCAGCTGAGCCGGTATTTACATCACTGCTTCCCTTCTCCTTCTCTCCCCCTCGCCCAGCTCGGGAAACAGCCCCCGGGGCTCGGGGGCTCTGTGTGCCCCCCGTGCCCCCCCTGCTCCCCGAGATGCCCCCGTGTCCCTGGGGTGCCTTTGGGCACCTGCTGGAGGGCGCAGCGAGGAGGTCTGGACGCAGTCCCTGCTGCTGATACGGGTCCTGATGGGAGCCTCCTGGGGTCACCATCCCAGACACGACCCCGTACCCACCGTCCCCGTACCCCCGTGGTGCCCCGCGCCCCCCGCTCGCACCGGGTACGTCTGTGCCTGAGTCAGCCTGAGGTCACACCGCGGTTTCCTCCGTGTCAGCTCCCGGCTCCTATTCCCGGGCTGTTTGCACACACCCGCCGTGTTATTGCAGGGTATTTATAGCTCCTCGACACGGGGAATTACAGAGCCACCGCTCCACACGCGCACCAAAATAATGTCGGTGCCAGGTCGCGGGGGGCCGGGCCGGGCCGGAGGCGCGCGGACCCTGCCTAATAATAATTCCTCGCGCTTTATATAGAGCGCCTTTCATCCGCAGCTCCCCCGAGTGCTTTGCAGGCATTTAATTAAGCTTCCCGACATCCGAACGTGATGACAGCCGAGTAATCACGTCCTCGCTTCTGGATGCGAAAGGAGCAGCTGGACCCGCCTGGGGGCACGTGGCTGTCCTGGCTGGCACCCCTAGAGGAGATCGGAAGCCCAAAAGGGGATGGGGACCCCAAAATCCTGCCTGCCTCTGCTTGGATTGGGGCGGGTGTGACCAGTGCCACCGCAGGGTCTGGGGATGTCAGTGAGAATGCCACCGTCAGGCAGAGCCTGGGGACGGCCGGGCCACAGCTGCCCGACATCTGGATCGGCGGGGGAAGAGACGCCCCGATCTCGGGGGCGACAGCCATAAATCAGCCGGTGGGACTGAAAGGCTGATTTATGGGGGATATTAGGAGTTGTAATCCTGCCCGGCCCAGCCGCCTCCCCAAGTGCTGCAGGGCGATGACAGGGACCCAGATATATTACAGGGAAGGAGCGCACGGAGGCCGGAGTCCCTGGGGCCAGCGCCGACAGATCTCCGAGTGGGAAGTCTGGAAGCTGCTGCGGCTCCCGGGTGGCTCGGTGTGGGGACAGAGACGTGGTTGGGTCTTGGCTGGGGACGGGATCCCGCAGGGATGGACCTCCACGGTCCTCAGGGTGTGTGGTTTGTGCCACCAGCACCCTTCCTCCCTGCCGTGTCCATCCTTCGGGATGTGCCGCATCCCATCCGGGGGGCACGGTGCTGCACCAGTGCCGGGGGAACGTCCGGGGGCTTGGGACAAGGATGGGACACAAACTGCCACCAAACAGGAGGGGCAGAGCGGAACGAGGCCAGCAGAGGGCTGGGACTTAAACCACCGAAGTAGAAGCAAAGAGCAAACAGATGCTGGAGGCAAACGCTGGTGCCGGTAGGAAAATGAGCTTAATTAGGGAGCGTGGGGTTAAAGGCTGGGAGAAGCTGTGGGCTCGTTGGCACCCTGGGGAAACCACGCTGCCAGCTCCTTGCCCAGGCACAGAGACACGTGCAAGGCACCCGTTGCCATCCCCATCCCATCAGCTGGAGACGGATGCACCACGGAGGGGGCTGTGTTTTGGGGCTGGCCTTGCTTAGGGTGCCATTTTATTCTGCACACTGGAAAAATTAAACGCAAGTCCAAATCGTAAATCCAGATTTGCTTCTGATTCACGATCTCTTGTCACGTTATTGTTGCAGTGCTATATTTTCCTTCCCAAACCGCAGCCAGATCCCATTGAGCTTTGCCTTCCTGAGAGCCCACGGCAGGACGGGACCCCCCGGTGACCGTCCCCGAGCCGTGCCACCAGATCTGCCCCCCGCCACCCCCCCTCCGGCCGCGTGTCCCTTACCGGGGGCTGCCGGCACGTCCGCCGCCTCGCTGGCCACGATGAGGGACTCGAGGATCCTCGCACAGAGCTCGGGGCTCGCCTCGGTGCTGCGGGGACAACAGGGTGGCCGTGAGGGTGCCAGCAGCAAGACATCCCCGGGGGTCCCCGAGCCGACCACCCCAAGGCTCCCCAGTAGATATAAGGAGGTGGCACACAACAAAACTCCTCCCGACCCCAAATTCCCTCCTCAACTGCTGCAAAATGGACGGACGAGGGGGGACGTGGGCGGCTCACCTGGAGGGAGCGGGGCGGAGGAGCAGCTCCCCGAAGAGCTCCCCGAGGAGCCGTGCCGACAGCCGGTTCTTGCGGGAGCCCTGGCAGAGGCGGCCGAGGTGTTGGGCCAGATCCTGCAGCAGCAGCACATGGGGCTGCGGCAGGGCCGGGGGGGCCAGCAGGGCTCGGGCTCGCTGGCCACACTCCTCCAGGCCCGGGGTCTCTGCCGAAGAGGGGAGAAATCAGGTCGGGGGATCTCTGCTCCCCATGGAGCCTTGGTTTGTTTCCATACATCCCTCCCCAAATCCCTGTTTTTTGCACCCCATCCTGTGTGCAGACACATGGGTCTCCCAGCAGAAAAAGCAAGCTGGGAGGTAAAGGATTTGCCAGGAGAAATGTGCGGGGGGGCGTTTTTTGGTGTCACCCTTTTTTTTTGGTGACATGGCACTGTCATTGTCGCCGGGGGGACATGGGATATTGCAAGGTGCAGGGACGTGCCCGTGGGCACCTCGAGCTTCCAGCATCGCTCCTCAGGACCCTGGAGCTGTATCCCGGCAGGTCCAGGACTCTTCTCCCCAGAGATTTGTTTTTTTTGGGGGGTGTTTTTTAAATTATATATATATTTTTTGAAAGCCCCGGTGGTTCTGCCTCTGTTCATCACAGGAGCGAGCAGCCTGGGCTGCAGGGGGAAGGCGCTTCCCTTTGAAGCTGCTTAACGAGGCAACCCAGCTAATTGCTTCCTAATTGCGTTTTTATCCTTGGAAGGGAGGCAGCCTTTGATTTCTCCTCTCCGATGGGGAAGGAGAAGGCAGCGGCCCGGTGCCCCCAGCCCAGGGGGATTTCTGCTGGCAGCGTGTCTGCGCGGGGCAGCGCGGATGGCTGCGTTGTCCCTCCTCTTCCTCACCCAGGGCCCTTGCCGAGGGGATGGCAGGCTCAGCGACCGGGGAGAGCTGGTGTCAAAGGGGAAAATCTGGTTTCAAAGGTGACCGGGGGGAAGGAGAGGGTCTGACCAGGTGGGAGACCTCGTGGCAATGTGTTTTATTCCCGCTGGACAGGCCAGGGACCCCGTCTGCTGCTGGCTGTGAGCCCCAGGTGTGCCACTTCGCCCACAAAAATCAACTAAAGCCACGAACTCGACAGTCCCATCTGTCTGCACGAGAGGCTGAAAAGCTCGCGGGGCCCTAAAGGCGCTTGCAGCACCCTGAGCTGAAAAAGCAAAGAATTTTCCCTGCCCATATAAAGCCAAAAGCTAACCTTAGGGCAGCATCCCCAGGGGATGGGGGCAGGAGCTGGAGGTATTGGGAGCTTTCCTTGCAGGGGCTTCCCAAATCTCCTCCACCCCACAAAACATGGGGAGACCCCGACTGCTTACCTTGAGCCATGTGGAGCAAGTCGGTGCAGACAGCGGGGGGGATGAGAGGGGCTGGCAGCTCCTGGAGGTACCACCTGAGGGCCTCGGCCAGCGTCTGGGCACCGTACAGGTCCATGTCCACGGCCGAGGGGTCTGCAAGAAACCCGTCGGGAGCCCTGAGCCCGCTGCACATCCCGCTGCTTTCCATCCTTCCTCTGGACGTGGGGGGATTTCCCTGCCCGTGCCCTGCTGCCCCGCGCGTGGCAGCTCCCGGTGCCACCACCCTGCCACCGTTCCTGTCCCATCTCCACCGGCTTTGGGGTTGGTGTGCCCGGGGACAGCGTGCCACTGTACGGACAGCGCCTGGCACGTGGGGTGGGGGCTCTGGCATCCTCCAGCGCTCATCCTCCAACACTCATCCTCCCTTCTACTACGACCCCGAAGAAATACGCCCCAAACACAACACCCCAGCGATCCCAAAACACCGTGAATGTACCCAAAATGCCATCGCCTCCCCCAGCCCCAAATCGCAGATGCCCAGCGGGCGGCGAAGATGCTGCGGGGTTGAGCAACGGGGCAAAGCACATGAGGAGGGCTGAGTTCATCCCAAAACAGGGTCAGCACTCGGAGGAACATGTCCCGTTGTCCCTCCGAGCCCCGTGGCCAGCTCGGCATAGGGACGTGACTTCAGCCGCCCGCCGAGGCATTGCCTCATGCGTTTGTCTTGGAGGTCCCAGCCCGGCGGCCCGGGGCAGGGGGGACACACACGTCCCCTTTTGCAAAGATCTCGAGGTTTCAAAATCTGGCTCTGGTCCGAGCTGGAGCCAAAAGCGAAGGTTTTGAAATTTTCCTCACAGGAGAAATCTTGGAGGGGGCGGGGGGGGGGGGGGGGAGGAAATCCCAAGGTATTTGAGACCGATTGAAATGGTTCGTTTATAGAAACTAAATTTCTCTTCTAAGTGAGGTTATTGAGATAAAAGAGCAGGGTTTGCAGTTTTTTAGCGATGGCATTTCAGGTCCCACGTGGCTGGGTACGTTGAGATCTAGGAGCAAGGCGGTGGGTTTGCCAAGGTCTGCACCCCCTGCCGTTCCCCTCTCCACGTTTTTATCACCAAATGCAGCTTTACCAAAATCTGCATTCGGGGAGATGCTCTGTCTCCAAAAGAGCAGCATTTTCCAGCAGAAAATGCCCCGAGCCTCCAACCATTTTGGCTGGCAGTGGGGTTATGATCCCAACACGGTGAAAAACCCCATTTCCTAGGGTCAGGCTGGGAGCACTCTGGCTCCCGTTGGAGGCTGGGTTTGGGCACCCCGAGCTGGGTCTCCCCTTCCAGACCTTGGTGGGCTTTTGGAGGGCTTCTCCCCGAGATGTCCGCACCGTGGCCGGGCAGACAAGGCCCGTGCCCATCTCCCCCTGCTCTGGGACAAGAAATTGTGGCAGTTCCCTTACCGGCAGGACCTCGCTGCCTTCCCTTCGGTGCCCGGCCCTTGGCTGGCTGACGGGAAAGCAAACAGATTGAACAATCCCCGGGGCGAAGCCTTTAACCCAGCGGCTGGAGACGCTACCTCATTTTCAGGAGCAAGCACACGGCTGGCCACAAACCCACCCGAGCCTGACAAAAGGCACCGCGCCGCCAGCGTGGCCGAAGGCGACCCGGGGCAAAGGCAGCGCCGCGGGGCTGGGAGAGGATAAAGAAAAATCTGAAAAAAAGAAATGGAAAAGTGCCCGTGGGAAGGGTTCGCCTGACACGTTCCCATCACCCAGCTGCGCTGCTGGACCCCTCAGCTGGCCATCGATGTCCCAGGAGATGCTCCAGCCCCTGGTTTTGGCTGAAACCCCCCAGAGCATGGCTAAAACCCTGGGATGCCGCCGGATGGGTGCCTGTGGCAGCCCCTGTGGCCGCGTCCCGGTGTCTTTGTGCCCAGGAGGGGCTGGGGGAGCCGCGGGGTGGCTCCTGTCCCCGTACCAAGCTTGGTGCTCAAGGTTTCGCGCGTGGTGATGAGCGAAGAGGACGCCTGCTTCCCCTTAGGCCGGGCAGGAAGGGATGAGCCAAAAATCCTCCTTCACCCGCCCCGGCTCGGTGCAGCCCATGCTCGCCGCGGGGGTTTCGCTGGGGAGCTGTCAGACGGTGCTGGCGCAGACTGGGGAGGGCAGCTGCAGCCTGTTCGGTGCTGGAAGGGGATGCCAACGAGTGCTGGCCCCAGGCAATCAGCCCGGGGCTCCACATGGCCTAATTAGCTCATTTGCATAGGCTCGGAGGCGCGTTCAAAGGGAAGGCGCAGCCGATTTCAAAGCAAGTCTCCAAAACATCCTTGCACCCCGAGAGTGCCGTGATGGGGAGACCGGAGAGGGGTTGCAGCAATTAATTTCAGATGGGGCTGCTCCCCTGAGGTCTCCTCGGTGGGTTGGATAGAAGTGGCCTCTAGTCTGCTGTCCCCAGCCTCCCGGACACGCGGTCACATCCCCCTGCCCCAGCTCCCCTCCTCGGTGCTCCCCGGGGTGCTCCCCGATGGGAGGCAGGGCTGGTGGCCTGGGGAGGGTTAATTAACCCTGAGGCAGGGCTCTGCCCCCCCCCGCTCGGAGGGAGATGATAACCCCTGTAAGAAGCTAATGATGCTGCAGGATGAGTCACGGCTCCCCTGGGGCTCTCCAGACATTTCTGCCCCTTCCTGGAGGTCTCCGTCCCCCGTCCCCCCCCAGCTGCAGGGCAGGGACAGAGGGACCCCATCCGGTGCCACAAAGAAGGAAAACACCCCAAAACCCGTGGCCATGGGTCACCTGGAGCACCCCGGGGAGGGAAAGGGGACCAGGCCCCCAGACCCCACACTGCAGCGTGGGCAGAGCCCCCCCAGGAGCGGGGGGCCGGGGCTGAGTCAGGCGGGGTGGGAGATGCCCGGGCCTCTCCCGGCAGCAGCAGCGAGGGAGGTGTGAGTAAGGCGGCCCCGTGGCGCACACCCAGACTGCGGCATGAGTAGAGGCAGGGGACGCTCCGCCAGGACACGGCAGTGGGGGGATTTTGGGGAACGAGAGATTTGAGCTGGTCCTGGTAAGCAGCCGCTCTGCGCCGTCAGCTGCTGCAGCGTGATGCTGCTGGGTGCGTGGTCCCCGTGGCAGAGGGGCACCCTAAACACCCTGAACACGTCATTAAATTCTACATCTGGAGCCTTCTTCCCACCTGTGTCAGCGCGAGGACCTGCACAACCCCCGGACCTGATCCCATCGGGTGTAGCCTGCCGGACATCCCGCTGCGGGGATTTCCCTGGGGAATTTCCCTGGCTTTGACTCAGCACTGTCGCAATGTCCCTGTGCCAGCCCGGTGGTCGCCCTGTGCCGGGGACTTGGTGGCTGCCCACGCGGTCCCTGCCCCTGCCCCGAGCTCCAGCAGCCCCGTATCTCCCCCCCCAACTGGGTTTCACCCCGCTGTGCACCCCGTCCTGGGGGGCAGCAGAGCTGGGACCCCTCCCAGGGGTGCCTGGAGCCGAAATTGGGAAGGCGTGGGTCCCAGCCCCGCGACGTGAGTCACAGGAGACCACTAATTTACCCTTCCCTCATCCCCACCAAATATAACAGATGAGCTCATGCCTCTGCCCAGCCTCTGACCGCCGCAGGTTTATTTCCAGGTACAAACGCAGAGCAGAGCAGGCAGCGGGGCGCCTCGCCTTGGGGACTAAAGTCACAGTTAATGGCTTGGCCAGGGGAAAACGGAGTGCTTGGAGACCCCAAATCCCTCCTGGTGTCCTAGGGGTGAGGACGGGGGAGCACAGCCGCCCCGCTCGGAGCGCTCCCTCCCCGGGCACCCACGCACGAGGCACCCCGGGGTGCTCCCCGCTCCGACCCGTCGCTTTCTGCCCAGCAGCAGCTCGCAGAGCCCACCGCCCCCCGCTAATCCCCACCGAGCCCTGACCTAATTCCCGGGCACGTGAGCGTGTCTCCAGGCAGACTGCGCCGCGCCGGGGCCGGAGATCAAAGCGGGGAGGACGGCAAGATGGCACGGCACGGCACGGCACGCCTGGAGACAGCGGCTCCAATCCACCTCTGCCCGCTGCGTGTCACCAGGAGGGGACGCGGGACAGGGGCACGTGGGACCCCGAGCAGCACAGGACCCCTCCGTCACCCTGGGAGCAGCTCTGATACAAGCGCCGAGTCCCAAGAGATGTCACCCCCTGTCCCCATCCTGCTCCCGTGGCAGTGGGGCAGCACCCAGCCAAGCTGGGACACCCCGAATTTCAATGTGTTGGAGAAATGGGGCAGCTCCGGGGGTGGGGGACACGTGTCCCCTCCCTGCTGCCTGCCCCCACCCATGTGTTAAAATTCGGGGGGGGTTGAAAACCAACATGCAAACTTTTTTAGCCCTTTCTCCTTTCTCACTTTTCCTCCACGACTGCCAAACCCCGGCGTAAATGGGGCATTCACCAGGAAGCCGACACCCCCGGAGGGACCCCAACGTCTCTCCCACAGACCTGCTTTTCCCCCCAGCCGAGACAGGGTTTTTTTTCCCAGCCTCTGCCAGCCCCATATCCTATTTCTCCCCGTTCCCCAAAATCCAGCTTGGCTTTTGCTACAGGAGGAGAGGAGCTGCTCGTGGGGACAGAGCACGGGGCAAACGTGCCCCTGGCCTCTGCTGCCTCGCGCACGGTCCTGAGCGGCTGTGGGAAGCCGCCCCCCCTTTTTTTTTTAGGGCTATTTTACAGCCCAAACGCTACAAAAACCTGCAGGAGGCTGCGGGGAGGGGGGGAGCAACGTCTGCATCCTGCTGAGCATCACCCCCCAGCTGGGACCTGGCACCCACGGCATGCCCCTGGGGCTGGGGGACCCCCGCGTCTCCCCCCGTGCCGCCGCCGCCTCTCGGGGAGCGCCGGGGGCTCGCCGCAGCCCGTTCCCCCGCCCGGCAGGGACTCTGCAGCGGGGAAGCGATGAAGTCATGGTGCTTAATATAGCGATTTCATCACGGCCCTTCTCCCCAGCAACACGGCTCGGGAGCTGGCGGGGCTGCGGGGCCGTGCCCGGAGCCGTAGTGCCGCCCGCCGGGCGCAGGGTGCCTCGGGGCACCCCGCTTCCAGCAGCGTCCCACCCCCCCCCCCCCCCGTCTCCTCAAAAAGGAGCTTTTCCCCCCCCCCGTTTCCTTCTTCCCCATCGCACCCACGTGCTGCCTGCCCCATTTCTCAAACAGAGACGTGAGAGGTTTGCAAAGTGATTATTTTTTTTTTTTCGCTCTCCCTAAAAAAAGGCAGCTTCTAGGGAAGGGCTCCAGCCAAAAATAATAACCGGCCTTTCCTTTCCTCTGCCACTCCCTCTGCCTTGCAGCCCCCAGGCCCCCGCACCGAGCTGCCCCCGTTACAGGCAGCAGCATCCGGGGCAGGCTCAGGGTGCCCCACGGCGGCCCCGACCCCGCACCGGGTGCCAGCACCCCACAACCCATCCTGACCCCACACCCGTATCCCTCCCAGCAGCACCCCACCGGGGTCAGACGAGCTTGAGGGGGGGCTCACATGCAGGCAGCGCCCTACAGAGCTGTAATTAGGGCCCTAACGAGGTCAGAGCCATAACCCAGCCCTGACACAGCCCCGCTCACGTGGAAGCATCGCCTCCAAGCCAGGCACTCGGGGGACGGGGGGAGGATGCGGCACGGGACTTACCCACCAGCAGAGCCTGCTTCAGCTCAGCATCACCCAGTGCGCCGGGGGCCGATGTGTAGAGCACCTCGCTGTCGAGACCTGAGGAGCAGCCAGGAGATGGGGGCTCAGTCCCTGAACCCCAAATCCCCCCTCCGATGGAAGCAGGCAGGGAGCAACATTGGGGGTTCCCTCGCCCCATGCACCCCAGCTCTGTGGGTACCGGGGTGCGCGGCTCGGCCCTAGCGATGCTCGGGGGTATCGGTGGCAACGGGCAGGGCAGAGCGGTCGCACGTGTGCCCCTCGAGCACCTTGGCTGGCTGTACCTTGCTTTTCCAGCGCCTCGATGAGCCTGGCCACGGTCGTCAGCGCCTGCTCGGGGAGGGTCGGCTGCTCGCTGTGCTCTGCCTGCCCGGGGAGCCCTGCTGTGGAGAGATGGGGAGAGGGGCTTGGAGTGCGTTTCCCCCACTCCTGGTTTGCTGTGTGCATGTATTTCCTTCCACGGCATTCATTTCCTTCCTTCCTTCCTTCCTTCCTTCCTTCCTTCCTTCCTTCCTTCCTTCCTTCCTTCCTTCCTTCCTTCCTTCCTTCCTTCCTTCCTTCCTTCCTTCCTTCCTTCCTTCCTTCCTTCCTTCCTTCCTTCCTTCCTTCCTTCCTTCCTTCCTTCCTTCCTTCCTTCCTTCCTTCCTTCCTTCCTTCCTTCCTTCCTTCCTTCCTTCCTTCCTTCCTTCCTTCCTTCCTTCCTTCCTTCCTTCCCTAATTAAAGGCAATTAGAATGACTTTTTCCACTTGGTGCAAAAAGATTTTGGAGATGTTTGAGCCTGCTTTGGGCAGAAAGGCTTGGTTCTTTGATAACTGCTAGAGGAATGGACTCCTTAGGTGGTACAAGAGCGGCCCCGGCACCCACGGCATCTGGGAAGGCTGGTGTGTCAAGGGCTCCTCCGCCTGTTTCATGTGGCAAGCTGATCTGTTTTGGTGGAATTATGTTTAAAAAAAAATAATAATGGTAAATTCAATAACAACTCTGGGTGACTTTTTCCCACAGAAGCCAGCTGCAGCCCAGCCAGCTCGCTCCCTGCATTCGGTTTTTCCTGCCTGGCCAGAGGGCAGGGAGCTCGCCTGTGAAGCCAATAAATCCAGAACAATTTTAAGGAAGGAAAAAGCAAAAAGAAAAAAAAAAAAAAAAAGGACTTTGGGCAGGAAAGTTAAACGGAGCTGAGAAGAGATGGTGCTGGCCCAGAAATGAGAGCCCTGCAGCAGGGTTTAAAGCAAAGCACGTGGGTGGGAGCCCGTGGAAAACTTTCCCACCACACTGATGGGTTAAGGAAAATGGGGTTTTGGCTTCAAAGCCGGCAGCTTGGGGAACAGGGTGGCAACTGCAGAGAATAACTGCCTGTCCTTCGCTGGAGGTGGCCCTGGGCAGGGACCTGGGTGTCCTGATGGGGTGCTGGAGGGAGGCGACGCTGTGGGACAGCCAGGCCGGGGCAGAGCAGCCACCGAGCTCCTGGGAAGTCCCCGTGCAGCAGTGGCACTCGGCTCCGTCCCAAAGCCATTTTTAGGAAGTCGTTTAATTAAAAAAAGACCATTCCTCCCCGCGGAGCCAGCCCTGGCTCTGGGGCACGGCTTGGAAAGGCAGCATTTCCCTCCCGCCAGCCAAACCCTTCCTCTGGCTGGAGAAAGCCCAGGGCACCGTGGGCAGAGCCCCCGAGCAGCACGAGGGCTCGGGGGGCACTGAAGGTGCACAGGGCAGCATGCAGGTCTTGCAGAAAAATAAGGATTTGAGCCAGCCAAAACAAGCATGAGCCTCAAAACCTCTGCCTGGAGATGGAAACAGCAAGGGAAGATTTAAAAAAAAAAAGAAAGAAGAAGAAAAAAAAAAGTGGTTCTCTTCCCAAAAAAACTTCGGAGGTTTTCGTTATAAGGAATAGCCCTTCAGCTGGGAGATTTTGGTTAAAAATGATGCAAAATGGTACTGCTTGTCTGCCAGCAGGAGGACATGACCCTGGGCAGCCAGCTCCCCCCACAGCAGCACCCACGCACCCAGCGCCCCGCAGGGAAGCCACCCCACGGGGGACACCCATGGCACCGGGCGCAGGGACACGGCCGGAGGGTGCCCGGCAGGTGGCAGCACCCGCTGCCCCCAGACCCTGCTTTTAGTGGGGTTTCCTCTATTAAAAAATGATCTCTGGGCTGGGGGCTCGACCCTGGGGCTGGCTGGTCCCTGTCCTCCGAACCACAGCAGCAAGGGGCCCCGTCAGCCTCGCCGTGTCCCCAAAGCGACCGTCCCAGCCTCCTTGCTGCTGCCCCGAATCATTTTGGGGGCATGGACCCCTTGCCAGCAGGTGCCGCTCCCCCAGCCCCACACCAGCAGTGATTTCTCCTCTGTCACATCCCGGAGGAAGAGAGGATCACGGTTTTGTGCAGGGCTGGTGGGTCGTGTTTTTCTCCCCAGCTGGAAGGGGTTTTCTCGCTTTTTCTTTTTTGCTTGGATACATTATGCAACCGCGGTGCGATCCCAAGCCCAAACGCACTTGGCCACCATATAAATGATGAGGTCAGAGGGGGCTCAGCACCCCCAGCAGAGCACAGGCACCCCGACACCTTGCCAAAAAACACCCCCCCCAGCACCACGCCACATCCCCCACGGAAATAAACCCCCCGCGTGTTGGGGGTCCCCACCAAACCGTGCCAAACGCTCGCATCCGCCCGGGCTCCGTGCCACCCCCGGGGTGTCCCCGTCCCCACACTCACCCCAGGGCTGGCCAGTGGGCACGGGGGTCCCGGCGGGCGGCGGGGGCAAGGGTCGTGGCTTGGCCTTGGCGGCGGTGGCGGCGATGCGCACGGGGCCCAGGTACTCCACGTAGGTGCCGGGGAAGTCTCCGCGCTCCTTGGTGCGCTCGTTGAGGCCGTGCAGCCAGCCCTGGGGGCTGCGCTCGTCCCCGTCCTTGTAGTCGGGGGCAGCCAGCAGCGAGGCCCTGCTGACCGTCAGCACGTCCCCGGGGCTCAGCGCCAGGTCCTCCTCCCGGCCCTTCTGGTACTCGTAGAGCGCCCGGTACTGCAGCCCCTCCGGGGAGGCCATGGCGATGGGAGCGGGTGATGCTGCCCCGATCCCGCTGGGCAGGAAAAGATCCTTCTGCCTCTGAGAGCGTCTCCTCACCCCTCCGGTCCCAAATTCACTGTGAGGCTTGGCGGGGTTTGCTCAAGGGTCGTGGAGGGGAGCAGATGTTGCTGACCCGCGTGCCGGCCCCAAAAAGATGCTGTACCCTTCTCAGCCTGCTCTGTCTCTGCCCTTCATCCTGCCGGGGCTGGGGACCGGCCTCCCCAGGCTCTGTCACAGCAAAACGCAGCACGTCAGCCCCCCGCCACCACCGGGACCCCAGCCAGCGCCGTGTCCCCCACCCCGGGCACCCAGGGCCGGGGGCAGCGGGCGGCCAGGGGAGCCCCGCTGCCAGCAGGGACCGGCCGCTGCGCACCGGGAAAGTGCCGGCAAGTCGGGAAAGTAGGGCGAGGGATGGAGCCCCGCGCTTCTAACACAGGCACCCGGGCTGGGCAGCATCCCCGCAGCCCCGAAGCGGCACGCGGGGGCGAGCGAAAATACAGGGTTTCAGTGGTTTTGGATTTGTTTTATTATATTTATTTTTTAATTTAATTTTTTTTTTAAATATCCCTCGGACAGATGACAGCAGCGAATGGTGTCGCGTGCCCCCCTCCCACCTTCCCCCTCCCCCCAAACCCCGTGTCCAGGATTTTAGTTCGATTTCACCTTTATTTCTTAATTTACGGGTTTGTCGATTTATTTTAAAGCCTTTTAAAACATCCCCCGGAGACAGCACAGCAGGGAATGCCCCCCCCCCCCCCCCCCACCTCTCCTTTTTCTCCCCCTCCCTTCCAACCTCCGATCTCCCCCCGGTCGGGAGATGGATGGGGGCGGCCTGCCGTCCCTCCGTCCCTCCGTCCCTCCGTCCCTCCGTCCTCCTGCCCCCCCCGGCCCCCCCCTGCCCCAGCCTTACCGGGAGCGGAGCGGAGCGGAGCCGGCCCCGGCAGCGGCGGGGCGGTGATGTCAGCCTCGCTCCTCCCGCCCCTGGGCACCGCAGCGCGGCGGGGGCGGGGGGGGGACGGGATGGAAAGGGGGGGGCTGCCTCCTATCTGCACCCCCCGGGAGAGGGGAGGGGGTGCTCGTGGGGTTGGGGTGAGCGGGGGGTGTCACACACACACGCAGAGCTCCGGGTTATGGGGGAGCGGAGGTCCCCCCAGTCCGGTCCACTGAGGGGTGGGGGGTGGGGGGTGAGGTGTTGGGGGTGTGTAGGGGTGATGGGGAGGGGGGATTCAGGTGCCGGCACCCATCCTTGGATGCCCATTCCCAGGACACCCCTCATTTGAGCACCCATCCCGTGGACACCCATCCCCTGGGCACCCATCCCCTGGGCACCCATCCCCATGACACTCATCCCCTGGGCACCCATCCCTATGACACCCATCCCCTGGGCACCCATCCCCTGGGCACCCATCCCCATGACACTCATCCCCTGGGCACCCATCCCTATGACACCCATCCCCTGGGCACCCATCCCCTGGGCACCCATCCCCTGGGCACCCATTCCCTGGGCACCCATCCCCATGACACCCATCCCCTGGGCACCCATCCCCATGACACCCATCCCCATGACACCCATCCCCTGGGCACCCATCCCCTGGGCACCCACCCCCATGACACCCACCCCCATGACACCCATTCCCTGGGCACCCATCCCCATGACACCCATCCCCTCAGCACCCACCCCCATGCCCATCACCACCCCACGGCCACGGCGTGGTTGTTGCATGCAACAAGAGCACCGGGGCTCAGCTCGCTTCCAGCTGGTTTGTCTTCTTGTTTTATATTTATTTATTTTTTAAATCCTCGCTTCTCACGCTGACCTCTCTGAACCGACAGCTGCTCCTTGCCTCTGCTGCAGGTCGGGCGTCCTAAAAACAGCTGGCACCTAAAACGTGGGCTCTGGGGAATGCCCTCTGGCTGGATCCAGGAGCAGTGAGGGGTGGGGGCGAGGGAATTCCCAACCCTAGGGGCTGGGAAAGTGGGGGAAACTGAGGCACAGGGGCCAGGGAGCAGTGCAGGAGATGTACAGCCCCTCCTGATGGGAATTTCAGCAAATTCCCCCCCTCGCCGTGCAGCACACGGCCTGGCCGTGCAGTGCAGCGGCATCCCGGGGGATTTCACTGCAGCTACATTCGCCTGGGCAGCACGGAGCCCCCGCTCCCCAGAGGATGGGCTTCCAGCACGAAAAGGGATTTTTCTGTCCCGGTGCCTCTGGTGCTGGCACTGTGCTGCTGCTGCAGCTGCGGGGATGGTCCCTGCCCTCCCCTTGAGCCCTGCTCCTCGCCTGGGGCTGCCTGGTGGGCACCTCTCCAGCTATTTCTGCCCCTCCTGCTCCTGGACCACCCCTACAGGGCAGGAGTTGGCGCTGAACAGAGACCTCAGCTCACAGGGAGCATCCTACATGGCACCCAGCACCTCCCCCTGTCCCTCCCCGAGCAGGGGATCGGTGATTTCCCCAGATTTCCGGCCAAAACACGTGAGTTTTATTTGTTTTACACTGGTCTGCACTTTGCCTCGGAGCAAGGCATCCTTTCAAAGCTGGGCGCTGAAATATTCCATTTCCAGGAGGTAAAAAAATGTATGTCTCCTTTTTATTTCCACCCTGTTTCAGCAGGAGGGGAGGAAGCGACGTATTCATCACAGATTCACAAAGTTTGGTAACTTCAAGCTGCAAATCCAAAGCCGTGCCCAGCTCATTTTGAAGGTTCATCCCCAACGTGTTGCTGCCCGTCCTCCACCCCCCAAGCGACCCGGGGCCAGCTGGAGAGCTGGATGGGCGCTCCCAGCCCCAAAACGGGGCTCACCTGGCTGGGGATACCCCAAAACCCCATCAAGACCATGCTGTGAGTCCCTCTGCTCTGGTCCCCCGTCTCCGTGGCTTTCCACCCCGTGCTTTCCAGGGAGGGAACCCGAGGCACAGCGGGGTGTCCCCATGCCCAGCTCTGTCCCCATGGGTGGCATCAAGCCCCGCAAGCCCTGCTCAGCACCCGCGGGCTGGGAAGGACACAGGAATGCCACCGGGCTCGTCCTGCCGAGGTCAGGCCAGAAAATCCAGCCCTGGCTCCCCAGTGGGGTTCGGACGGGTGACACGGGGAGCACCCAAACCCCAGAGTATGTGGTTAGGGCAGCGGGGTGCAGCCACAGCACAGCCCTGCAATTTCCCTGGGGCTGGGAATGAGCCTCCTTCAACACAAATATTTATGGGTTCTGCTAAAATTATTTGTGGGGTGGGGGGGTTGTGTGCGACGAGCAGGGGATGGGGTAGTTTTGGGGAGAGGGGCGATATGATGGAGGTCTTCTTTTGCATTTAGGGGCAGCAGGTCCCAGATGGGAGAGGGCAGCAGGGCTGAGGGGCAGCTGCTGTGGGATGGGCTGAGGCTGCAGGCAGCGAGGGGAACGGGTTAGGGCACCCGGATCCGGGTGAGCACCCTGGGAGGGTTTAGGGCTCCCCCACATGCCACGCGTCCCAGAAGGAATGACTCCATCCCGCTGAAATGTACCCTTGTGGGGAGGGACGTGCTGAGCACCCAGTGCCCCTGCTGGGGAGGGGGCTGGCCCCCAGCCCTGTCCCGCAGCCCTGCTGACGGGCGAGGACCCCAAAAGGGTCAGACCTTCAGCATCCCCCTGTGCTCTGCTTTGCTCCCTGCTGCAGCCCCTTCTGGGGAAAACCTCCGTGTTTCAAAGCATCTTTCCAAAGAAAAGCATTATTTTTCGGCAGCCCTTAGGCTACGGCAGGTCTCTGCTGACATCCAGCGCTGGCATCTGCTCTGGTCATCACCATCCTCTCCTGCTGTGTCCCCACCAGCAAAAAGCCACTGCAACAGTGGGAAGCACCCCAAACTTTGTCTTTTCATTTACAGACCGGCTCCGGGGGGCCATATCCCGGTGCCCTCCTCTCCCTGCTTCTGTTTTGGGCTGGGAGACCGCAGATTTTGGGGCTTTCACACATCCCTGCGCCGGGCTCCTCTGGGGGCTCCACCGCCTGCCCCAGACATTGGCAGAAGAGCCCCAGACCCTCGGTGGCCACTTTGGGGTACGATGCTTGGCCATATAAAGCAATTTTGGGGTGTTCTGACCCCAAATCCCCTCCCCACCAGGGAGGGAGCCACCCAGCAGCACCCAGAGGCCGCAGTGATGGGTGCAGGCTGCAGCCTCGCCAGGCGGGGTGGCTTGGGCAGCAGAGGGCAGCAAGCCACCGAGCACCCAAGGGACCTGGTGGCTCCGCCACCCCCAGGGGGTGGCCCCAAAGGGTTGGGCTGCTGCTTGGGCGGCCCCGGGGCCGCTCCCGTTTAAAGGGTGGTGGGGGCAGCAAGGGGGCGGCAGAGCGGTGGCGTTGAGTTGGGGCTGCTGGAGTTGGGGCTGCTGGAGCTGCTCGCTGCAGAGGTAGGTTGGGTGTTTTGGGGGAAAGCACGGCTGGGAGGTGTCCCAGGACTTGGAGGTGCCCGGTGGGGGTTCTCTGTGTGTCCTCCCTACCCCAAAAAACAGCCCCAAGGAAGGGGGGTTGTGCCTGGCGCTGCTGGTAACGTCTCTCTGCTCGGACCCCCCCTGTGCTCTCTCCAGGTGCAAAGATGGGGTGCTTCACGTTCATCAAGGTCATGATGATCCTCTTCAACCTGGCCATATTTGTAAGTGCTCCGGCTGTCCCCACCCCGGGACACCCGCTCTCGGCGGTCCCTCCAGGCTGGGCTGTGGGGCTGGGGAGCACCCTGAGCCTTGGGGCAGTGGGGTCTCTTGCTCCTGTGGTATGCCCAAAGCCCTCGGTGGGGGGGAATGGGGGACAGTGGCTGTTGTATCGACCCCACAAGTCCCTCCCCGTGCCTGGCGGGGTGCTGGGTGCCCCAGGGTCCCACCTGCTGGGCTCCCCCTGTCTGTGAGGGGAGCAGCCCCCCGGTGTGGCAGCGACCTCAGCGTGGGTGTGGGGGTCTCTGGGGCTGGGGGAGAGGCTGAACGTGGTGGATGGCACTGCTGGGGCACGATGGCAGCTTCCCCGGGGGCTGGTGGCCTCCATCCGCCTCCCCTTGCTGCCTCCTGGGGTTGGATTGGGAGCTCGAGGGCACGAAGGGTGGGCTGGGGGGGGGGACAGGACAGCTGAAGCTGCCTGCAAAACACACCTGGCTGAGGAGAATCAAGAAGCTGAGATCCTCCAGAAACCATCACAGAACAATATGGCTGTTGTTTTGCCCCTGCTTTTCCCCAAGCACCCAATTTAACACGTCTCTCTCCTCCCAGCTCGGTGGCGGGGCCCTCCTGGGCGTTGGCATCTGGGTCACGGTGGACGGGCAGTCCTTCCTGAAGATATTCGGGACGCTTTCGTCTAGCGTCCTGCAGGTCGTGAACGTCAGCTACTTCCTCATCGTCATCGGTGCCATCTTGGTGATCATCGGCTTCCTTGGGTGCTACGGCGCCCAGAAGGAGAGCAAATGTCTCCTGATGATGGTAAGGGCGGGCCCGCGCCGAGCCAGGCTTTATCCAGCGGGGTTTCTGGTGGGGGAGGCCTGAGGGACGGGCCTCTCTTTCGGAGGTGTCCTCCTTGGGTGTCCCCGTATCGTGGAGGGCTGGGTGAGCCTTGGAAAAGCAGGGCTGAACCCTGGAGTTCAGCCCCATGCAGATGTGGGGATGGAGGGACCCCAAAATTGTGCTGCTTCTGCCTTGGAGCAGGGCTGGTGGCAACTAGACACGGCTTGAAGCAGGGTGAGGGTCCTGATGGCCCTTGGGGAACAGGTGGGTTTTGGGGGGGCCGTGGATGCTGGCTGTCATTTTAACCTCCCTCCCCTCGCTGCCTCCCAGTTCTTCTCTGTGGTGTTGATCATCTTCATCGCCGAAATCGCCGCTGCCGTGGTGGTTCTGGTCTACACGAGTCTTGTGAGTGGCTTAGCGGGGTCGTGGGCTGGGACATTTTGGGACTCTTCCAATCCCTTTAGGAAAACGGGGGGCCTGGTGTTGCTGCCTGTGGGCTGGAAGGACGGGACACCAAACTCTGGTGCCGGCTCTGTGGGCGGGCAAGGACAGCCTGGCTGGGTGGAGGGGCTGCCCGAGGTGCAGGCAACAAGGCGGGGATCCCATTGCCCCAAAGAAACGAGCATTATCATCCAGGTTTTGCCCACTGCTTGTTTTTGAACACCGTAGTGAGGTACCATCCAAGGCTGGACACTTCTCGTGGTAGGAGCCACGCAGGAGAGGCAGTCCCGAGCGAACCCAAGTGCTTATTATGCACCAGGGAGCTCCCCTGGGGAGGAAGGCCACAATGTCGCCTCGTTGGAGGCAGGAGAAGTCAACCACAGGGCAGGCACCATTCCTGGCTGCCCTGGCCGGGCTGCTTATCGACTGACTCACTGCCGCCAGCGGCCTCGGGGCCAAAATGCTGCGGTTGGTGAGGCTGCCAGGCTGCCTTGGGTCAAAGGGACACGGCGTGACGTGTTCCTGGCCCTGCTTGGCCTGCGTGGCCTCTTCCCCGTGGGTTTGGGAGCGGTACGGGCACTGGGGGCCCTTGACTCCGTGGTGCTCACCAGGACGGTCTCTGATGGCGTTTCTCGGCCTCTCCCCGCAGGCAGAGACGTTTCTGACAGCCGTGGTGACTCCCATCCTGAAGGAGAACTACGGGGCTAATGACGATTTCACACGCATATGGAATGCCACCATGTCGGAGGTGTGCTGAGCCCTGGGCTTCCCCCCGGGTCGGGGTCGGGATGCTCCCAGCACGGGCTTGGTGGTGCCCTTGGGTGGGACAGTGGGGTGGGGATGTGGCCCAAGGTGTGTGTGACTACCTCATGGGTTTCCAGGTGGCTGGGACCCAGAGGTCCTGAGGTGGGGTGAGAGCTGCTGGAGCAAGGTCCTGCCCTAGGAAGCTCCTGGGCTGAGCTGGGTGACCTCCTCCATGGGGCGAGGAGGGTCCAGACCACGTTTCCTCCAGGAGGGAGTGTGCGGTGGGGACATGGGCACAGGGAGACCTGTAGGATGCTCTCACCACCCCTCTCTCTCCCTTAGGTCGGCTGCTGTGGCCTGAATAACTATACAGACTTCGAAAACTCCCCGTGGTATACGCAGCACAAAACCTACCCTCCGCCCTGCTGCGATAACAAGTACCCATGCAACGAATCACTCGCGGCAGCAAGTCATGTCCAGGTATGAACACGCATGCGGCTCCTGCCTTCTGGCAGCACCCAATTTTGGGGTGCATCCTGGCATGGGGAGGGGGACCCAGCCTTTATCCCCAGCCTGAGCTCTGGGCACAGCGATCCCCTGGGTGCTGAGTCCCTGGGGGGCTGCGGTGGCTTTGACTTGTCCCCAGTGGCCTGCTGGGGATGAACAAAGTTCCTTCCATTGCCTGGTCCCAAACTCCCTCATTTCCCCACCCCGTGGAGATGTGGGGCTTTGGCCTGAGGGGTGGCTGAGTTGTCCCCCCCGACCATCTTCGTGACCGTGCAGCTCTGGGCTGGAGCCACGATATTTCTCCTGGGGGAAATGCCCCCTGGCTGGGGGGGTCACAGCTCCATGCCCGTCCTCACCTGCCTGGCTGCTCCCGCAGGGTTGTTTTGACCAGATTTTGGAAGACATCAAGACGAACGCAGACGTGGTGGGCGGCGTGGCAGCCGGCATCGCCGCCTTGGAGGTGAGTGCCCGAGCAGCGGGGTTGGGGTCAGCTGGGGGTGCCGAGGGGCCGGTGTAGCCCCCGTGGGCCACCACCTGCCCCAGGGTGGCTACTGAGCCTTCCTCCCCAGGCTCACCCTCCTCTTCCTCCCCGCGTGTGCCAAGCGTGGGCCGTCACCTGGCTGCCTCTGTGCTTGGGGGGGGGACACCCGCGGGTCTGACTTGCCTCTTGCCCCACAGATCGCGGCCATGGCTGTCTCCATGTACCTGTACTGCCACCTGGACCAGAAGTGACCCCCGGCAGCAGCAGGAAGCCGTGCCCCCCCCCCCCACCGTGTGCCGGGGTGCTCCTGACGGCCGCACCACTCTCTGGGCCTGATGCCGTCCGGTGCACTGTGACCTTAGAGCTGTTTTGATCTACTGAGCTGGGATCTGTAGAATTTATATGTATATTTTTGTACTGATATGGCGTAATGCATCTGTACATAGAGATATTTTTTTTTTTTTTTGAGGCGGGGACTGGGGGGGAAACCACCCGGTCTGTTTTGCTGATGCCAGCAGGAGATATGGCCCAGGCAAAGATCAGGGCTGCTGAGCAGGCAGCGGCCCTGCCCTGACCAACCCTTGCGGTGCCTCCCCGGTGCTGCCACCTCCCTGTCCCCGGCCTTACTTTGCTGACCAGGGACCGGGCTGGGTCCCCGACCGGCGTGGTGGTGGCTGCACCCCCAAACTGGGGTCCCTGTGCTGGTCCCATGGGGTCGCTGCCCCTGGTGTGGTGCAAAGCCCTGTAGGTCCCTGCTGTGATTTCAGTGTGGAAACCCTCTCCCTAATGTAAAGAAAAATACAATTATTTTTTTTTTCGGTCTTGGATGTAAGCTGTTTTCTGCCGTCTTCTTCAATAAATCCGTGTACCCTCAGCCCCTGCTGTGCAGGGGGGGCTGCCCACACCTCGCTTCCCTCCGTGGCTCCTCTGCGCCTTGCCCTGCCCTTTGCTGGAGCCCTTTCTCGCTCCGACCAGCACCTTGCTGGGGAAGCAGGATGGGAGCTGCCGTGGTTTTACCCGTGTCTGTGTCCCAGCCCTGTTCCTGGGGGCTGAGCCCATAGGGGAGGAGGGTTCTGGTGACCCCAAAAGAGGGGCAGCTCTGTCTCTTCCAAGCCAGGGCCCTGCCTGGGGCTGTCGCAGGGAAAGCAAAGCTTTTAAAAACCCAGAGCTGGGTTTTTATTCTGTTTTCGGCTTTCATCCTGTGGGCTTTGACCCCGTCCCCGGGCTGTGCGTGCCATCAACAAGCGCTGCTGTGGGAGCAGGCACGTGGCAGCGGGGCGGGCACGGGACCCGCTCCCCACCCCGGGTGACTCAGCTGGGGAAAGGCTGCCAGAAACCCGCTGCTGCCAGGTGGGTGCTGGTCCCAGCCTCGCCACAAAACAGTGACCTCGGGCGTGACGTCAGGGGGTTTTTATTCCCTGTTTTCCCTTCCCAAAGGTGTGGGAGCCACCCGGACCTTGGCACTGCCCCAGCCCTTCGAGAGGTGCCAGCATCACCCCTCGGCACGGGTTCCTGCGGGCGATGCCGGTGGTTTTGGTGGCTCTGGGGTGGTGCGGTCATGCTGCTTGCAGACCCTGCATTTGAGCTTTGCAGACATCATCCCACAAACAGGAGAGCCCCAGTTTCCCTTCGTTTTATCCCCCCTTTCAGCCATACCCATTTAAATCAGCTTTGCCCATCCTGTGCAGGCACCCACCGGGGTGCTCGGGGTGCCTGTTCCTGAAGGCAGCTTGGGGACCCCATCCCAAGGGTCTGGGCCCCCTAATTTGGGGTTTTCTGGTAGGAGTGCGGCCAGGCCAGCAAACGAGGCTGGGGGCTGACAAAACCCTGGGCGCCTCTTGGTGCCTTTCCCTGCCACATGGAGGGAAACTGAGGCACGGAGCGAAGCCCGGGGGTTGCAAGCCCTGGCACTGCCGTTGCAGGGATGGAGGTGCAGGTCTGACCAAAGGTCTGTCCTGCCCTAGGTCCTGCCCCTAGTTCCTGGAAAATTGTGGGGCAGGGAGGCGTGAGGGATTTCTGCCAGCGTCCCTTGTCCTGCTAGCGTGGGAGCCCTATCACCTCCAGAAGTCCCCGCAGCCCTAGGTTTGCCTGCTTCCATAAATACTCATCAACTCCACCAGCAGCACCGAGCCCCTGCCAGCTGTGACATCAGTGACCGAGGCCAAAACCCCTGTGCACACGTAACAGCGAGCAGAAACTTCCTTATTGCCCTGCTTCGGTGTCCTTGGGCTCGAGGTCCTGCAGCTGGTGGGGTAAACTAAGCGTGCCTGGGCTGCTCCCTGCTTGGGAAGGGGGCCGGAGCTCACCGAGGCTGGGGTTGGGTTATTTTCACCCCCAGGACACCCCGAGGTGCGTGCTGAGCACCCTTCGAAATCCTGGGAGGTTCACGGAGTGCGCTCGCCACCAGCATCACGTGCCCCAGGGCAGGCTGCCAAGGCAAAACCCAGCCTGGCCGTAGGAAAATGAGCTTTCCTCTCCCTCTTTTTAATTGCGTTCGGTGGGGGACGGTGACCGTCGTCAGCAGGCTGAATTGCGGCTGTTACGGTTCCTGCCGATAAAGGGTGTGAATGGCAAACAAAGCGAACCCATCCAGCATCACCCGCACGAGGAGTGCCTGCTACGAGGAAGTTCCCTCCCGCTGCGCCCGAGCAGCTCAGCCGGGACGTCCCTGGAGAGGCGAGGACGGCCTCGAAGGGCACGCGTTCCCTGGGGGAGAAGCGGGGCAGCGCACACTTTCACCTGCCAACCTTCCTCCCCGTCCCCTTCCTCCTCCTCCCCACCCCGAGACACCCACCCGGGGCCAGCCAGGTGCTTTCAGGCAGCTCCGTGCCCTGATTTATTACGGTCGGGCTATCGGAGGCAGTGGTGGTGGTGGATAATTGAAAGGTAGCACGCTGGGGCCGGTATCAAACCCGGCGAGTTAATCGTTAACGCCGCGCTGGGCAGGATACGGCGTAATGATCATCATGGCCACAATCCGGGGCGCCCGGCTGAGGATGAAATTGCTGCTGGGCTTTGTTGTGCGTGGGGACGGGAAGTGGCAGCCCCACTCGGGGACTCCCCATCGCCTGGGGACAGATCCCTGCCGCAGGGACCAAAAAAAAAGCCCCTTCCTGGGAGCAGGTGGGGTCAGGCACCTCCGTTTCGGGGCTCCTGATATAACAGAGGGTGCCAAAAATCGTGGATCTGGGATGCGGGGGGTCGGGTGCAGCACCACTGCCTCCCTCGCAGGGATGGGGACGTGGACGGGGACAGGGCCAGCACGCCCCAGGCGCTGGCATCCCTCCAGCACGGAGATGCCTCCATCCGGGAGGACCAGGACAGGCGTCCCCAAGGACGTCAGGAGGCTGTTTCCCGAATTTCACGGAGCACAGAGGGCCACGGGCAGGGGCAGCCTGGACCGCGATGCCCAGCGTGGGGACTGCACCCTGCCCCGGCACCCGCGGGCACCGCGATCCCCGCTGAACAAACAAAATGCAAAAAGGAAAAAAGCCCCGAGAAATTATGCAAAAATTACCCTTCCCCCCCCCCCCCCAAGCAAGTTCTTGAAAGGTCGGGTTTCATGCCAAGGCTATTTTGCTTTTGTTTAATTATCAGCCAGCTCCCGGGACGCGGAGCAGCCGGGACAGGTTCTCCTTTGTGAGGCTGCACAAAGGCAGCAGGGCTGGGCTGCTGGGGGGGAGGACGGGCGAGACCTGGGAACCGGTGACTTGGGCAGCGGGTGCTGGAGCTGGGGCCGCGGGGGGCCGAGCCGTGGGAGCCGACACGTCGCTGCCTCGCCCCTATAAACGCAGCCTCCCGCACGCCCAGAGGAACCCCCACGGCTCTGCGGGGTTCGCTGGGTCACCGACAGAGCTCCGTGACCCTCCCTGGGGGTGGCAGGAGCTTGGTGCCCAGCCCTGAGCCCCCAAAACGCTGTGGGTTTTGCTGGTCCCACAGACAGGCGGCGGCCTCGTCCTGGAGGAGGTTCCAGCCTCCACCGGTGGCGGATGCAAACTGGGGAGGCGATGTCCCTCTCCGCCGCCCCGCCAAATAACGCCCCGGGGACATGGGGCTGGGGGAAAGCCTTTGCTTAGGGGGCTGCCCCCTCCCCAAAAGCTGCCCCAAAAGGGGTGGGAGGCGACGGGGACGAGGCCCGGCCTCGCCACGGGCGGAACAGGAGGCGGCCGGTGCGCGGAGCTGGTCTGGGCTGGTCCGTGCCGGTGGCTGCTGCCCGCCCGTCCCCGTCCCATTCGGGTCCTGCACCTGCAGCCACCTCCGCTCCCTGCTTCTCCCCAGGGCCGGGCAATCCCCAGCCCCCGTGGGCTCCCTGCCCCACGGGGATGGGAGCCGGGAGGCTCTGGAGGCTCCTGCAGCAGCAACGCCTCGCACCGGGCTGGCCCAGAGGCTGAATTTTCCCATGGCCCTGCTTGGTTTGGCTTCACCCCTGCCTGCACCCAGCCCGCGGGGAGGAGCGAAGGGGAACACAAACGCCACCAGTTGTTGTTTTTCCTGGTTGGGCCCTCCTGTCCTGTCCCGTCCCCCCCCGCTTTTTTGTGTTGTTGCCACCAACAGACTCAGGTTGGCAGCTCAGGCAGCGGCTGGCTCGTGGCAGCAGCCCCCTGTCCCCCCCCGGTGCCTTCCCTGCGCTGTGACCTTGGGCAGGAGGTTGGGTGAAAAAAAAAAAAAAGAAAAAAGCCCCCTTTATCCCAGGATCCCATTTCCTCAGGAAGAAAAACCACCCAAATCCAACGAAGTGACCCAGAATCTTTGCCCCAGGGGCCGGCTGCCCACCGCCCCCCACCCAAAGGCAGGCAGCGAGGGGCACGGAGCTGGGAGCGAGCGGCAGAAGGTGCCAGCAGGGAGCACAGGGGCTCATCGCGCCCAGCGCCAGCCCGTGGTCAGAGTTTGTGCCGGTTATTAAACTGCAGATAGCGATGATAAAGCTCGAGGAGGAAACAGAGAACCCTGGCAGCCGCCAAGGCTCGGAGGACCTCTGCTGGCACCGGCGCTGCAGGGCAGGTTCCTAGATACTGACCCAGAAGACAACCGGCCACCGGAGCCACCAACCCTCCCTGGCCAGGCTGCTCCTTGGGAAACACACACCCCAAGCAGGATATTTGGGCCAAAAGGCCCCAGGCGCCGGCTTCCAGGTGTGGCAGAGAGCTGCGGGCATTCCCTTTTGCCTCCGTCAGGCGCTGCGGCCAGGAGGACAGCTCTGCCCCATCCGTGCAGGTGGCCCCACGAGGCATGCAAAGCCCCAGATGAAACACCCGAGGCCCAACAGCTGTGCAATGTTTATTCTTGAAAAAATAATTCGATTCAGAAAGCCCTGGGGATGCCCTCGCCCCCCCCCAGCCCAACCACAGCTGCCAAAGGGGAGCCTCGCGTGAGGAAGGGGGACGGAGGGAGAGGAGCCCCCGGCGCACCCAGCAGCCCGTCACACGCAGAGGGAAGGGATGAGGAGCTCGAAGCCCCGGGGTCGAGTCCTGCCACTGCCGAGAGCTGCAGTGCCCTGGGCCCTGCAGGACAGGGAGCAGCACGCGGGGCTGAGAGCTCCCGGGGAGCCATTCCCTGCCTGCGGGACCAGCGTCTCCCAGCCTCAGGCTGAGTCCGGCCAGCCAAGAAGGGAAGGGGGCAGTCGGTTAAAGGGAAAAGGGGCCTCGGGAACCGAGATGCCAAGGGAACGGCGTCACAGCGGAGAGCCACGCAGGTTTCTCCAAAGCAGTGCCTGGGAGCAAGTGGCTTTCCCACCGAGGAAGCTAAGTCCCTTTCCCAGAGCATGTAATGGACGTGTTTCTCGTATTTAACTAAATTATTAAAAAAAAAAAAAAAGCCCAGCCCCATCCACCACCCGTGGGCTGCCCCCCAGAGCACCAGAGAAGGGCAGTGCTGGGGGTGGCAGAGCAAGGAAGGGTTCAGCCTGAGCCCCGGGGCCGGTACCGTAAAGTCTCAAGGGTGCCACCCTGCACCCTCAGGCCACCCCTGCCACCTTCTGCTCCTCTCCTGTGTCTGTCCTGCCTCAGGCAGTGCACACACAGCTGCCCTGTTGGGGCCGGCACGGGTCACAGCCCCTGGAGTCACGCTAGAGCTGTGCTGTACCCACACGGGGACCATTTCGGGCAGAGAGGAGCAGATTTGCTGAGTTCACCACTATTTTCCTACCCCTGGCAAGGAAGGAGGAGGTGAACAGAGGATGGCGCCAGGGGAACAAGACAGAAACCTTCCAGGTCTGCCTCCTTGCAGGCTGAGGGCTGCTGGCTCTCCACGCTACTTTCCTGCTACCTTCCCCCAAGCAATAAATAAATAAGTTACCGTAGTGTAGACCCCAGCGGGGGCTGAGGTGTGTGCTCCCAGGGGGCCCCGGCACTCCGTTCACAGTGAGAAAACAGAGGGGACGAGCCCCTGGCCCACAGGGTGCTGCACCCCAGGGCCCAGCCCTCGCATCCCCTCCCTGTGAGCGCAGGGAAGGGGCTGAGCAGCAAATCCAGCCGCTGGCACAGCAGGCGAGCCAGAGCCTCCCTGCACTGAGGGTGGGGGACTGGGGCAGAGGAGTGATCTCCTGCCTCGTGGATGAGACAGGGAGGTGCACGGAGCAGGGGACTAGGGCTGGCCCTAGCGTGGGGAGAAAGTTAGTACCAAGGGGCTGGGGAGGGGGCCCGGGGTCCATCCTAAGGCACAGGAAGGGGGGCAGGGACCCCCTCCCTCTCCCTCTGCAGAGAGGACGTACCACGCCAGGAGAACCAGGCTGCCCCTCCTGGATCAGCTCGCAGCTTCCCTGCTAGCATCGTACCACAGTAAGGGGGGGATTCAGGGGAACAACTCCCCCTGCCCGTCCTCAGCGAGAGCTGGGGGTACCTGACAGGGAGGAGAGGCAGGGGTACAGTACCACAGGCAAGGACCACGCCACGCCGCAGCATTTCCTCTCTCCAGGAGCGGCTGCTGGAGAGCCCAGGTCCATCCTGCCCCCGCAGCCGGGGGAGTCCCCGCTCGCTGCTCCCATCTCGCTCTGCAAGGCACTTTCACCCCCAATCCTGCAGCTCGGGGGGGGCAGGACTGCTCCCCACAGAGGAGGTGGGTGAGGGCGGTCTGAGCTGCAGCGCAGAGCAGGGTCCTCCTCCATCCGCAGTCCTCCGGCTCCCAGAACTGCAGGGAAAGGACAGGGGCACCCGCCTGTCCTCGTGCTGGGGACAGGGTGCCCCCTGCGTGCCCGCAAGGCGGGCTCCTCCTCGGCATTCCCTTCTGCCCCCAGCAGTCGCTGTGGCCCAGGCAGGGAGATGTCCAACCCAGTCTTCAAGGTGCAACCGTTGTGCAGGAGAAAGCAGCTGGAAGGTCCCTTCTTCACCACCATGCTCGCCGCTGGGCAAGAGTTCATAAATAACACCCGGCTGGCGGGCTGCAGCGCTTGTACACGAGCGTGCTGCCTTCTTGGGATCTGGGAGCGAAAATGGGAGCAGAGGCGTTCCTAAAGGCCTCCCACAGCCCCCAAGTGAGCACTGCCTTCCTCCGACCTTGCCCAGCCAGGGGGCAACGGGAGCAGCATTAGTAAAGAGTCTGTGTTAAAAAATGTTCCTGGGACGATGGGGGTGGCATGTCTACAGGGAAGGACCCTGCCCCTGCGTGAGGGAGAGGGAGACCGTGACAGGGGGCTGGAGGTAGCCCAAAATCTCGAACTGCAGCCTGAAATGGGAGTCCACGTCCAGCCACCAGCCTCCAAGAGCCGCTGCCAACTCAGTCTCTGCACTGTGGGGGTCTCCGTCCTCTCCTGGTCCCCCCCCTCACTTCCCAGCTGCCAGCCTCACGTCTGCTCTGCTGCAGCAACTGCTGGCACTGCCACTGCCCCCTCCTCCTTCGCAGGGGGCTCCATGTAGATCGGCACCACTGAGGAGGGCTTCTTGGACCTGCGGGTGAGAATGCTGGATGGGAGCTGGCACCAGCAGCGCCAGGAGCTCCCAAAAAGTGAGCTGAGACAGAAGCAGATGGTAGTGTCCTGGGCAGGGGACGGTGCCAGGGGGGAGTTACCCAGGTTGCTGTGTCCCCGATACTCACGAGTAGGGGGAGGCAGGGACCCCCACGACGAGGAAGTGGTTTTTCTTGCGGAAGAGCCGCCACAGCCCCTTGTGGTTCCCACGGACGTCCAGGTCCCAGATGTGGAGGCACTAGGGTGGAGGGGAGGGAAGAAGAAGCATCAGCTCCCACCTCCACCCACCATCAGTAGAGGGTGGGGATCCTGCTTCGGGACAGGGGTCTTGACCAGCACACCCAGGTGAGCAAATAAAAACTTCCGGACAAGCTTGGCCGTGGGCTCCCGCACAGGGAGGTCATAAGATTTATCCACAATAAGCCAAGCGCCTGCCTAAAAACGACCCGGTGTCTTCTGTAAACATCAAGAGCTTAAACATCACCCAAGGGCAGCATGAATCCATTTTCTGAGCTGTGTCCATGCCATGGGCAAAAACCGAGGAAAATAGCCAGGTGTTTTCTAGCAATGCCAAGATCAGTGCGGGGGGGAGGACGTCCTATGGCAGGGCCTCACCTTGGCGAGCTGAGTCCAGGTGGTGAAGTCTGCTTCCTGCTCCATCTTGATGAACATGACATAGACCTTGCCCTCGGTGTCAGGCACAAAGGAGTCCTCACAGGGGTCCTTGCTGTGGTCCAGGACTTCAGCCTCACTGCAGAAACAGAACAGGGAGTGAGAAGACGACCTGCTTCCTCCCTGTTCCACTGCAGGGTGCTTCACACACGGAAGCAGTGGCTGGGGCCACCTCCACCCTTTCTTCTGTCCTAGTTTGCCCACCTATCGTGCTCCATAGATTCCCACCCTTCCTGCAGGCACTTACCCCAGGAGCCGATGAATTTCAGCCTCATAGGCATCTTTTCTCAAGCTGTTGAAGACAGAGCACAGAGATCAGGGCAAAGTCAGATAGGCTGATAAGCAAGGACCATCCCCAAGTGATCCAAATTAAAGATTACTCCATTGTAATACTAAAAGGCAAGTTGGAGACAATGGATGGAGAATAGGGACTGCCACACATCCTAGCAGGACGTGGTAGCAAAAATGTGACCTTTCAATGTTTGCCAGGACAGCTCTGAACTGCCTCCACCAAAGCATCCATGTCTTTGGGAGAAAATAGACAGACAACAAAAACAAAACCCACACAGGGCTGATTACTTGCACCTTGATAGGTTTAAGCTTCAAGCCAAGGTACCTGGTCTTCCAAGCTTATCAGTGAAAGGGAGTATAAGGGACAGGTGTCTGTCCCTCACTGTGGCTGGGGTCTCACAAACAAGAAGGAGGGGTGCTTTATGCCCAGGCTGCTTTTGGGATTCCTGGAACATGGCTTAGCTGAACACAACCTCACAAAAAGACTGCAAGGATTCATCCAGAGGTGCCAACGTGCTGGAGGTGATTAATGGTTTTTGTGCCAGAAGGGAAACATCCCCAGCACAAGCAGACAGGATCAGCTCATGCAGCTGTTTCATCCAGACCTTTTTCTGACCAGTACTCACCTCTCCACATTTTTAAGCTGGACATTCGGAACCGTGTTGAACTTGTGCTTTTTGAAATAGGCTTCCTGGTGAAGAGAGAGAGGATGGAAAGAAAACAGGGTTCAGCAGGGAGTCAGCAGTACTCGGACGTCACCTCAAGCACACCCACTACTACCTGGAGAGGTGACTGGGGTCAGAGCTCAGCACCAGGACAGGGCCTGGCAGAGGTCACTCACGTGGAAGTAGCCGTTCATGTTGAGCCCCACGATGCCGAAGTGGTAGGAGCGCGAGATGTCGGGGATGATGCACTCCCGGCCCTTCCGCTGCTCAGGCATCCGCATCCACATGTCCCAGTCCCAGAGCTGGGGAAGGGAAACTGCTGCTTACACTCACGTTTGGGGACATCACTCAATAAAATGGCTGTCCTGGGGCCCTTCCGGCTGCCCTCACAAGCTCCAGTCCCCACAGCCCAGCTTGCCAGGGCTGTTCCAGCCACATCTGTGGCTGGTTACGTGGTCCTCAAGTTAGTGCCTATCCCAGATCCATCCTGCTTGGGCATCCTTCCCAGGGGAAGCTCAGAAAAAACAGGGCCCCTCCAAGAGCTGAACCGACAGATATCAAATGATGATCAGGGACTGCTAATATACAAAGACGTAGGTGCAGAAGACAAAGCCCCCCAAGTATACTCACCTTCTCTGGGGTTGGCCACTTTGGCTCCAGCTCATCCTTGTACAGGCTCTTCCGGAGCACCCAGCCCAGGCCCGGCATGGTCTCCACACGGTACAGGAGCGAGGGGTCCTCAGCCGTGTGCTCATAGCCCTGCGATGTTACGGGGAGCATTCAGCACCCTGAATGCATCCCTACCCCTCCAAGGAAGGGGGCAACTTGCCCCATGGAAACACCCAGCACTGGAAGAAGGGGACAGCCACTGGGAAGCACGGGGCAGGGACAGGATGGAAATTTGCAGGGGCACTTCTGAATGGTACAGGGCTGGGGAGACACACACAGGTTGATGGTGCTGGGGGAAACCTGCTTTACAGTGAGCACTCAGCCCCCAGACTTGGGAACAACAAAGGGCACAGCTGTCCCTGCTCCGCCATCTCCCCCCAACCCACCTGGTCATTCCATGCTGAGATGCAGTACAGGCTCTCGTCCTCCTCCAGTAGGTATATTGACTGGCTCAGAAAGCTGAGGAAAGAGTTGCCCAGTCCATGGTCAGAGATCCTTCCCACAGACAAACCGAGGAAAATTCTCGGGAAATGAGCCATCCCCAACCGCTGGGAATGTTTAACCCACCTCTTGGGCTGAGGTGGCTGATGTTGGCATACGTGCATGTGCAAAACAAGTCAGCGGCTCAAAAATAAACAAAACAAACAAAAAAGGACAAAATCTACAAAATCCCAGATGCTGAAGTGACCCTGCACCAAGTCCTAGGGACAGTGAATTCAACAACTAGTCTCCGTGCATGCAGAGCTCAGCTACAGTCGTTGGCTAGGGACTGCTTAGCCCTGGACAGGTGAGCTACATCACGGCAGGGATCTGGCTTCTCCTGAGGCAGCCAGAGAGCTCCAACGAAACGCCCCTGAACAGAATCTCAGTGACCCACAGCTTTACCTGAAGAAGTCAACAGAAATGTCGAGGTCTTCCTCCAGAACCACAGCAAATTTGGCATCCTGTAGGGCAAAGTGAGATGTCAGAAGGATGGAGAGGACCAGGACAGAGCAGACACCAGGCAGTGACCCCAGTTGTGCTGCTCCCTGCCCCACAGGACCAATTCCAGCTCCTGTGAGGGAGGCTATCACAGACGCCACTCTCCCAGGGCAGCTTTGTGCTGCCTCACTCCCAAGGGCAAGCAGCGAGACAGGGCTCAGGCAGAGGTCTCACTTACCGGGAACAGGTTGAAGGTTGCAGTCAGGCTGGCTTTGTAGTGCTGCAAGAACAGACACATCATTGCCTGTGTTAGCATCAACGCCTGGACCACAGGGAGGGGCAGCCTGGCACAGATGTGGGGCTAAGCCTGCCTCCCTCAAATACCATCCCAATAAAAAGCTCCCCTGGGGGCTGGGAAGGGTCTCTCACCTGGGAAACTCTGGCATTTTTAATGCTGATGGGAGTGTGCTGGATTCCTGAGAGGCCAAACAGCTCCACAACATCCATTGGCTCCTGCAACGGGAATGTAGAGAGCCTTCAAATGTGTGGGGTTAGACACACTCTCCCCACTCTCTGCCACAGTGTCAGCTCCCTGGAACAACAGCAACAGGCCAATCTCCTCTGTGTAGTTGTCCTCCTGGGGAACTCTGAGGCTCCAACTGCTGCTGTGCTAAGGACTCCACTGCAAGAAACTCACCAAACCATCTTGGTCCTTCAGCCCCTAAGTATCACTAACCAATGCCATAAGTTTTTGTTAGACCCGCTACTTTAAATACCCAAACTTACACCCAAAGAATATCTAAGAGGCCCCAAGTTTCTAGTCCCCCATGGACAGCGCAGATATAAAACAGGTACGTCCAGGAACACCTTCCAGCTGCTTAGTAGCAAGACCACAACCAACTCCACTTCCTCCCACAGCTGACAAGAAGGACCTCTCGGTCCAAACACATTCTCACTGGGGGCAGAAGTAACCCGTATTTGGGCTGAAATACCTCTGCTCCTAGAAGGCGCCACCACAACCTTCTCCATCTTCCTGGTATCCACCACGGCAGCCCGAGCATCCGAGCTGCCCCCTCGCAGCAGAGGGATACTGCTCCAGTTGCCATGGCAATGGTTACTGCTATCTTTAACCACTCTGATGCACTGCAGTAACAGCCTGCACAAACACACCAGCTGCCCCAGCCCCACAGCCTGGCAGCGCTGGGAGAACTGGGCAACTGGGAGCACATCCTGCTGCCACAGAGCCAGGGCTTGCTGTGGGACTCTCAAGTGCTTTCAGGTTGAGCTGATGGGAAAGTCTTTGAACTCTCAAGAAACAGCTCTCCTCTACCAAGCCACAGCTTTCAGTGGCTTTTTTTCCAAGCCACTGTTTTCACAGCCTTGTGAAAACAGACTTTTTTTTAGGGTTCCATGCCTCCAGACTTTGCAAAGAAGCAGATGAGGAGCACCCTCACCGATAGCAGGAAGAAGGGTGAAGGGGCTCATAGCCTGCCACCCACCAAGGACTAGGGCAGCACCGCATCCCCTCGGCTGGGGGACCAAGGACCTGTTTACAGTGACCCCCCAGGAGCGTTCTCACCTCATAGTACCCATCAATGAAGACCATGATCATCCGAGGATTGACACCCTGAGCCGACAGCAAGGAGCGCAGCATCCTGGGGAGAAACCGAGGGGCCTGAGCACAGCACAGTCCCAGTGGGTCCAGGCCACTCCGCGGAGGGGTAGGGATTCCTTGGGGTGGGGAATGGGGGCAGGGTGAGGGAACAGGGCACAGGACCCAAAGGCTCTCCCCTTTCCCATGGCCAAGGACCCTGTGATCTGTCCCAGAAGCCGTGCCCACGTTGTTTGAGCAGCAAGGGGGCTTAACCGTGCCTGACCTCGTGGCAAAGAGCAGGCAAGTCGCACGCCCTGGAGCGGTTACCTGTACAGGTAGTTGGGGCGGTTCCCTGCAATAACAGCTACAGGCACGTCGAAGACCCTGTTGTCTTTGAGCTGGAAGAGAAAAAATGTGAGTGTGGCTGGGTGATGCCGTGCCACCGACAGCAGGATCCAAGAGGCAGGGACCTGCCCGCTGTTAAACCCAGCACCAGCCACCCAGGAAATGGTCTGCTCAGCACTGCTGGAGATCCTGCCAGCTTCTTCCCTTCATCCCACCTCAGATCCTGCTCCCAAATCCCAGCCTGCATCCACCTGGAGACTTCTGTTCAAACCTGCCAGTGCTGTACTAAGGACAGCCCCTTCCCCATGACCCCAGCATCTTCTTCCTACATTGCCAGGGGCTAACGGCTTGCCCAAGGGCAGTCATCACCACTCAGCTGCTGTGTAGGGACAAGGCTCTACATCTGAGCTGCCCGTGGTCCTGCCTAGCCCTCCCTCCTGGAGCCTTCCTGATACTCTGCCCCGTACTCACAGGATCAGGGTTGAACTCAATGGGCGTGGGGTCTTTGCAGCTGCAGACGCTGCCGTAACCTTCCACTTTGCTGCAGAACCTCCTCCGGCGGCGGTTCAGCTCCGTGTCAGGCCAGTGGCACTCAGCATCTGGAGGCACCAAGGAGAAAAAAGGATTCCTCACCCCCACGGCCTCACCTTGTGTACTCCAGGCTGCCACACGGATGGCTTGCCCTGGGCTCAGCTATCACCAAACCAGTGCTTGCTGCTGTGAACGAGCATCACTGCAGGATACAGCATACAGGGGCCATTTGGAAACCGTTCCTGTTGCATGGCCTCTCTGAGGCAGCAACAGGCCTTGTTTGAGGCCAACAGTCAGAAAAGACTGGATCAGGCCTAGTTTGGAGATGTGACAAGTGGCCACAACATGTACCAGGCCCTCACCCTCACCTTTCTTTATGACCACACCTGGAATAGCCATGGAAGCACGAAGAAGGGAAGCTGGTGCCATTATAAGTCACCATCCCATGTCAAACAGCCTTAAAGCCATTCTGGGATGTTGCTAACACACCCACGGCTCTGACTTGAAAACACCAAGAATGTGGTTAGACGTCCTCCAGAGACACCCAGCACCGCAGAGCAGATTTTATTTTCCTACCTTCCACAGATGTCAGATGGACTTCTGTCTTCAGCAGCACAGGGTCGCCCCATGTCGAGAGAGCAGGTGACTTGGCGTGCTTCTCCCCGTACACTTCCCCTGGAGCAGGGACACGGGGTCAGGACAGTCTTGAAGAGCCAATCCCCATCACGTCAAGGCACGAGCAGAGCTGCAGCTCAGGGTGGTGATTTAGCATCCTGCCCTTGGCCTTTGGGGAGCTGCTAAAGGGAAATGCTCTGCCTCTGCCCCCTCCCTCACCCCCAGAAATGGAGCTACCTATTCTCTGTGACTTGTTGTCTGCTCATAGAGCATTTTGGGGATGGGCTGGGTTTGTCTTCACCTATTAAGGAGCTAGGAACACTCTCCTGGCTAAGCGTTAACCTCTCTTACCTCCCTTCTTCCCCACAAACGTCCACATGTCTCTCCAGCTCAGGAACGGCGCAACTTGGCTCCCCAGGCTTTTCAGGACATTCTTGGCTGTGTCCTTGAGGTGAAAGGAGCCTTCATCCTGGAAGCAAACACAACCCTGCAGCTGAGGTCTGCCTACCAAAGAGTCTCCCATCAATACCAAAGAGATACAGGGCCCATTCCTACCCTTGAACCAGCTGAGCCAGAGAAATTCAAAAGCAGGTTCCCAAGATCTCCACACCACTAAACCTGCTGGTTGTTTCACCGTGACCTACGGGCAGGTCAGAGGAGTCAGACTCCTGTTTCCTCGAGACCACACTGTTCTCAAGCAGGGACAGCGTCTACCAACACTTCACACATCTGAACCTACCACCTTAAAGCACAGTGGTGCTCACAGAGTAGCCCCAGAGCCAGCACAGTCCACTCCCACCTCAACAGCCTGGAACTGGCACAGAACACCACCCAGAAAGGTCCCCCTACATCCTTATACTTCTTCACATTCATTCTCCACCTTGCTTACATCTGCAAGTTCTGATACACTCTCTTTTTGCCCTCCAGCCTTACTGGGCACACAGCAGTAACCAGGGAGAGTGAGAGGATGAGGGAGGTGGTCCAACCAGGGAGACACAGCACAGCTGGGAATGTGACATTTAGCTCTGGGAGCGCCCAGTGACATTCAAGAGTCCAGCTTGAGGGTGTCCTGATTCGAGGTGACATTTTGTTCTGACACTGATGTCACCTACCTTAATGGTGAAGATCAGGATTCGGCCCCGGGCAACCATATTGAGGAAGAGTACCATGGCTTCGTCTTCATGAGGAGAGTAGGTGTCAAAGACCCTCTTGGCCATCACGTGACCCTGTTGGCATTCAAACACAAGATGCATCTTAAGTTTTATATAATCAGGACAGGTGGGAATATGGAAATCTGCCCTGGAAGTCTCAGATCCAGAGCAACACAATGAGTTCATTTTTTGGTGCGCTAAGGAGCAAGTCCCCAGGCAAACTCTGCCTTTTTGTAGCACACAAAGTGCTGAGGGCCAGCTTCAGTCAACCCCATGACTCCTCTTCTTCCTGCTCCCCAGTGACATCCCCGTTGGGGTTCACATTTCTCGCAGTCTAAACCGCCTAGGAAACCAGTCAAAGCCTTTCTCTGAGCTAGACAAGCACAGGAGAAACACCGTGTTGTACTCTGGCATCTGGAGGCAAACTCGTATTCAGAGACCTCTCTCCTGGCTGCCCGTCTCCTCACACACCCAACAGTTAGACAGGAAGGACACACGCAGCTCGGGGACAAAGCCAGAGGCAGGCACGCAGGGATGCTTTACCGTAGCCTGGTTTAAGACGATGACGTGGATCCCTCTTCCTTGCTCACGAGCCTCATCTTCCAGGACCTGCGGGTGGAGAAACGATGAGAACCAGGAGCCAGCACCCCATATCCCCTGCCCATTCGGCACAGCAGGGCCCCCAAACAAAGGGCAGGTCTCTCTTTGTGACTTCTGGTCAGTCACAGAAGTGCTCTCACTGCCTGGGGTCACAGCGCCACCCGTTCAGCCCCATCCTCCCACTTACCGTCGTTCCATCCACAGCCACGTAGACCTTTGACCTGCTGGAGTACACCTCGACATCCAAGACCTTCTTGTTGCTCACAGGGTGCCTAGGGACCTCCACGTTCAGCAGCTCATCATCTACAGGGGAAGAAAGCCCAGGCTCAACCAGCCCCAGCACCCCTGGCTTGTCCCTGCTCCGCCCTAGCCCAGCCAAACCCCCAGGCACCCCAGCTCCCCCAAGCCACGGGTCAGAACCTAAGGGGAAAGCAAGTGAAGGAAATCCAATAGAGCAACAGGTCTGACCCCTTGCAGACCTCTGCGGCCAAACGTGTTGAAGTAGACAGACCAGGAACGGAAACATCCTTTTCTATTTTTTGTTAAACCCACATGCACAGACCTCTTTTTCATGCTGTAGTTGGCCACAAGTTTCCCCAGACTTAAAGAAATTACTTCCTGCCCCTCACCGTAATCCTGTGCAGACTCCTCTTCCTCCTCATAAGCAGCTCTCCGGGTGTCCAAGATCAGTTTGATGTTCACGATCACAGTTACAAGCAGGAAGAGGACAGCTCCTGTCTGCAATGCAGGGTGCTCTGTGTTAGCAGCTTGTAACAACCCCAAGAGCGGGCCACCTCCCTGGCAGAGTCTGCAGGGCACCCCGAGGAGATCTGCCAAGGGATCTTCAGTACCATTGCCCCCATTCTTCTTTTTCAGACACAGAGCAAAGCAGAAACTATTCCACACCCAAAGGACCGTTTTTTGAGACAGGAAGACTTGGAACACGAACATCCAGTGGTAGGAAATGATCAACCTGCAAGGTGGAAGCTGCAAGATCCCAAGAGGATGGCAGCACTGCCTGGGATGCAGGACAACCTGGGTTTGAAGGCAAGGCCTCAGCTGACACCTTGACACCTAACACTGCCACAGAGTTGCCAGCAGCGCCTGCCTGAAAGATCGGGCTTGATCCCAAGGACCCCAAGCAGTCTCCTTCCCCAGGGAGCCCTCGTGAGCCTTCGCCCCCCCAGGCAAGCACAAAACCTTCTCCTTCCCTCAGTCACTGACTGCCAAATTTCACCAGGCTCCGCTCACTGTGGGAACAGCTCCTTTTGTGCAGCCCCATGGGCAAACCCTCCCCATCCTTATACCCCCAGATGTCCCCTGGGATGGCAGCTCAACGACAGATTAGCAGTTTTATGGTACAGACAAGCAGGTCTGTGGCTTTCCTAAACACCAGCTGCCTCTAGGGCATGAGATCCTGTTACTCAGTCCTATTTTCTGTCTGCCTGTTGCACCTTATACCAGGCTTGGTTTGCAAATCACCTGGCAGGAATGGTTTCCCACTGCGGGCAGAGCCCTACTGCACTCAGTACACGTACAGAACCAGGAGGGAAGGAATCACTCAAGTCACATTTTTTTTTTACTAAGAGTCTCCCAAGGAAGCCTGAACAGCTGTATCTTCTGCCATAGCCACTTAATGGTCCATTTGCAGCTGGCAGGAGCTGCTAGACACAGCAGACCCCTCCATGCAGGAGCACAAAGCCACTGGGGTGGATTTTCTAGGAACAGGTTCGGCTTCCCCAGCATGTTAGGTTACCCAGGCCTCCTGGCATACCCCCCCCACCCATGCTGCTGCCCCATAACCCTGCAAACCCCGCAGATCAACCTCCCTAATCCACCGCGGGCGACTCACCTGGCACAGCTTCCTCAGCGCCCGCTGGTTCATGAGCTTGTACTTCCAGGCCAAGTACCAGCTCCGCTTCTTGTGGGGCTTGAGCACGGCGTTGGGCTTCCACTCCTCCATAGTCGCGGGGGCAGGGACGAGGGTCAGGATGCGCTCGCCTCCTCTCGAGGGTCCATCGGGGCTCCCTGCGGGGACGGGGTGGGCTCAGGGTGAGACTCAAATCCCCTCCCCAGCAAAGCCAGAGCCTGCCAGCTGCGGGTGAGGGCACTGTATGGGGAGCAAGGAGAAACCCCCCGACCCCAGGGGCTCCTGAGGGCCCTGCCCCGAGCCAGCCCACCCCGGCGCTGAGGGGCGGCGGCCCCAAAACCCCCCCGGTGCTGAGGGAAGGCCCCAAAGTCCCCGTGGTGCTGAGGGGGGACAAGGCCCGGCCGGGCCGAGGCCTCCCCGGGGAGGCCCGGAGGAGGCCGCAGGAGGCGTGAGGCGGGCCCAGAGCCGCCCGGTGCCCGGTTGCGGGGTGCGTGAGGGCACCACAAGGCCCCGTCCCGGCGCTACTCACGGCGAGCCGGGGGCCGGGCCCGCTCCACCGGACCCCCTCAGCACCGGCGGGGCCGCGCCGCTTCCGGCGCTGCAGAGCGCCGCGAGACGACCGGGCGCGGGGGGGGGGGCGTGGCCTCGCTTAGCCCCGCCCACCGCGCCGCGAGGGGGCGTGGCTTCGGCGGCGGGGGTGAGCGGTTGCGGCGGAGGGCTGCGGGGCTGCGGCGGAGGGGGCGTGGCTTGCGGGAGGGGGCGTGATTTGGGGAAAGGGGGCGTGGTTTGGGGAAAGGGGGCGTGGTTTGGGGAAAGGGGGCGTGGTTTGGGGAAAGGGGGCGTGGTTTGGGGAAAGGGGGCGTGGTTTGGGGAAAGGGGGCGTGGCTTGCGGAAAGGGGGCGTGGCTTGCGGAAAGGGGGCGTGGCCTCGGTGACAGCGCCGCCCGGTGCCGCCGCCCGGTGCCGGCCGCATGGAGGGCGGCGGGGAGGCGCTGCCCGCGGACCTGCGGGAGCTGGCCGGCAAGCTGGGCCGGCGGCCGCCCGCCGGGCTGCTGCGGGGGCTGCGGGCTGAGCCCCTCCCGGTGCCGCTCCCGGTGCTCCCGGTGCCCGTTCGCGGTGCCCGCCCGCCGCTCGCCGACCGCCTCCGCGCGCTCCGCTTGGAGCTGGTGAGTGCCGGCACCGGCGGGCGGAGGGGAGCGCGGGGCGGGGGAGCTGCGGGTTACCGGGCTAGCGGTGCTGCTGAGCCCGCCCCGGTTGCCCCGGGGGTGGCGGCGGGCACGGGCAGCTCCTCGGCATCACCCCGCCGGCACCGGGGGGAGCCGCTGGGCTCGGGGAACGGGGCGGGGTTGGGCGCCGGGGGCGCTCCCACGCACGGGAGCGGCGTTTACACAGGGAAAAGGGGCCGAAGGGTGCCCCCGGCACCGGCTGCACCGGCCGTACCGGCGGCTCAGCCCCGCCGGCGGAGCGGCGGTGAGGCCTGGGAGGCCGAACCGGGCGGCCCCGGTGCCCCTTGGCTGCGTGGTTGTACTCTGAGCCCGGGGGGAAGGTCCAGAGCCCGGCTGCTGGGAGGAGGAGGAAGAGGAGGAGGAGGAGGAGGAGGAGGATGAAGGCTGCCTTACCCCCCGCGACACCCTCAGGGCCCCGCTTTGGGCCATGTTTTATAACCCCCGGCCCTCAGCACCGAGCTCGGGGCTTTCCTCCCCCTGCCCCGGCCCTTCCCATCCCCACCCCACGCAGCGGGGCCGGCGGCGGTGGCCCCAAACCGGGGGGCAGCCGGGGTCCGGGGGGGGGGGGGGTCCCCATCGCCCCCAGCCCCCAGGCAGGACCCCAAATGTCCCCCCGTGGGCACAGCACCACGCCTGGCCCCCACGCCGCAGCCGTGCTGGGAGGAGAGGCTTGCCCGGCGTGGGCGGCGCGGGGAGGAGGCAGCGAATTCCCACGTTTTCCCGACCCGAAGGGGATATTTTATCCCCAGGGGCACGATCCTGCCTGTGGGAGGGAGGGGGAGCGGGTTTGGGGGCGAGGAGCGCATCCTGCCCTGGTGCTGGGCTGCCCTTTAATGCCCTTGGGGACGGAGGGGACAGGGCAGAGGTGGCGCTTGTCAGGGTGGAAATCCTAATTGCAGCTTTGTCCCCAGCCCCTTAGGCCAATTTCCTCCCATTGCCCCAAATCTGTCAGTCCTGGAGGGAGAAAAAACCAACGCGTGGGTGCTGGGGAGGGACGAAGGACCGTGACCCTATAGGGGCGGGCTGTGCTGGGGTCACTGCCCCCTTTTAGGAGGGGACATTTCAGGAGGATGGGATGGTTGTGGGGGGACAGCGTGCTGGGGGAAACTGAGGCACGTCCCGGAGCAGGTTGTCCGGTGTCCCCCAGTGCCATGCCACGCACCGGGCACCGCGGTCACCTTGCTCCCCGCTGGCTGCTGCTGCCACTTGCGGGGACAGGGACATAAAGGGCAGCTGGCTTCTTGTAGGATCTTGTAGGATCTCGGTGTCCTTCCACGCCGCCCTCACCTGGATGCTTACAGGGGTGAAGCGGCGGGGCTCAGGCTGGCCCGAAATCGCAGCAGATCAGCCAAAGAAACCGAATCTGGGGAGCATCCCTCATCGGGATCCCATCCCTTAATTTGGGGCAGCTTCTGACCTCAGGGCCCCGCTCCCCCCTCGCCTCTCCGCCCGCCACAGCTGGATGTGGTGGAGAAAAACGCAGTTTCTCCAGGCCTGGGGAGGATGTCAGGAGCTCCCAGGCTGCCTCGTCCAGTGCGTCCTCCGTGCCAAGGCCAGATGCTTTCGGAGCGTGCGGAAAAGTCCGTCGGAGGCGGTTTGTGAAATAACTTGCCTAGAAAGGAAGTTTCTGCAGTTCACAGCTGGCTCCTGCCCCAGTCTGGGCTGGCTGCAGCTCTCTCATCCCCTCGCAATTTATTTATTTGTTTTTTTTTTAAATCCAGCCTGATGGGTTTAGGGAGGGGCAGGGGGTTGGTGTCGGGTCCCTATAAGCGTTTGCCCATTTTCTTTGCATCTTCTGAGCTGCGAGGCGTCACCTCCGTCCGGAGCTTTCCCAGGCTCCTTCCTCCGGCGGCTTTGTCCCGGTGCCAGCCGTGGGACCGGAGATGGGGCTCCCCAGAGACCCGCGGGGCACGCTCAGGGCAGCTTTTCCCTCGGCTGAGGACGTGGCTGCGTTTCACCAGCTCTCAGCCCAGCTGGGATTTGCCTTTGGAGATGCATTGCTCACATTATCCCAGCTCTCAGCCCTCGTCTCCCCTCGCACCGGCTGCCCCTACCTGGCTCGCCGTGGGTTTCTCTCCCTCTCCCCCACCCCCTGCCTTTTTATTCCCTTTCCTGGCAAAATATTTCTGCCCGGCGCAGGGGAAATCCAGTGGCTTTCGGCGGCGAGTATCATACGGCCAGGAATGTCTTGGCACGCCGGGCTTCCCGTTAGGAAACCAGATGTTCCTGCAGGAGCTGCAGCTCTGCGGAGAGCTTTCCCCGACCCCGCAGGGGCAGGAGGCAGCCAAGCCAGGGTGGGATCGGTGATAGGGACCCCATAACCCCATGATACCCCCACCATGGCTCCAGGCCGGGCGCAAACAAGGGCCAGGATGGATGCCTTGTGTCTGATTTTTCTTACGTCTCAAAAAAGGTGATGTTTGACTGGGATTTTTGGGTGGGATTTGGGTTTCGGTGCGTTCAGGGGATGCTCTGGGCTCAGATCTGGACCCCCTGTGCCCGCAGTTATTTGCTTGCCCCCATCCCCACGGGGGTGCTTGTGTATGGGGACGGCTGCGTGGGTGCCATAAGTTGTTGGTCCCTGATGATGGGGTCTCAAGCAGGACCACGGGGCTGGGATTTGGGGCCGTAGGTCTCCTGGGGGGCCGGGGATGGAGGGAGGGCGATGCGTGCCGTGCCCCCCACTGAGCCGTGCTCTCCGTCTCCCCCCCCCCTCCCCAACCCAGGCCTACCTGCGGGCGGTGGACGTGAAGATCCTGCAGCAGCTGGTGCTGGTGAACGAGGGCATCGAGGCGGTGAAATGGCTGCTGGAGGAGCGGAGCGCGCTGCCCAGCCGCGGCAGCAGCCTGGCCAGCAGCCAGTACAGCCTGGCGGGCAGCCAGGCGGCCTCGCGGCGGGGCAGCTGGGACAGCCTGCAGGACCCCCCCGACAAGCTGGACAGCATCTCGGTCGGCAGCTACCTGGACACGCTGGCTGACGACATGGACGAGTACTCCCAAAACGCCGCCGAGCCTCCCGCGAGAGCCCTGGGCAGGGCCGAGCAGGATTGGGGCAGGATGGACCCCGAGAGGGGCCTTGGGAAGCTGGAGAAGGGCAAAGCGGAGCACGAGTGGCCCCCCGCAGACCTCGCCCCGGACCAGCAGCGGTTTGCCAAGGAGCCCCAGGTGGCCAACGGCTACTTGGGCAAGCAGCCCGGCTCTTTGGAACCGGGCAAAGACCCCAAAGTGCCAGCGGGGGCCGGGGAAAGGATGGGGAAGGGGAACCCGAGCGGGAAGGCTCGGAAAGCCGAGGCTGACTCGGAGAACTGCAAACTCACCAGCAAACTGCACGCGGAGTACGACGCCCACTGGCGCTGGCTCCAGTCCCAGGACGACGTGACGTTCTTGTAGTCCCTTTGCTGGTCCTCACGCCCCCGGCCCGGCTCCCCTCATCGCCTGCTCTGCTTCGTTCGGCCCCGCTTGGGAGCGTGGTTTGGCTGGGAGGGGGTCAGGGTGGTTGGGTCGTGTCCCCTTGTCCCTCTGAGCCCCCCGCCAGGGAACGCAGCCCGGAGGGGCTGGGTGAGGGCTGCCCGCCCCGTGGGCAGTTGGTGGGAGAGGCAGGGTGAGGTGGGTCCCCCTAAATTTAATCCTTTGCTCTGGGGTGAGCTGAGCACCCCCGTTGGGCCTGCTTGTCTCCATCGCCCTCTTCAAGGCCAGCGCCCCTCAAGGGTAGGTCTGACCTGGAGGACCTGGGGCCGCGGCACGTGGTCGATGCCAAAATCCCCTTCCCTGAAGGGGCAGGTGGTTTCGGTGACCTGCAACGTGGTGGGGTGGGCACCGTGGCTGCTCCGTGGGGCTTTCTCGGTGCCCTGCGGAGGAGGGATTTCGGCACAGATCTCCCTTCCCCGCGTGCCCGCAGAAGGGCAGAGCAAAGTGGGAGTTTCCTGACGTGTTTCGAGGCTCCTCCGCCAGCGTGGATTTGCGGTGACCCTGCCCCAGAGATGTCCTCTGTGCCCCGAGAGCCTTGGCTTCTTCCCGTGCCTTTCACTGCCCGCCCGCTACGCCCCCCAGCACCCCCGGCTTGCAGAGCATGGCTTGTGCTGGAGCTGTGCTGCCTCGGGCAGGATCTGCTCCCTCCAGCAGATGATGCGGGGAAGGACCTCGGCATCCCACAGCCTCAAGGAGGGTGCTCTCCCACGCGCAGGGAACAAGCCTGGAAGGTGCTGGCCCCAGCTGGGTGCTGCAACAGCCGCCTGCTTGCCTCGGCACAGGTTTTCCCCTCCGTCTGTGAGCTGAATGCTGCCTCTGTCCTTGTTGGGGTGGTGGGAGTTGGTTCAACTTCTCCTGAAACAGCTGGGAAGCTGAGAGAGAGGGAAGACCTTTCTGGAGCAAAGACCTTTCTCGTGGCTTTCCCGCATAGCCACCGCGTCCCCCAAGGCTGGCAATCCCCGGCTTTCCCTCGAGCTCTGCATGCCGTGAACCCGCTGGGGGTCCCTGGGGTGGGGGGGGGAACCTAAAGTCCTCCGGCATTGCTGAAACCGCTGTTGACAAAAATAGCTGGCTTAATAAATGGTTGTGTTTCTCCAAAGCCACGCTGTCGGTGCTTTGGGGAGCTCGCAGAGGTGTCGGGGGGGAGGCTCCTACCCCTGCCTGAAATGCCCTGGGGCCAGCTTCCCTGTCCCTGCTACCCACAGCCCCCAAAATTGGATATCCCCCAAATCCAGACCTCGGAGGTGGAGATGGGGGGATGTCCCATCACATCCCCAAACCTCCCTGGGGAAATGCCCCCCCCGGGGGATGTCTGTCTGGCTGCCAGGTGGGTGTCTGGGGGCTGCAGAGCACCCGTGGGTGGGTGCAGGCTCTGTCACGGGGCGGTTTGGCGCTGGGACCCGGCAGGAAAACAAGCAGATAAAGCAGCCGGGCAGGAGCTGAGCCCGTGCCAGAAAACGCCCACATCTGGTATAACACCACCAGCGAGCCAATTCTTTCTTTTTAGATATACACAGAGATTAGGCTGCCTTAACGAGGCAGTAAAATGCTTTAATAACTAGTGAGGAGAGCTGTTAAAAAGTCCCACGGGCTTTCCCCTCCCTGCGTGCCCCGAAAAGGGCCCGTCCCCTAAGTGCTGCGGCCATTTAATAATTCATATCAACCCTTGTGAGGAAATCACCTTTTCCCGGGGAGGGAAGAGCCCGGAGCTGGGTCCCACGGTCAGAGGGGTGGCATCCCGTGTGGCCGTGATCTGGGGAGGTGGTGAAAGGGAGCTGGGGGACCCCAGGCTTGATGCCGCACCCCAATGTCCCGGTGCGTGTTGCAGCAGGATGCTCCCTGCTGTCCCTTGCACTGGTGCAGGGCCGAGTTGCTCCAGGAGCAGATGCTGGGAGGAAAACACTGCGATTTGGCGCTGCTCAAAAATGCACCCGAGCCGGCTCTGTGCCGCGCGCGAGCACCAGCTTGTCCCGCACCTCCCCGCCACCGCCCTGCCTCCGGCACCAGCTTGGGGATGTAGAGATAAGAAGGTCTAGACAAAAGTGAGTCCAAACGGGCTGGCAGAGCCCTGCTTTCTGCTGCCTTTGTGCTTCGTGGGGTGACCCAGGCACCCCGCTGTGCTCAGTGCCAGGTGGGTGCACCCATGGCGCTGGCTGCGCTCCCTTATCTCCGTCCCTCCTCCCCGAACCCATCTGCCTCTGCTCGTGAGGCTGCGCTGCAAACAAACAGCGTGGGACCTCGGCGGAGGCTCCTCGGCATCTCAAAAATCCCTTCTGGCCCCCGCAGCAAATGCTCTGCCCATGCATCACAGCTCCCGTCCCTCCCCGCCGGTGTAACCCTTGGCGGGGAGCTGCGGCGCCGCTGCGCTTTGGCAGCAGGGGTGGTCTCCTGGGGAGGCTGAAATGTTGGCGCTGGTCTGAGCAAAGCGGTGAACCCCTGGGGACACCAGTCCCATATCCGAGCTCTCCGGTCCTGCCTCTCTTCACGCTCAGGACCCCTTTGTATTGCTGGGTTTGGCAGCATCCTGGAGCAGCGACCCCATCCCAGCCTGTCCCCAGCGTGTGGATGTTCCCAGCTCCGGTCTGGATTTGGCCCTGGTACCCAAAACTCCTGTGTGCTGTGGCTGGTTTTGGATGGGGGCCATAGGCACAGCTCTGCAGGCATCTGCTGGGATGAAGGGTCGAGGACGGGCTGTGGGTTTGGGCTCCAGGCTCGGTTCTCTGCCTTGTGCCCCCTGGGGAGGATGCTCCAGATGTGCCACCTTCTCCTCCCCTGTGACCTGTCACTTAGGAAATGTCCCCCCTGTTCCCTTATGGGGCTGGGGGACACCCTGCTCCATGCCACCCCAAGGGTGACACCAAAGGCTGTGTGACCACGGGCACCCCTTGGCCTTCTGGGGTCACCTCGTCACCACCTCCTGCCCGCCAGCCCTGCTCAGGTCCCCGGTGGGAGGGGAGAGGAAGAAAAATCTGTATTGCTCTTCTGAGAAATTAATCTGCTTTTATCGTCTTAGCCCAGCCTGACCTAAAAGAACTCCTCTGTTGTTTTTTCCACGGGGTGTTTAAAGGGAAAATTACAGTAAACACGTTGCAAAGAGGCCGTGGGAGATAAGGGCCAAGGGAAAATCAGCATGAGCAAGGGCTGCACAGCCTCTGGCAGGATTTCCCGTGCTGCCCCGCTCCTGGGGGCTGGATATGAGGACAGCCTCTGCTGGATATAAGGACAGCCTCTGCGAGCACCAAAAGCAGAAACAGCAGGGGGTTAAAACACGCTGGGTGCAGGCTGGGGACCTCTGGAGAGAAGTGCTGACGTCCCTGTGCTGCACGGCCACCCCTCGTGGTGATGGCTGGCTGTGTCCCCCGGGTGGGGACACGGGTACGCCTCTCCCAGGCACCCTCTTCTGCCCCATTTCACGTCCTTTGTCCCCAGGGGCACAGCACAGGTGGCCCAAGTGCCAACCCTGCCCTTGCAGCTCTGGTGTGGGACATGCGGTGGGGACCCCGGGGGCGACCACAGCGTGGCCCAGGCCAGCACCTCCCACGGTGGCAATTTGGGACCTGCAGCCAATTTTGGGCAATTAAAACGCTGAAGCTCCGGCCTCGGGGTTGTTTCCAGATGTGCGGCTGTGCGGAGCTTCCCCCTCCCCTGCCTCAGTTTCCCCCTTGTTGCGGGAAGGATTAGGAAGGGAGGAACCCGCCGGGCTCCACCAGCCCCTTCTGCTTCTTCCCCGAGTGTTATGCCCACCCCACAGGGGCCTGAGGCTGCGTTTGGGGCTGGGAGCCTCCTGTTTGTGAGGCTGTGCCAAATGGCTCCAGCGTCTCCAGGAGAAACGGCTGAGGGCTCATAAATGCGCTCAGGACTCAGCACCCGGGCAATTTCTTGTGCCACGTTCAGGGGGAAAGGCACGGTGCTGCATGGATTTGGGGATGCTGAGGAAGGTGACACAGGACACCGGTGTCCTCGGCGGTTTGGCAGGGCCCAGCAGGGTCGGCAAAGAGACCAGCTGCAGGCAGACCCAGCGCACGTTCCTGCCGCGTGCCTGGTGCTCGCCGCCTTTGCAGCCGTGCTGCTTTGCAAGACAACCTCGTCCTTTTTCCTCCTCTGCCACTTTTTGGGGTCCTGAGCCCCGTCCTGCTGCCCTGCCAGGCTCACGTAGAGGGGTCCCGGCTGCAGGAGGCCTGGAAGGAGTGGGTGGCCACAGGAGGGAGCTTGGCTCCTTCCTTCACATCCCTCTCCAAGGACAGCGGGTGACAGAGGGACCTGGACTCAAGTGTCCAGGGGGACACGGGGGACCCCCATGCCCAGCCCCATGACACTGAACAGGCAGGGGAACGAGGAGACCAGCCACCCCAAACAAGCTCCTGTCCCCCTGGGACCCTCCCATGTCCCCCAGCCCCCAGCCAGCTCCGTTGGTGCCACCCCGCTCCCGGGGGCCAACAGGGCTGGCACCTCCCCGGGACCCCAAATCCTTCCTCCGGGTCGGTGCAGAGGAAGGGGATGCTGTGACAGCATGAGTGGTGGGATCGGCAGGGGTACATACACACTCACACCACACACACAGAATTGGGGGGACCAGTGTCACCCCCTGGCTCTGCCCGCCCGTGCAGAACAGCCCCCATCTCCCCCCAGCACCCCCAGCAGTGACACCGCCACCCCCGACAGCCGCAGCACCATCACTGCTTTTGTGGGGCCGGTGAGGTTCCGGATGAGGCCCTGGCCCTGCTACGGGGTGCCTCGGCTGCCTCGGGCTGGACCGTTTGCCTTTGACCAGGATCAGGCCCCCAGCCGTGTTTATTCATTTATTTTTGCCTCCCCCCACCCCCGGCACCCCAAAGAGCTGGGTTTGCTGCAGGTGGGGCCCTGCCTGTCCGTCCGTCTGCCTTGGGCACCGGGCAGGGGGACGAACAGCATGGCAAGGGGGACAAGGAGGCTGTGGGGGGCTGTGAGCGGGGATTTGGACGGACACCCCCATTTCTCCTTGTCTGCCCCCTGCTCCTTCACCCTTTTCACCACCCCGTCCCCACAGCGCAGGACCACCCGTCCCCTCTCTGCCATGTCCCTCTCGCAGCTCCGTCCTCTCGGTGCAGTTCTCCAGTTGCCGTTTTGCAATTCACGGGGAAGAAAGAGGGGGCACAGACCCACGGGCAGCCACCGGGGCAGGACCGCCGAGCCCTCCTGCCCCCCAGCAATGTCCTTAGGGCTTGGCACAACGGGGACGAGGAGCTCTTCGCCCCACAGCACGGCGGCGGCCGCCACCTCTGCTTGTCCCCCTGCCACCCGTCCCTGCGAGGGGGTTTGCAGGAGAGCAGCACCCGTCTGTCCACCCCTACGGTCCTGCCGGTGGCGAGAGGGGACCAAGGAGACGTTTCCCCCGGTCCTTCCCCATCGGTGCCACGCGTCCCGTGCCGCCGGTCACGTCTGCTGCGGCAGGTGGCAGGTCTCGCCGATGGCGATGGCCACGTCGTGGGGCTGGCGGTCCCGGCGCCGCGGCGCCTCGGGCCCCTCGCCCATCTCGTTGAGGCTGCTGCTGATGCAGTTGACGTCGCTTTTGTTGCTGTTGTCGTCCGGGCTGGGGCCGAAGATCCAGTCTGGGGACGGATTGGGGAAAAGCACAAAACGAGCCCTTGGTTATTTTGGGGTGTTCCCATGTCCAAAACCCAGCATGCCCATTAGGAAATCCTCCATCCCCATCTTCCATCACATCTGTCACTCCGGGTGCTAACACCCAGAAGGGTTCCTCGCCCTCCCAGCCCCTGTCCCACCACCCCAAAGCCATGGGATTGGCTTTTTGCCACTTTTTTTTTTCCAAATTTTTTTGCTTTTCTCCGCACTGTGCCGTTTCTCAAGCTGCTGCTTTCTGGAAGCCCTCCTGGCTCAGGCAAATGAAATCACGCTGCTAATCCTGAAAATTAAAACTGAGCGCCTCCGAAGCAAAGCGTGCATCTGGGCTCCCCAGCACGGGGAGGCAAGGTGTTTTGTGCCGTGCCTTTTGGCTGTCACAAGGGGAGGGGATGGTTAAGTAACCGTGTGACACTGGGATGTGGCTGCAGCTGCAATAAGTAAGGCAGGATGGGCTGAGCCGGCGGCTGGGAGCTGTAGCCGGGGACACAAGCACCATGAGAAGGTGTCACGGCCACACCAGGCCTTGGGACCCCCATCGGGTGCTGTGGGGCTGCCCCGGGGACGTGGCTCACACCTGGGGGGACTGATGCCCCCCAAAGCCCAGAGGTCGCTGCTGGATGGTGCTGTGACCAGGACGTCCCCTGCAGCACGAGGGGCTGCGGTTCAGGGGAGGCAGATGCTGCTGCTTCCCAAATACCTGTTATTTCTGGGGTGGTGAGAGCCAGATGGGGAGGGGGAGGCAACAGAGATGAGAAAAGTGAAGCTGGGGAAACCCAGGAGAGGGGAGGGGTGTCCCTAGGGCTGGGGAGAACAAAGTGGCAGTGGAAACATCTTCAAGGGGGACCGGGACGCTCTCTGGGATGGGTATCTGGTCCCCAATTCCTGGTCTGACAAACAGGGGTGGAAGGGGCGAGGGGTCAGCTGGATCGCAGCCACAAAGGGAGGAGATGGGCAAAGAGTCCCAGGTACGAAGGGGGAGGAAGATCCCACTCGGTGGCTCACCGTGGTGGCGCAGGTGTGAGCGGAGGGAAGGGAAATACCTGCGGTCCTCTGCGTGCTCAGCGCTGGTCACGGAGCAAAGCACCAAATGTTAAATTTGTTTTTTTGAGCCACTAGCCACGGGGCTTCTCCCCTCCTCACCCCTTTCCAGCAGCCAACCCCCCAAAGCTTAGCCATCCATGCAATGTGGTATTTGACTTTCCTCTCCGTCCTGCACCCCGCCGGCCTCGCCGCCCCCAGGAGCACATCGAGCACTTTTTGGGGTGACAGCCACGCCACGGGGACGGGGCTTGGGTCAAAGCCCACCATGGGGGAGAGGACGGGTGGGCGTCCCCTGCCTCTGCGAGCACCTGGGCCGGCCTCAGCCCTCGCTTGGTGTGATGAGGAGCCGGAAGGCCGTAACGAGATTGCCTCCCACAAATACTATTAAAGCCCTCGGCTTGCTTTCCTTGACGTCAGCGCTAAAACTCCGGTGGGAGCCGGTCCGGCCGGGAAGACCTGGGGATGGGGAATCAGCCGAGGCTGCAGGGAGCTGGGTGAGGGGTCCCGAAGCATCCCGGGAGCTGCAGGGCACAGAGGGTGTGGAGGCAGTGGGAAGAGAAGAAAATATTATTGAACACCCGTGAGCAAGGGGAGGTGGCACTCGGTGGCCGGGTGGCGAGCCTTTGGGGGTGCGTGTGGGCAGCAAGAGATGCAAGAGCAAGACGCGGCGGTGGTAAAGGGAGAAATGCAGGGGATTTTTTGGGAGAGCACCGGGAGGGCTCGGCAAAAGGCTCTCAGCACATCCTCGCCCGAGAGGACGTCGCTGGCTGGCGCTCCGTCTGCTCCCTGGGTGCGTGCGGGCAGGATTGTGCGCGCTAATCCGAACCGCCGCTTCCCTGGGAATTATTTCTGGAGCCTGCTGGATCTAATTACCCGGTAATCTGCAGGAAGATGTAATTAGGCTGTCATTAGAGGGTATTTACTGCGATGCCTTTATGATTTGACTGTGTAAGTAAGGAGTGAAGTAATTACACAATTACACGTTATTTGTGGCCATTTGCGGCCTGTAGCTGCGGCGTGTTGCCGTGTGTGGATGGGGGGAGCCAGGGAGGGCAGCGAGGCCCCGCGTGGAGCCACCGGAGGATTTTTCAGATGGGGCTGGGGATGGGGATGGGGATGGGGATGGAGTTGGGATGGGGATGGGGATGGGATGGGATGGGATGGAATGGGGATGGGGATGGGGATGGGGATGGGGATGGGGATGGGGATGGGGATGGGGATGGAATTGGGATGGGGATGGGGAAGGGATGGGGATAGGGAAGGGATGGGGATGGGGATGGGGATGGGGATGGGGATGGGGATGGGGATGGGGATGGGGATGGGGATGGGATGGGATGGGGATGGGGATGGGATGGGATGGGGATGGGGTTGGAGTTGGGATGGGGATGGGATGGGATGGGATGGAATGGGGATGGGGATGGGGATGGGGATGGGGAAGGGATGGGGATAGGGAAGGGATGGGGATGGGGTGCTGCACCTCACATCATACACAAGTCTGAATTAGAAATCTCGGACAATAAATGCTGCAGGAGGGTTTGTAAACAGCTAATGGAGGGTGCTGAGCAGCCAGGAGCTGAGGGACGGTGGTTACAGTCTGAAGGTAGGTAAAGCCCTTAACATCGTGAAGGGTATTTCTCTCTCCATCATATAAATTTTTAGCACATGAGCAACATAAAACAATTGCCACCAAGAGGAAAATGAAATCCTGTTTTGGAGCAAAGTCAACCTTCATGTTTACACGTGGCCCAGCTAGGAAGCAAGGAAACCAGGCGGCAGCACCTGCACAGAACCCCCTGCTCCTTTGCACACACACACAGGAGCCTCCCTAACAGGGGCCAGGCTACAAAATCAGGGCACGTAGGCATGCACCAACACCCCCATGAATGCCTCAGATAAACCAGAAAGGGACAAAGTGACTTTCCCAGCCAGGCTGGGGGAGCAGCACCTGGCTCTCGGCCCCCTTCTTGCTCTCCCATCGGCGCCTGCTGGAGCCTGGCAGGGTGGAAGCGCGGCGCTGGGGTGGGATCGATGCGGAGCCATTGATCCAGAGCAGCTGGGGAGCGGAGATAGGGCAGCCTGGGTACATCAGGAGCTGCGGGACGGCGTCGCTCCCTAAATAGCTGAGTGACATGGCACAAAGTGCCCTGTGCTACCTGGCTCGGTGTGAGGCAGCGTCCCAGCTGCGGGACCCTGGGGATGCGCTGGTCCCTTGGGATGCTGCAGGGAGCCCGCACAGCCATTCAGGCTGGTTTCAGAGGGCTAAAGCCCTTGTTCCCTCTGTGTAATTAGTTTGAATCTGACCCTATTAGAGGCACTTTCGCTCTGATGTTAGCACTTTGACGTCTGTGCTGTGCTCTACAATAGGTGCCATGAAAACGGGTCTGGCTGTGACCTCGATAGAGCAGGGGTTTCTCACCGGGGTGAGAAATGGGGTCAGGAGAGGAGCAGAGGGAGCAGGGAAAGGGCTGAAATTGAAATGCAACCCAGCGGGCGAGACGTTCACGCTCCCTGCCGAGATGGAAACCAGCAGCGGAAGGGGAAATGTGTTAGATGAACGATCAACCTCGTGCTCGGGTTTTATTTGCTTTAAATGGAGCTGGGTGTGAAAACAGCTGCTAAAAAAGCCCTTGTTCCAGCGCCGGGAGCAGAAGTGCCTCCTCGTTGGAAGCAGGTCCCGACCCGCGGGTCTGCAGCGGGGCAGGAGCTGGCCACAGCCGGACAGACGGACGTCAGTTCATGGATATCCCTCTCTGCAGCAGGACAGACACCCCAAAAGGGAAACTGAGGCATGGGGGGAGTGCCAGGGGTGGGTTAGCACCGATATGGGGGCACAGAGGGGAACCTGACCCTGCCTCTTCCTATAACTTTGGTGGGCAAATGAAGTCATCCTCCAAACAGAGACCGAAAAGGAGGCGTAAGCCCTCTGTGCTGGGCCTGGCACAACCTGCAGTCCCTGCCTCCCGGAGGAGCCGCGGGCTGCAGCACCCAAGGGGCCCTGCGGATCTGCGGGGGAGCAAAGAAAGGCAGAGCCCAGCTCCCCGCAGAATCACCCAGCAGCTATTTTCAGCCACGCTACATTCATGCACGCTTTCTTTTGTTCGAGGAGACGGCTTCCCAAAGAAGCCCGAGAAACGTGGTGGATGGAGATAAGTCTGGAAAATAAAAATCCAGCTACTGGGCAAAAGGGCAAAGGAAAGAGAGACCCCGCTGCGAGAACAGCTCGGGGTTTTGAGCAGTCCCAAAGCCACCAACAAGCACTGCACCCCCAGAACCTGCCCTGCATCTGTCTTGGGACTGTTCCCAAAGGAGAAATTTGGGCAAGGTCTCCTCTGGGGATCAGCAAGGCAGAGGAGACCTCGGTTTACCCGGGGGACACGGCGGAGCACGGGCTCCCACGCATAGCAGCGGCTCCTTCCCTTGCAGACAGCGCCGTGCTTTCCTCGGGCATCACCCGCGCCGCAGTCCCCATGGCAACTGCTTTGTTTTGAGTCAAACTTTTTAAAAATTTATATTTTTTTTCCCTTTTCTTTATTTTGCGTTTAAATAAGGGCAATTTGCAGCGAACCGCTGGGGCTGGAGGAGGGAGGGCGGGCTGATTCCCGAGGATTGCAGTAATTAGGCGCTCCCTACGTTGGCGACAGCCTTGTAATTTGCCAAGCCGGTACTTGCTGTCTCCAGCAGCTCCCCCTCGCTCCGAGTTAAGCTGCTTTCCAAAGGCTTCAGCCTGATTTGTCTTAGCCGGGTCTGATCTACAGACAGCAGCCTTCCTCCTGCCACGGGGGCTCACCTCCATCCCTGCCTGGAGGCACCCGATGAATTTGGGGAAACCAGAGCTGGGGTTGGCCACCCTATTCCATCACAGTCCCTTCCCCAAAGCCGTGCTGGTGGAGCTCTCCCAAGGATTTTGCCCAGAGCTTTTTCTCCCTGGACACTTCCTCGGCCAGGTCTCTCCGGGAAGAGCTCCAGCTCATCCCTACCCCGCTGAGCGTTGCAGCACCACTTGTCTCCCCGGGGCTGCAGGGCCACCAACTGTCATTGTTTTTTTTAAAGAAATGCCCCCTTGGATTTCACAGGGGAAAGGCACCAAGGAGATTCTCTGCCACCCCAAACCAAGCCCAGCACCACTTTGTGGGGTCCCCAGGAGCCGGGCAGTGCTCCGACAGCCAGCCGTGCCTATGAGCTGCTGCTGAGGAGTCAAAACCATCCCTGAGGTTGCTGAGGGGATGCTCAAAGTAGCGATTAACTATTCACACTTTAATCTCCCTGAAACAGGCTCCAGCCCTTTGGCATCTTATTTCCATCTGTCTCTGTATCCTTCTCAATATGATTAGCACAGAAACGCTGAGAGCAGAGGGTTGAGCTGCTGCTGAGTGTATAAATCTGGGCATTGTGTCAGAGCAGCTAATAGGCTGCCTTCTGATTTACTGTCCCCCGGTCCTTCTGTCCTGCCCCAGAAGTCATTTTAAGCAAACTTATTCAAAAGCAACCTTCTCCTCAAAGGCTGCAGCTCGGTGGTGGGAACAAACACGACCTTGCCTGCTCCCCTCCGAGGGCTGGCTCGTTGCAAACGGTGTGGTGATGGGCGCAGGGTGCTAAATGGGACAGCCCCGGACACCGAGTTTGGGAAAGGCACTCAGCTGGGTTTCTGACCCCTATTCGGGGAGACGCCAGCTCTGCTGGAGCAGGGATGGAGCCTGGCATGGTGGGGGCAACCCCCCTGGGACGGGCTGCTCCCGACCAGACACAACCTGGGCAGCCCCCAGCTCTGTCCCTGCGCCCACTTGGCCCTGGAGCTGCCAAAGACTTTGGGAATCCCTCTGCAAAGGCAGCAAAGGGCTTTGCAAAGGACAGGACACCCCTCTCACCCCCGTCCCACGCAGAGGAAGAAACCAGAGGTGCCCAGCGTGCTCTGCCCAAGGTCACCAGGGCTGCAGATAGCATCGTGGGGGCACCTGGTCTGACCCAGTCCCGCGAGCGTCTCAGGGCAGGACGTGTGTATTTTTAGGTGTTGTCACTGCTGCTTACCTTCGTCGGGAAGGCAACGTTAAGTCATCTGAGCGGCAGAGCCAGGAGATGTTACAGCCCCAGAAAGCTGCTGATTAAGTGTTAAATATAACACCTGAAGACTGTTTTTGTTCCCTACAGCTGGGGGGAGAACGCTCTCCCGAGCGGCTCCCTGCCCTTTTCAGAGCTGAGCCTCACGCAAGAACCTGAAGCCCTGCCAGGAGGTTTGTCCCCCTCCTGTCCCAAATACCTGTCCCCACACCAGCATCCCTCGCCTGAGGGGCTTTGCCAACAAGGAGCAGAAGCTGCCCACCGTGCAGGTTCAGTGTTCTGGGGGGGTGCCTCCCCTGCGCCCCGGGAACGGGGAAATAAAGGGGAACCACGAGTGACCACAGGGACTTTGCTCCAGATGAGTATGATCTCCCTCCCACCACACAGAAGGAGCCCGGGGGGTTTGTCCCTGGCTGGGGGCGAGGGGTGAGCAAAGAGATTTCAGCCCCGATGCCCTGCAGGGGGACATCCTTCCCCAGGGATTTTAGGGCTCGGTGCCACCAGCCGTGTGCGCTATGGGGCAAACAGCGAGAGCATCGCTGGGGTCTTGCTGTGAGCAGCCCAGCACCGCTGCCCTCCCACGTTCAGCCCAGGTCTCCGATGATGAGGGACCTCGTTCGTCAGCACCAGGAGGGACCGAAAGAGCCAGGAGGCCAATTATCATAAAAAATATTCACTCTTCTCATGATCATTTTACAGGGCTGTCACAGCAGCCCCAGAGGCTGTGATCGCTGTGCTAGGCGCTGTGTAAGGGAGCAAGGCTACCGAGCCGTGTTTCCTAGGAGTTTGTGGATGCGCTGTGTCTAACAAGACGCTAAGCTCACATTGCAGGTTTCCTTGCACAGCACACCGGTGGGTCGTTATCCCGTACCCAGGTATCTGTTGCCATGAAACTTCTCATCATAGGGACCTCTAATCCAAGCTCAGTCAAAGCTGGCCAAGGGGCTGAAAAGCATTTGCAGCACAGACACGCTCACGTACACATTTATACACAAGCACACGCATGCACAAGCATAATTTTTTTTTTTTTTTTTAGGAAGGGGGTCCAAGGGTTTCCTCTGGGGAGCTGGTCAACATGCAGCTCAGTTGGGAGAGCCCAGCACATGGGGTTAAGTCACACTCCGGTAAATGTGAAAGGGCCAGGGCTCGGTCTAAAACTCACCCACATCCAAGGAAACAATCCGGCCATCATCCCCAGGCTTTGCACCAGGCTCTTTTTGCCCATATGCCACGAAGGCGTGATGCCCACACTCACCTATAAAGTCGTGAATGAGGTCCTTGATGAGGTGCCCGACGATGGCGTACGCCACTGCCACCACCACCAGGGCTGCCATGAGAAGGTAGAGGACAGCCTTGGGCAGGGGGATGGCATCACGAGGAGGGGGTTTGTACTCCTTGTAAAGCTGGTCATTGTCCGAGTACGAGTACTGGAACAAGTGGTCCAGGCCGGCGGTGAAATTGCTGGAGTTCATGGACTGGCTGTTGGACAGGTAGTTGTCCTGCTCGGGGTCCTGGAGGACACTTACCACCGAGCTGGTGGTGGCTTCCACTTGCTGTACCAAATTCAGAGTCTTGTTCACGCTGGGGAGGATCTGGGAGAGGAAAGTGCTCCAATCTTTGATGGCACTGATGTTGCAAATGATCATAATTGCAGCGAGGAAAGAGATCTCCAAGCCAGAGAGATTTAAAAGGGAAAGAAACAGGCAAAAACTCCTGTGCTTACCCCGAACCATACACTTCAAACCAGGCAGAGGAAGTCTTGCTGGGGAAGGTTTCTCAATAGCAAATTCTTACATGACCCGGTCGGGATGCGTCCGTGGTCCATCGGTCCTCACTCCGGGAAAGGCGCACAGCAAGCCCCTAGGGGCACCGAGTTCCTTGGGAAAAAGTAGGTGCTGGAAGGAATTTGAGCAACATCATTTTCGTTCCTCGGCTCCTTCTTCCCGATGCCGCTTGCTGATGAAACCTGGGGAGATGGGCTCCTGTAGGTATTTTCGGTCATCCGGAAAAGAGACGGCGAACTGCCCTCCTCCAGCTTCTCTTCGCGGGTGCCTGTCCTTGCAGGGAGAGGAGCAGCGAGCTGGTGTGCTGCGATGTGCCCTGACCACCCGTGGAGAGACCACCGAGGGGAAAGGGTGGCTCAAAACCCCCAAAGTTCAGCTGCTCCCGGTGCGCTCTGAAGCCGGAGCCGCTCAGCCCCCGTCCTCGCCAGCCGGGCTTGCAGCAACTTCTGCCAGCATCTCCCGCTCCCAGCCTTTCGGAGCCCAAATCCCGGGCAGATAACGAAAGAAGGGAGCCCGGCGGTGTCCGGAGGGCAGCCGAGCCTCGGCTTTTCCCTCGGGGACTTGTGCGAGGGAGCGGCTCCCGGATGCTCCGCCCGGCTTTCCTCCGTGCCCGGCTCCCCGCGGCCCCCCCCTCGCTTCCCGCAGCCGAGCCGCCTCCACCGGGGGGCTCCTCCTGGGGTCGTGCCTCCCCCCGACCCCTCTGTCCGAGCCGAGCCAACCTCCCCCGGGGCTTGCAAAGCGGCTCCGGAGCCAGCGCGGAGCGCAGCCGGGGTGCGGGAGCTGCGGTGCCGGCAGGCGGGGCGCTGCCGGGAGGAGGGCAGGATGGGTGCTGGGGGCAGGATGGGTGCTGGGGGCAGGATGGGTGCTGGGGGCAGGATGGGTGCTGGGGGCAGGATGGGCGCTGAGGGCAGGATGGGTGCTGGGGGCAGGATGGGTGCTGAGGGCAGGATGGGCGCTGGGGGCAGGATGGGTGCTGGGGGCGGGATGGGTGCTGGGGGCAGGATGGGTGCTAAGGGCAGGATGGGCGCTGGGGGCAGGATGGATGCTGAGGGCAGGACAGATGCCGAGGGCAGGATGGATGCCGAGGGCAGGATGGATGCTGAGCCCTTGCACCGGCACCCGTGCTCTCCCCCGACCTCCTGCCTGGCCAAGTTTTGGGGTCAGAGGGATGCTGGCTCACAGGGAGCTGAGCCCTCTGAGTGTCCCCCTGCCCGGTGAGCTCGGTGAGAGCCGGGCTGGTCGCCTCGGTGCTGGTTTTAAACCCGTCCGGATCGCCTACGAATACAGATCTCCTTTATCCACCTCGGCAATGGGATTTCGCCGGGGTGCTGGCTCCGCTGGAAGGCGCTGGGGTTTTATTCAAATGGAGGGAATCTTAAAGAGGGCAAATTGTCCCTCTGTATTTGGAGGTGAAAATAAATCACAGCCCCATTTTTCACATCTACTTGTGTGTGTGTGCGTGCAGCTTCACCGTGTAAGAAACAGCTGTTGTGAGGGCAAGGAAACCACTACATTAGGCCTGAATGCAGCCAAGCGGGGCTTCTGAGAAGTAATAGCTATAGACTCACATATTTTCTTGTGCCACCAACCAGCTGCAGTCCCGCCAGCTGCATTTAGGTTGGGAAGGTAGAGAAAAAAATGAAATGCTCACCCTTACAGTGAGATCACAAGGGCTCAGGTAGACGATGGATGGTTTGTCCAGCCCGGGAGCAAAGGAAATGTGGAGGAGAAGGCTTTTCTGCCCCACCCTTGTGCCCGGGCTAGGTCCCAGTGACCTGCCAGGCCAGATTTTATCCATCCAAGAGGGAAAATGTGGCCAGATTTATTTTCTTTACAGAAGCTCTTCAATGCAAGGCGTTTTGAGCTCCACACAGTGGTGGCGTGGCGCAGCCTGGCTTTTCCCTACTCCGTAGACACATCAGTTGGCTGGGGTCTCCAGGAGGAGAGGGCAACCCACGGGGCTTGCCTTCTGCTCCTCGGGGCCTGACGCTGCTCTGAAGCTGTATTTCACCAGTTGCCATGGCACCACCAGCACATCAGCCCGAGGAAGAGGGAGAGCACCCAGCCAGGCTGAGCCGTCCCCGTGGCTCGCTGCTACCCAGGGATCGGGGTGCCACCAACCCCAGGTGGGTTCCCACCGCCCTTTTATTCCCAGGTGGAGATGGAGCCAGGCGATTTTGGGCTAGAGACCTGGGTGGCTGGGTTGGGGGCTCTGCCCCGTGTGATATGGGGCAAAACAGCCACGAAGCAGGAGGCCGGATGAGGCGAGCCATCAGCTGGTGGCTCTCCACCTGCCTGGGGACCTGACAGCAGCAGCCCATGCCTCGCTCCAGCGGGACAGGGGGCAACCTGCTGTGGTTTCCCCACAACCCCTCGTGGGGCTGTGCTGGGAAGGGGCTGGAGAAGCACTTGGGGGACCCCCAAGGTCTGCCGCAGGCGCTGTATTCATTAAAGGGCTTAGGATAATACCCAAAACCCTCCACCTCTTGTGTTTCCCTGCAGCGAAAGTAAAGTTGGTCTCTTTCATTTCCATTAATGCCTGTACCAGTTCAAAACGACTAAATAGATGCTTAATTGTTCATTACACACCCTCTGCATCTCCTGTCTGAAGGGGAGGCTTTATTTCCGTGATTATGATTTCCATCCCATTACAGAGGGAGAGAGCAGGGAGAAATATAAAAGAGCAGGTTTTAATAGCCTTATATTTCAAACTCTCTGTTATTAAAAAAAAATGTTTGCATTTCCTGTGATGGCGGGAAGATTAAAAGGATTGCCATGGATTCCACTTAGGGAACATTACTAACGATTTCGATCAATCACTTTAAATAAAAATCACAATCTCCACAATTCCACCCAAATGCCATTTGGCAGAGGGGTTGATTATGGGAGCAAAATGAATTTCAGAATTAGCTGCTTGTCCTAATGCAATTGGACAAATCGAATTTAGGGATACACACATATACAATGACACACATATCTCATGCAGAAGAGCAGTGTTTTGGCCTCTGGGAACAAGAACAAATAATGTTTTAGTGGGTCAAGAAAGGCCCTGTCCCTCGTGATGGATGCTTAGCGTTTGTTTCGGCTATTTCCCTGGTATTTTTATTTGATGTCGTATTCTCTGCGTAACTCTAGTGACAGAACCGGTGTTTTATTTCCATACAGACAGGATCAAACCGATCACTGGGATGTGACTTTGATGCCCGGTGGAGATGCCACGTGCCCGGTGGAGATCTGACCGTGCTCCCAGCCCTGCAGCCGGCTGCGGCACCCGAGGCAGTGCTGGAGAGGTATGGGGGCGAGCCCTTCCTGCAGCGCCTTCACGTCCTTTCCGTCCATCTGCGTTTTGAGGGGGACTTTTCAGAGAACATCAAAGCACTTGGGTTTCAGCTCTAAGCAGGACGGGGTCCACATTTACAGCCAGCCAGCAGCAGGTTCGGATGCTCTCCCCGCGTCTCTGGGCACCCAGAGCAGTGCCTTCACCCCCACATCAACTCCAGACCTGGCCTCAAGGTCCCCACATTTTGCCAGCCACCTTTCTACATGACAAGAAGTCACGAAATACAGGCTCACCCTTGATTTCCAATCCTCTCCTTTTACCCAGTAATTTCTGCCTTAAAAAAAATAAACCAACACACAACCAACAAACAAACAAGGAGCAGCAGCAGTTTTTAGCAGATGAATCAGAATGAGCTATCTTTATCTATCTATATATAAAAATTACTTAAAACATATTTTTTTAATGCTGTATTATTCATGCAGCCAAAGCTGAAGCAGTCCAGATTGTAATAATAAATGCCACCGTGAACATGCCGGTACAGTGCCTAGGAAGGCGCTTCCCTGTCTGCTGTCTGGTAAACAAAGTGGGGTTTTAACTCTGCAAGTGGCACCATCTGATGGCCAGCTTGGCTTATCCTCCATCGCTTCCCTACCTTAAAAAATGTCAGTGGATTTGAGAGGCTGAAGACGTGCACAGAAATACCCTGCATGAAAAGGTTCATGAAAGAGAGGGGAGCATTTCCCAAGTAAAAAACAAAACAGGGTAATTGTGGAGGTGAGGTGGGAGGAGGGAAATATGTGCTCTTTTTGCAGCCCTAGAAAGTGCTGCTTGGCCACAGCACAGATAAAAATAGCTGAACATTATTTACAGGGCTTATTTATGGGTAAATCTAATAGCTATTGGCAACAGAACAGAAAGGCATCACCTCGGCAGGTGGGAAAGCATCGGGTTTTCCGTGTCTGTGCCCTCTCCACTCACAGCTTGGTGATCCTGAACCCAGCACAAAGGCGAGCCCGGCTGCTGGTGTCCAGCACCTCCTGAAGCCCCTTGAAGGGACCTGCAGAGAGAAGCTGCCAGTCTGTACATCTTCTGTCTCCTCTGTGCTCCAGGCTGGATGTGTAGGGCAGGAGAAGCTGAAGGGATGCAATTGAATTTTTGGGGAGTCTTACAGGGCAGGGCTGGGGGGTCCGTCCAGCTGCTAACGCGTGGGCTCCAGGAGGAAACTTTAAATGTCAACAACGGTAGCAGGGAAAGTAGAAAACTTTGCAGAAATTTTGCAAAGCAGATAGAAAACTAACCTGCTTTGCTGAAATACTTCCCCATCACAGCAAGAGGAACAGAAATAGAGACCTCCCCAAAGGCTCATTCCCCTGCAGACACAGCAGTGCACGTGTCTCCCCTCTGTCCTTCTATGTTTCCACCTCCCAGAGAAAGAAATGCTTCGAACCTGGGGCCTGCAAAGCCATGCTGGTGTTTCAGGTGCAGAGGAAGACCTGAGCAGGGCCGGCCTGGTTGATCTGAGCTGCAGCTGGGCTGCCAGGCGGGTTGCAAACACACTCCGTGACTCCTGATGGCTCTGCCACCGCAACCGGGAGGTGATGCAGTGCTCTCTTCTGCACTGCAGATCGTGCTCCAGCCGTGCCCTGTCCCTGCCACCTTCCGTAGCCCTTACCTGCTGTTTCCCAGGCACCAGTTCAGCTCAGCATCATGCATTGCATGCCTGATCCTCGCGCTGCTGCCTGCTGGGCTGTACCTGTGCCTGCAGACTGCCCCGTACACGCCAGGCATGCTGACATTAAGGGAGCTGATGGCAGAGGGGGCTGAAACTTTGCCCTGTGCTTGTTTTCTAGTGGGCACCTGAGGGTAGAGTCCTGGAGGATGTCTTGTGTGCCAAAGCAATGTGTGGGAATAGTGGCGGGTCACGGGTGGGAGCACCCAGCTGCTACAGGGAGGTGGGTCCTGGAATACGTGAAAGGTGCGGACGTAGCCCTTCTGGACTGAATGCTGCAACTGGATGGCAATTCTCCTCATCCAGGTGAGGCAAGATCAGCCGGCTCCTCGTGAAGGGCAGCAGCTCCAGGCTGAGGGACAGGAGCACGAAGAAGCTCTGGACTGAGCTCGGCTGCCTCGCAGCAGGGACATTGCCTGGGGTGCTCCACCTGCAGCGGCAACGCTTCTCTTGTCAGCAGCAGGCAGTTGGGGTTGGCAGTGGCAGCAACATGCGGGATTGCTTTGGGAGAGAATAAACTCAGGAGCAGACCTAGGAGAAGTCAAAAATATGTATTTAACAAGTATGGAAGTGACTTTGAGCTCACCTGAAACCAGAGGTGTGGCTGTACCTCTTCCACCTTATTATTTTGTGACTAAAGTGCTGCACGTTGTATTTTCCCTTCTAGGAGATGAAACCCCAAAAGAAGGCCGAATTAAGAGCAAAAATGAAATCCACAACGAGCAGGGGATGGTTTTGTTGCATAGGCTGTTAACCACACGGACGTAGCCCTTCGACTCCTGCACCTTATCGCTGCGAAGGCATTTAAGGCCCACTGCCACTACCTCGGACAGACCGGAGAAGTGAAAATCCATCCACTGAGGAAAAAAAAGTGCCACGCATCAGGCTGATGCACCCTTAGACCGTTCAGGGAGGGGAGGTGAGGGATGGAGCAGCAGCACCTCCATCACACAGCGCTGGGCTCAGCCAAATGTGCACGCAGAGCTTCTCTCCAGGCCCGACCAGGGATCTGAGCGGTGTGACAGCACAGACACCGGGATTTCTGTCCCCAGAGCAGCTCTGGCTGCGGGGCTGTGCCCCAGGGGAAGGGGGCCTGACCCTGGCCATCAGACAGCAGAGGTCGATAGCTCCCATCCTAGACCCCAGCTGCCTTCTCTGTTACCTGTACAGGGTGCTCGCAGCCCTCCCTCTCCCGCCCCAAGGCGTGCTGCGGACAGACTTTGTGGCCTCGGACTTGTTTTGCTGTCACGTTTCGCCTGTGCCTGCCTCCAGGCAGACAGCAGACACGCGGCCCTCCATCCACTCCTCTGATGATTTATTTCGCTGTCAAAAGCTCCAGGGCTTCCAGTTACTCTGGGGGTCAACGGCTGCAACCAGGAGAAGACCTTGCAGTTTTAAGTTTTCTTTAACAAGTGTCCAAGCAGCGCCCAAAACACAAGTGACTTTGACTATTCTTTTGTCAAGCTCTGCCCAAGGTCAAAGCCAAGAACAACACAGACGAGCCATAAGAAAGCACAGAAAAGCCTTCTGCATGCTTGCACGCAGGGCTCCACAGCACGAGTGTGGTTTTATTCTCCCTGGGGCTCTCAGAGGGAAGCCAGGAGCAGCATCCTGCGGTTACAGATGGGGAAACTGAGGCAGCCAGCCACCAAGCGGGTCTCAAACTTACACAAAATAGGGACTAGCCCCTCCTTGGCTTCAGCTGGCTTTAATTCAGTCACGGAAAGCCAGGCGAAGTGCCCATTGTCTAACCAAAATCTAGGCTGTTTCTGCACCAAAGGAGAGAAGCAGTGCCAGACGGGAAGGGAACATGGATGCGGGAGCCAAGCCTTTGCGAGGGGGGAGGGAGAAATAGAGAGATCTCCTATCTGAGACCCCAGCATTAATTCGTATGTTGATGAATGCCATAAATTAGATTGCAATCAGCCTTCATTCTCCAGGGACCCGTTCCCCGTAACGAGGCAGAGCCGAGCCTGTTCCCAACCCAGAGAACTTCTGGAGACTCCGAGCACAGTTCCTTCCTTCCCCGCCCTCGGTAAATAAATAATGTTTGAGAAGAGGAAGGTATTAGCTGTGAATGGATTTTAATTGAAGCAATGGTAAATTCGTTTCATAATCTTTAATTAGCAGAGATACTCGCTGGAAATGTAATTTAAGGAAACCGGCTCCTTCAGTTGGAAGGCCCCGGCGATGGGGTTTAGTTGGCGCTGTGGCCTCTGCAGTCAGGTAAATAATGCACAGAGGCCCAGGATGAAGGCACTGGCTCACACGGTAAAGCAGCAAGAGAAGGAAAAAGGTCTCAGAGCATGTTCAGAGCCTGGCTCCAGGCAAACCCCATAGCAGCTCATGGCTGCGGCTAAGAATCAAGCAGGAAAAAAGGACAGCAGTCAGAGGGTGGCTGGGTTTGGTGGTCCGAGCCTGGGGTTATCTGCCTTTCACACACACCTCCGCAGCCCCTCTCCAGCTCCCGGCCTTACCTCAAGCCTCACAGCTTTCTGTAAGATGCCCCTGTCCCCTCTGGAGACATCGAGAGGTCCCCTCCAGCCAACGTGTCTGTGAGACTGAAACTAAACCACCCCGTCTGGAGACCCGAGTGAAGGTTATCAGTCATGAGTGGTGGTAAAGGACAGCTTGGGGTGCAGAGACCCAGAATGAAATTACAGTGCTTGCTTTTCTGCTTGTCTTCTCTCTGTTCATGCTCCACTTCTCGCCTGCTTATGCTGGGATGGAAACCAGCTTCCTTTCATCTCAATTCCTAGCAGAGCTAGACTCGTCCCAGCAAAGGGACCATGGGCCGGTTCTTCTCCTGGAGTCTGTTGACACATTGCTAGAAAATCCAATTACTGGGAGAGGAGGAAGGGGAAGAGCAGAGATTCTGCCTTTCCATGATGAAAACTTCACGGGGTGTCATTGAGAGAGCAAATAGTTGGTGCTAGCAGGGAGGAATTAGCCTGATGTGTGAATCCCATATTGAGTTTGTTAAGGTAATCATGAGAAAGCAAGACGCTCCTTGGTAATCTGCGGGCATTTTGCAAGAAAGCCCAGGAGGAGAACGCAATGTGCTCTTTAATCAAACGTGGTCTTCGGGCCTGGTGCTGGGCATGGACAACACATCTCCCATACCTCAATTTCCCCTTGGTAACAAAGGAATCGTAGAACCATAGAATCGTTTATGTTGGAAAAGACCCTTAAGATCACCAGGTGGAACCATCAACCTAACACTACCAACTCTGCCACTACTCCACATCCCTAAGCACCACATCCACGTTACGTATGGTTGGAGAGGGGCAGGCCTCAGCACCCCGTCCCTGTCTCTGACCACCTGAGCGTGGGCATGGGGAAGTGCCCGAAAGCTGGGGAGTGCAGCGGGGATGGCACTTGTGGGTTGCTGTCTACAGGGAGATCTTGGTTTGGGGTGGCCTTGGAGACCCACGAGGGCCTCACGAGACCCAGGGATGGGCACTGTGGGGATGGATCTGTCCAGCCTCCCTCACTCCCACAAATAAGGAAAAGCAAGACCAGAGCTGAAAGAGAAGCTTTTCTGGACCCAGCAGGGAGCTCCTGTTTTCTTTCCCCTTCATTAAATACCATGTTTTCCTCTAATGAAGGGGCCATCCAGTGCAATAATGAGACTCTTCTCACATCTCACTGTTTCAAATGCCACTTCCCCTTCCCTTGCAGAGACAAACCCAGGCTTCAGCAGCTCCGAGGGCGGGCGCCTCGCTGCCACCTCACCGTTTCTCTATCAAAATGAAAACAAAATTAGTTCCCCAACAGGAATCACAAAGCATCCGTGCAGGCGGTTGCTTCCTTCATCCCCTACCTCCACGATGCCTCTGTTTCCTTCCCGTGAGCTCTGCCACGTGCTGCCTTGCAGGGGAAGGTGGATCAGGAGGTAAATGTGCCGGGCATCCCATCAGTGCCACGTGTCTGCCCCTCGGAGCTCCTTGATTTTGCTCATGACATTGCAGCCTGTGCCGTGAGGACGAGAGGGGATGGCAGCCCCTCCAGGAGTGGCTGCACAGACACAGCGGCTGGCCTGGAAGTGTCTCCTCATCCATCATCAACGCGGAGTTCAATTACAGCCTATTAGGGTTTTCTCGATTTGCCAGTTAATTAATAAAATCTGCATCGCAGATGAGTTCTATTTGCATAAGAGCTGAAGGAGGCAAGTCTTCGTCTTGTTTAATAGCAGGGAATATTCAGATGTCAGATTAACTCCTTGCTCTCGGTGCCGACTTGTTGTTTACTCGGCTGTGTTTTAAAGATGCTCTGAATTCCCACTTTCTTACTGTGAAGCAGAGGCGGTAATGGGAACTTCATTTTCCTGAGCACTGGTTGTTTTATTAAAACAGCTTCCAATAAGCTGCAAAATCATTTCTGTATGAAGGTAGGAGTCCCCAGCTAGAACAAGAGGCGCCTAAAGGGGCAATGACAGAGGCCTATCATATTATATCACAGAGGGAAGGAAGGATCACTGTCTTTTCCTCATAATTAGGTGCTTCTGAAAGCAAGCAATCAGTACACTTAACACAGACACAAGAAAGTATTTTTTCCATGAAGAGCAATTGAATTGCCCAGCCCATTTCCACAGGATGCTGTGGAGGCTGGGGTGAGTTCAGGGAGGGATTAGACAAAGCCGTGGCTGCTAAACCCCGTGAGACGAATACAGCTTCTAGCTAATGAAGCCCCAAACCACACATCTCCAAAGCTCAGAAGTTTGAGTCAAGACCACTTTGTACGTGTGCGTCTGCTGCAGCCACTGAACAGCCTGGGTGTACCATTGGTCTCAGCCTCCTAAAACAATCCAGCTGATAATTTGGAGAAGAGGCAACACGGGCTCCTTTGCTTCCAGACCTGGTGAGAACCAAGGAAGGCCCAAAGCCCCACTGGGATGTAAGGAAATCTTGAGTAGCCTTGGCTATTTATCTGCATTTGAAGTCCCTAAATAACACTTTAAGGTCAAGATGCCACCAGCCAGCCTACCATATGGAGTAACACGGCGTGGGAGAGAGCTTCCCTCAGGCCACGGTTCACATCTGACCTTTGTTTGCTGGTGCCTCAGCATTGTCCTTGCCTGATGAGCTTCTTGGAGGACTGAAGAATTAAGAGGCTGTGGAGGTGCCAAAAGAAATCAGGGATTGTGATTGGGAAGGAAACCTGGGAAATGAACCTTGCTTTTTAATCAACATACCAAGCAAAGCAGGGCTAATCAGCATTAATCAAGTAGAGCGCTGTTGTTAGCTGGAGGTCCTGATTTAGAACAGGGTGCTCTACTAATGGCCCAGCAGGGGACTTTTTCCAGCTAGAAATCCCTTGCCCAGGACAGTGATTGATCTGCTGAAGATGCATTGATCTGCTTTCCCAACTGTACAGCAGCTCGGGCTCCGTAAACATTTCTCCTTTTTTTTTTTTTTTTTTTTTTTCAGCAGAAGTGCTGGGACATCTCCCTGAAGGGGAGTCCCACGGCAGCAGCCACAAGCCAGGCGATAAAAACAACATCCTGCAGGATCCAGGAGTTTTTGTTTTCATCATGCAGCCAGCCTGTGGGCGTGCGTGGCTCTGCCCTAGCAGCAGCTGTCATCCTGCAGGCAGAAAGGCACAGGCTGCGAGAGCAGGAATTCCCTTGGAGAGCAGCCACCATCCTGCTGAGATGCCCGGCGTGCTCTGCAGGTGGTGAGGGGGAGGCTGAGCACGGGGATGCTGAAACCAGTTCCCTCGGAGGTGCCTTCAGCGCTGCTGGGGTCTACACCAGTACCACAGGGGCCAAAAACACCATCCTGCATTTGTCCGTCCTCTCTCCTTGTATTCATGCCCCTGAGCACTGCTTTGGTTCTAGCCAGTGGCTGGGCACAGCGATGGGGACAGGCAGACCAGGACCATCCAGATGAGGCAAATCCATTTTTTGGAGTCCTCGTTTCATTCGATTAATCAAAGCCTCCCTGCTTTACCATCCCCAATGTTTGAAGTGTCAGGCATGAAAGCAAAGGGAAGGCAATCAGATGTAGTGAGGCCTATTGGAGATAATTGCCGTGCTGGGGAGACGAACATCACCGAAGTGATGCCACCAACTTCTCTGTGATCTTTTCTTCTTCCTGAGCAGCAGTGGGCTGAGAAGCAGCACCTGAAGAAGGCATGGAAAAAAAAAACAGCAAGTCAGGAGGCAGGCGGGCAGGCCCAGCGCCTGCTGGAGAGGATGGGAGGCTGTGAGGGCAGAGTGGAGGAATACACAGAGAAGATCAAGTCAAGCTCCTCACAGGGGGAGAATGAGTAGCCATGGACACCAGCTGGAACAGGAGAGGTTCAGACTCTTTCTTTTTTATGTATCCTCTTTCTGTGGCACAGGTTTTACCCCATGAGGACAGTCAAGCAGAGGCACAGGGGCCCAGAAGGGCTGTGTGATCCCTGTCCAGGTTGTAAGACCTGGCTGGACAAAGCCTTGCGCAACCAGGTCTGACCCCAGAGCTGACCCTGCTTTGGGCAGGAGGTTTCCAGGGATTTGCTCCCAGCCTTCTAGGAGTGTCCCCAGGTGCTCTCAAGGGATTTCCTATCTGGCTTTCAGGAACACCCCAGGATGTTTTCCAGGAATCTGCCAAGCAGTTCTCTAGGAATTTTCATGTTGGTTTCTAGGAATCTCCCCTTCGCTTACCTGGAGTTTCTTCTTTGGTTTATTTATTTATTTATTTATGGGGGGATTTTCCTGGGGTGCTTCCCAGGAATTTCTCAGGTTCCTTCCAAGTCATAGATCAGTATGTTTTCTAGGAATTCTTGTTACTTTCCAGGGCTTTTTATGTTTCTTCCTAGGAATTTCCACTTTGCTTTCTAGAAATCTCCCCTTTGCTTTCTAGAAATGTCCCGTGTTGCTTCCAAGGAATTTCTCATGTTACTCTAAAGAAAAGTCCTAGCATGCTTACCATTAATTTTGTAGATGTTTTCTCAGGATTTCCTAGGCTTTCCTGTGGGAATCTCCCCTTTGCTTCCTAGGATTGTCCATGCTGCTTCCCAGGATTTTCCTAGGATGCTTTCCAGGAATCCTAGAGCTGTCTGTGACCTCAGATGTGCAGGTTTCTTTACGCCACTGCTGCATCTCTCCAACTTCTTTCCTTACTGAACGCTGCTCTGCTGTTCGCTCAGGGACCTGAATTTGCTGGGGCCTCTTGCAATACCTCAGGTGTCAAAGCATCATTTGTTGGAACAGCACTCAGGCCTCCGAGCTGATGTCTGGAAGAGCAGAAATGTCATGTGCTCTGCCTCAGCAGTAACAACAGTGCCGAGGAGGTTTGTCTTCTGCCACAGGCTCGCTTGTCATTCCAGTCACATCCAAGCTGCCCAGGTAGGTCGATCACGGAGCATGCTGAAGAAGTCACCTGGATCAGCAGTGCAAACGAAGTGGAAACCACCAGCTCTTGTACAACACAGTCCCATTAATCTCTTTAGAAGTTAATGTGGTTTGCATGTAATGCCTGGAGATGAAAGAGGGGCCGGAGATTTTAAGGCATTAACAAAATCCAGGTGAAAACCGAAAGCGAAATCCTGTGGGGGATCCAGGACTTGTCCGATAGCTTCAAACCTTTGATGTGATGCTGACTTAGGGAGTGACCTTGGGTTTGACCTTGGTTCCCCACTGGCTTTGGGCCATGACTGAGCCAGCAAGGGCAGCCTCGCTTTTCTCTCTATTTGAGTCAGAACTGTGGCAGACGTATTGAAGCCGAAACTTTCTGTGGGTAAAAAAAGAACAGCTTTGACAAACGTCTCAGATAAAAAACAGCCCTGAAATTCTTGAAAAGTGCCACTTTAACAAGGGAGATTTTTAGTTTTGCAATTTGAAACACCCTTGTTCCGCAAATTAATCTGATTATTAACAGCATGGTCAGAAACTACTGAAACAAAACATTTTAATTGGTTCAAACCAGTTGGTTTTGTTTTAATACCGTTTCATTTGCAGTTCACAGAAGCTTGAGATTTTATCTTTCATCATCAGCTGGGACAGGAGGGAAAAGAAGAAATCTCCAGAAGCTTTGTGAAGTAAACCCTTTACCCACTCGGCTCGTAATGCTCATACCCAGAAGAAAGGCTTGTCTCTTTGTGTCGGTGGGCTCCCCAAACCTCCCTCTCTTCTAGTTAAAAAAGACTTGCAGATCTCAGCTGGGAATCCTCCTGCAAGCAACTACAGGCAGCTGTCAGCTGGGGAGGCTCAGGCATGGGCACGTGTCCCTCTCGGCTGCTCCTGTTGCAGGTTTGGGGACATCACCCAGAGCAGAACGCAGGTGAGCGGGCACTGTTGTTCACCAAAAGGTTCCTAACCTGGATTTCTAAGGTTGGTGGTGTTCACTCCGTGGGAAAAGGAGATGAAAGGCTGCACTACCCCTCCTCCCTGAGCACGTATGTCTAGGCTCTCTGTGGTGCTCATGCATGAGAGTGCAGAAGCTCAGAGCCCACCAGCAGTGCTCCTCATGAAGCAGGACCAGATGACCTTTTGCTGGACTCACCCAAGTGTGTGCAGCACAGCTCTCCAGGCACGCACGGCAGCTGTAAATAAGCAGCTCATTTGAATGCTGAGCCTTCCCTGACAAAGGAAAGCACTCGGGCGTGTTAAGGGGCAGCTATTTATTTTCCTCAGCTCCCACTGAGTTTTCCAATTAGCTGGAGAACGCATTCATGATGGAGGGACCTTCTGTTGAAGCAGTCACACAAGCTCTGTGTTGTCTTGCACCTATCTGCTACGGGATGCTATGAGAAGCAGCCCTTCCCAGGGAGCGGAGCTGCCTGGCGTTCTGGAGAGAAAACTCATCAGCCCCAGCATCTTGATAGACCCTTGGCTAATGAAAGCCCAGTCTGTGGAGCTGGGCCTGGTCCAGAAGTTGGCCTGTGCTGTAATGTCAGGTGAGCTGGGTAACCACAGCAAGGCCATTTCTGGTTCACCGAGTGGTATTCGCCAGGCAAGACCTGGTGGGACCATCCCTTGAACTGGTGGGATTCCATGCAGCATCCATGGAGGATATTTATATAGGGTTTTGAATTAGTATTGCACGCCCCAGGCAGTGGAGCAGGTTTGTCAAGGTGCCAGATTTCTGCTAAGACCATCCGGAATCTACTTAACATAATTTGGCATTTCATAACTCTTAAAATTCTCTCCTATGGTTCTATTAATGGCATGCAAAAACACAGACGTCGGAAGGAGGGAACACAAAAAAGATGCTAATGACCTTTTAATAAAAATTATAGACAGAATTTCATGGCAGAAGAAGGCGTTCATTTCCAATTGCCTCGCTTAATATGGAAATAAGGGGCAATCAGTCAGAGCCAGTCACACCCGCAGCGCAGAGCAAGAAAAGTCCGGGCTGATGGTGTGGGGGAAGACAAAACAGCAAGAGGCAGCTCTAAATGTTTCGTTTTAACGTTCTCCCCCTCTAGCACTGTTTGCCATTTCTGTGGTGCCTCTTTTCTTCTAGGTCTGCTCAGGAGCTGGCACTTGCCAGCTGTGGTGGCAATGCGAGCCTGTGGCTTGTGAGCTGCTGCTCAGTCAGTGGGAGTGGGACATCCGAGAGACCTGACCCCGATCCGAGCCAGAGGGACTTCTCTGAGAAGCAGAGATTTGTATTTCATCAGTTGCCTTCAGTTTCCTTCAAACTTTTGGGGTTCCTCTGTGTGGGGGACACCTCATGGCTCTGGGATGTGTTTTCAAGCCCTCAGCATCCTCTGTGGGGTCTCAGTCCTCAGGGGGAAGTTTCCAAACCCAGCAGCAATGACTCCAGCAATGCCCCTGCTAACAGTACTGTGCTCTTGAGTACAGGGTGTGTGCAGAGGACTTGCTGCTGTGCTTCGTGCCTTGAAGTCTGGCTTATGCCCAAGCCCTTGCGCTGCCGCTGCCTGCTCAAAGCATTGCTCCTGCAGCCGGTGTGAAGTCAGTGCATAGCTCTGAGGACGGGAAGATCTTCGTGCCAGGGGTGATATTTTTTTAAGGGATGCTTTTCTAAAAGGGATGAATGACAACAGCGTTGTTTCCATGTTGGCGTGGCTGAGCGACAGCAGTTTGACAGGCAGAAGGGGAGTGACAAGCTACTGGGTGTTGAAAGTGGCCGTGGTGGAAACACGGAGCTTGTGAAGCCAGGGCTGCAGAGCTGATCTCTGCCTTCATTTACACACCAGCAGACTTTGGGTCATGATAGTGAGCAGAGCTTGGTGACAACCCAGAACAAGCAGGAGACCAGTGCTGTTAGCAGCACGGTCAGGAGAACCATCTTTCTTGAAAATTGATCGCGTTTGATCTGAGCTCTGGTGCGTGACAGTAATCATGGCCCACTATGGGGTCGTTATTAAAAGGATTGTCAAGTCAGAAGCTCACTCTCATGTCATTTCTAATACACCTTTGCACAAGAGGCAGCTGAAGGCAGGCTGGAAATCCAGCCAGAGCAGCTCCTGCAGCCAGAGAAAATTCCCTTTGAATGGCTCATGAGGATGTACCAGATTGAGGGGATCAAAGGGCGCCTGCAGGGCACGTTCAGGTGTTGCTCTGTGACGAAGCACAGAGACCATTCCTCTTCAGAGGGCTGGGCTGGCCGTTGGGCTGAGGAAATCTTATGGGATGGTGTAAATAAGGAAGAAAATAACCCCCCAGAGATAAGCGTGGGCTTTCCATGGCTGGCCACGGCTGTGCCACTGGGACCTTGTGCTTCCAGTGCCTCTCAGGGAGGCTCTGCAGCAACTGTGCGGCAGCGGGCTGCAGGCAGGCAGCAGGTTACAGCAGGGACAGATGGCAGCGGGGATGTGAATCCAGACCGTGGGAAGTGCTGCCAGCCCCGGGGACAATTAGTCACGTTGGGAGTGGGTGCGCGGAGCCGCTGCGACGGGGCGACTGAGGGCGAGCGGAGGCCTGGGGAATGGGAGGCTGGAAAGGGGGAGACTCAGCGAGTGAGAGGCACGGCTTAGTTCTCCTGACAGCAAATAAAAGCATGGATGGAAACTGAACATGAAAGGGGATGTTAATTTGGTTCCAATGAACCCGTCCACAGCCTCAGAAGTAATCTTTTCACTTTCATCCCACTGCTTAACCAGCGTGGCTCTGCAGAGCTCGTAAGCAGGAGAACTGCAGGATATCCCACAGCTATTTTTCTTTATTTTCTGGTCTTCCTTTGAAACAGATTTCCTTTTCTTTCCCTGTGGTTCAAAATTTCTCCAAAAAATACGTTTGGGAATACCATTTTGGGGTGTTTCCAAACCCACTTTGGCTCATCAGACCACGAAACCAAGGCAGAAGTCCCTTCCATGGGGGAGGCTGCTCGATCCCTGCTTCCTGTGGTGTCCGCCGTGCTGTGAGCACTGCTCAGCTCCCCCTGCAGCAAGCCACGGCCTGGTAGAGGCTGAAGTCTGCAGCATTGCCTTAATGCTGATCTCTGGGATAGGCAGATGCAGGTAGGACCTTGTACTGCTGTTCTTTCAAGTACCATCCACTCTGTTTCTCTCCCTCTCTTTTTCCTTTGTGTCTCAAAGGACAATAGATTAAGCAACACGGGAACAGAAGAGAATTCCCCCATAGCACCCATGTTCCTAATTAGTTTCCTAAATACCTAACAAGGTGGCACAGCTGTAGTATGGATCTAGCTGACCTTTCAAGTTGTAGAGCATCCTTATTAAATGCCAAGCTGCCTGAAAAACATGCAGAGCATGATTTTCTTGCCTCTTCTCTATTATATGGGTTTTCTGAGGGGTAGAGATGAAGAGGGTGTTTTACTAGAGCAAGGGTAGTCAGGATTATAGAGGGTGAAGCACAAACAGCATCCATCTCACAGTGAAATTAAGATTGGAGGAATTATTAGGCAAGGAACAAACTGGCTGAGGCCTTCCAGTGCTAAGGGTTTTGATCTGGCTCTGGGAAAACCTATAAATCACTAAGTGCTATAGACTCACTCTGAGTGCCTATGAGCAGCCAAACCGCCACTGCCCAGTAACAACCACAGGGCTGGAAGGGAGGCACTGAGCTGGTGGCCGTGCAGGGAGAAAACCCAGGAGCCTGACAGTGGGACAGATCTGCTCTGAAGAAGTGTCCCAGATGAGGTTCCAGCCCAGGAACAGAGCCCTGACATCCACGGTGTGGAAGAGCCATGCCAGACAAATACAGTCTGCTGGGAGGGAAACCCAGTGGGCACGGCTGGCCTGCACCACTGTATGTGGTACCAAAAGGTTTGGAGAAACCATGGCCGTGGGCTGGCAGTGCTTCATCGCTCCAAGGGAGGAGCAAGGAGAGGTGAAAAGGCCAGCAGGCCAGCCACACTGACCCTGAGACTCATTCTTACGCAGATTTTGTGCATCCACAAAGCCATAATGCGGTTTAGTGATGCAGTCCCGAAATAGCCCGCTTGTCCATGGTGAAACCCTCGCTAAGTCAGCCTGCGTGCTTATTTAGGGAGATGGTAATTTCCTTCAGCCCGGCTTCCCCGACCAGCTAATCGCCTGCCAAGGGGCTGAAGGTGACAGACTGGAGGAGGGAGCACAGAACAACGAGGAAACATCACTGCAGGTGGTTTTTAATATCCAAGAGGCAGCGGCAGACAGGAGAGTGATGGAAAAGTGTTGACATGGGCAGCTCATCTGCCAGGAGCTGCCTGTCCTACAGGCAAGCAGATGGGCCTTTCAGCACATGTTTCAGCAGGGAACCGACCTGCAGTGTTACATTAAAAGGGGAGAAAAGTGCCAAACGGTGAAGAGCTGGCCAGGAGGACAGGGGAGGGCAGTGTCCCTGTGGCAAGCTATTGCTCCCGGGGAATTTCCCCGCTTCTCTTATCGGTAGCCTCAGCGAACTGTGAGACAGCAGGACTCTGAGGGCAAAGTTTCCAAGCTATTCCCTATGCAGACGTTTCATTTGCAGCTTGTGCCATGCTCCAAACTCAGTAGATATGCACTGTATTGTGGCTTTGTCTATATAGGCTATGTAAAATACGTTTTTTAGTGCAGCCAAGAGAAGGAATCACCTGTTCCCTGAATCCCCAAATTTGGTGTTTCATTTCAAACAGTAGTAAAAATGTGAAGAATCTCCCATCGCTCTCATTGCCGTGGCCTCCCATGGGATGAATTTGCCTGGCAAGAGTCAGCGAGACGATTCCCCTTGATGAACTCTTCCAGAAACACAAGCTCCCTTTTTTTTTTTTTTTTTAAATGAACGCTTCCACTTCTGACATGACCTTAGGAGCCCGTGGCCTTATTTTATTTCCTTCTGCACCCCTCTCAAACATCCAGGGAAACATGGTCAGGTTTCAGGGCTGAATGTATTTTGGAAATGAATTTTCTATTTCATTACCCTGCCTAAGACCTCTGAAAAGATATGGTAAGGAAGTTAATTCTTTCCTCCCTTTTATTGCTGGTTGGCAATAGGCTATTAACAAAAAGAGATGTGGAAACTCCCCTTGCTACATTAGATTTATTTTTGCTTGTCTCTTTAATGGACTCCGGCTGCTTCTCAAGGGCCCTCTGTCTAGTCATAACTGCTTTTTCTGCTAAGCAAATCCCCCTTGCGCATTAATAGGCTTTAATTGCCCCAAGCAGCTTCAGGTGGGACCCCCACCCTTGCACCCTCTGCACATTGGTCTGGGGGCTCCGTTTAAGCTCAGGGCTTATCTACCAGCCTCTTCTCTGGTCCTGGTGCTTAACTAGGAAGAGACAATTTTGTCCCTGGTCTTGTTTCTGATTCTGTTTCCATAATGAACCCTGTGTGTGTGTTGTAAATAACTTGCCCCGTTTCCTGCTGGGAGCTCCCTGGGTGGGTGCTGGGCCTGATTCATCACCTTGCCTCATGTGGGGCTGTCAATGGTCCTGTCACTTGCACCCTGCTCTGCTTGCCTTATTGAGGTGCTGGGGTGCTGTGCCCTGGTCTGTGAGGGCTCATGGGGCCCCTCTGCTCCCTGCTTGCTGTCCCCTGGGGAGCAGCCCAGCTCTTGCTGCTCCCGGACACCCAGCCTCTGTCTGTTTTCAGTTGAATAGCGATGTGCAAATTTACAAATACAAGTGCTAGCTTGAGTATTTACTGAAGGGATTAAATGTTCTTTTACCTTCTCTTTTGGTTCCTCCTGTCCCATTGCCTGATATGACTCGAAGCCCCTTCTGCCAGCTTAATGGGTGCTTTGAACCTGAAAGCTGTGGGAGGAAGCTCTTGCCTGATTCCAGCAGGATTTGTTCAGTTACCATCAGTGTCTTTGAGTATCTCTGAATCCTGCTGCCTGTAATAGGATCTGGCCAAGGGGAGGATGTCCTGACCCAGAAGCAGAGCATGCGTTCCTCCAAAAAGCACCGTCCTTTCTCTTGTCTATTTCTGTCCTCTAGTGCCCTTTGATCTCCACTTCCAGAGAGGATACTGCTTTTCCTCTCTTCTTTTCTTCTTGCTGTTAAGTAAGGATTTACTTTAAAGTGAGAAGAGGGGGTGAGCAGCAAGGTTAAACCGGTGACTCTTACCTAGTGAGAGACCCATTCCCTGCCCACATCGGGGAGCGTATTGTTTTGGCAGTTGGTTTCAGCTTGCTTCTCTTCCTCCTTCCCTTTGGGAATCTGACAATATTATTAGATGTTGGTTTGTGGATTATTCTGCATGGCTTCCCCCTGGTGCCTGTCTCAAAAGGTCCTTTGTAGCTCCCAGCTGCAGGGTGACAGGAGAGGCTGCGCGCCGTGCTGTGGCAGAGACCGGTGGGCACTGAGTCACCACTCCAGGCCCTTGCTGCTGCTTTCTGCCCCTCTGATGTGGGCAAACACAGGACCCCCACCACCAAAGCACCGCTCCTGTGCACGAGCTGAGCTCCAAGCATGTGTGATGTGGATCTAGATCTAGCTGAGGAGAGCCAGGGGGTGAAGGTGTCTGAGTTCAGCTGCCCTCACTGGCAGAAATGGATGGCAGTGGCTGGCTGAGGGCACGAGCTCTGCTTCATTTTGTTTGGGGGTGGCTGTGACTGCTGGCAGTGTTTGTGGGAAATAATTGTGGGGAGAGGGACGAGTGACAGAATACTAGAGGTGCTGGAGTGCTCATTTTAGGGTCAGGTTTGGTGTATCTCAGGGTCCTGCGCATTCAAGTCCTGGCACCAGTGCTGCTCCACAAGAAGCTCAGGAGCAGAAGATGATCATTGCTGTCTTCAATGATCAGTGATGGTGGCCTCTCTTTGGAGCTGACCCTACAGCTGCTTGTGAGGTACCCGAGCCCTGTTCCAGCTCCTGGCTGGGCTGTGGGGTGACCGGGTTCCTTGCTGGGGACAGAATCCCTTGGGAGCTGGCTGATGGCCTTGCCCTGTCCTGTGTCGTGAAGGTAAGGAAATGCCATCCCCGTGCTGTGACTGTGCTAAGTCTTCATCCTTCCAGGGATTGAGTCAATTCTTGGCTCTGAAGCCTCTGTGATGTGGCCTGTGGGTTCAGGAAGCTATCCAGGGGCTGGAGCTTTCCTATGGTAGTGGTTCAGGTCCCAAAGACCACTCTGAAGAGTGCACTCCTGTGCTGACTTGTTCCTACCCTACTGCTCCGCTCAGAAGGCTATGGGAGGACCTGCATCTTTTAAGGCAGACTCCCCACACATTTGTAGCCAGTTTATTGCTGACAGGCTGTCTGGTCTGAGACTCCTCTGTGATTTTCTTCCCTGTGAACCCCCGCTGGGTGCTTTCCAGTACCTCCCCGGCTGACTCTATAATCAGATCAGCTCCCCGCAGGGATCCGCAGAGGGACACTCATTCTCGGTGTCTAACTGATTGGGTTTGTTTCAACACAGGCTGATTGTGAAGAGGTTTTCTCAGGACTGTGTGGTAGCTCTGCCTTTGGAAATGGAAATGCCCTGCTATTTCAGCAGTTAATCACTGCCTTTTGCTGATGAGCCCTGGCTGTGCTTTGTACAGAGGTTTCTCTTTGGAAGTGTTTTTCCAGGTGGATTTCTCTTTTTGGAGGCTGGCTGCAGGAGGGAATGAGAAGATGCAAACATCCACCTGCAGCCAAATGTCTTGGGGATATTTTCCTGTGCCTCTGGTCAGAGTTCCCCCTTGGGACAGGGTGCTCCTGGGGCTGACTTACTGATGTCTTGGTTTGCATTTTGAAATGGCTCTGGCCTGGATCAGGATTGAGCACCTCTTTTATGATCCTGGTGCATGTTTCTTCAAGGCTACATCCTCATCTATTTGTAACCAGTTTCATGTATCTAGCTGCATCCTGACGCCGTTTCTCTGCACTTTCTATGACCAGTCACACCTCTGCCTGCTCACAGGCAACCCAAAGCCATGAGATGGCGACAGCAGGGCTGAGCTATGAGCCCAGGCTCCAGCTGGGCAGAAGCTTCCTGGTGGGTGGTTGGGCTCAGGACCCCGCTGTGTGGACATATCTTTATGTTCCCTGGTTAGTGGACCTCATCCTCCAGAAGGCCAAAAGGTTTCCAGTGCTGCAGAAACTCAGTCTTCTCCTAAAAAGCAGAGTGAGTTCATTAAAGCATTGAGCTCCACTCTAGTCCCCAGCCAGATGTATTCCCCTGATGGGCTTTCCTATTGTTTAAGCCAATAGAGCCCAGGCCTTCTCCCAGTGAGCTCAGTCTCTTATCTGCTGTTTCTATAGCAACCTCTTATCCTAAAAGGAGCCTGAAATCCCTTTGTAAACACAGCTTGAGGGTATGCCCACAAACACACGTGGCAGGGAAGACAGCAGGTGCCCAGAGGGACACCTAATGGGAAGTCAGGAGTCATCTTGTACCACTCTGGCTTTGCAGGATGGCTTGAGAGGCTTGTTTTTGCCAGCCCAGCTGGTGCTTTAATAACAATTCTGCTTCTGCACTTGGGGTGAAGGAGCCAGATGACCTGCTGTGCCTGTAAGCAGCTCTGGCTTCGTGGCCTGGGCCTAGTTTCCTCCCTGGCCCACTGCTCTCGGCCTCCTGGCAGCTTTGCATCCAAGGAGGCCTTGATCCAGCATCCCTGGATGACAACAGAGGGATTCACGTCAGCTTAAAAGGGATGTGCCACATATGAGCAGGGCCAAACCCGCTTTTTTTCAGCAAGATTGTGAAGCCAAGCATGATATGCCATTAGGGTAGAAACACTGAACTCAGATATGGCCCCATATTTGTGGTGGCCTGTAAATATTGTTAGCTCTCATGGTTAAATCCAGCATAGGCCACAATTCCTCTGAACATAACAACAAAACTGTTCCTCAGGGATCCTGAAGTCCTTTCTCTGGCTGTGACACTGCACCACTAGTGCATGCTGAGTGCATTTACCAATACTTATTGTTTATTTTGCTGATGGTAGTGCACACAGGCACCAAGCCTGGTGGTCACGTAACAGCTGGTCAGAGACGGGTCTGCCTCCAGGAATATAGAAACTTGAACTGTTTTTTGCTGTGTCTACCTGGTACCATTTGATGTCTGTAAGTTGCTCAGAGGCTCTGTGGGACTCAGCTACACAGGAGTATTTTTTTATGCTTGTCTGTGGATTCTGATGTGAAATTTCCCAGGGGAAATCTCACTGCAAAGAATACTTTCCTTCCTTATTCTTAGGGTAGATAAAGGGATGGAGGAAAGCCCACAGGAATGCGCTGAAGAAAATCTTTCTGGACCCCCCCATTATCATTATGACTAGGGAATGGATGGACACCCACAATATATTTCAGGCACTGCTTTAGTAAAGTGGTAATCCCCCCAGCACACAGGCACTCCAAATCAGCTGGAAGCTGAATTAAATATTTGACAGCAAGGTTTCCAGCACAGACCAGTACAGTTCTTTGGCCTTCCTCTGGTATTTTCTGACAGCTGCAAATATCAGGAAAGCACCTGTCAGGTGCCAAACTCTGGTCTCTGCAAGCAGGCACAGCTGACCATGCACGAGGGAAAGCTGATGGACTCATTGCAGAGCCACTCCAGAAGAGGTGCCCAGACACAATTTCACCTCAAACTTTTCCTGCAAGTCCTCAGCTGCTGATTGTGCTTGGCTTTAATGTGCTGATGGACTTGTGAGGGTGTGGTTCTGCCCATGCCTGCTGTGGAAGAGCTATCTGAATGATTTTGAGGGTATAGAAGGTGTTTAAGCAGTTAATTGGTTCTCTCAATAGGGCTGGAGGGCTTGTGGGAGGGCAGCCTCTGGTGTAGGAGCATTAAACAATTGGCAAAACATTATGCTGATTATTCATGTATTAATTGGCAGAAGAAAAAGCTCTGGGGGAGGCTCAGACTGCTAATTTCCACCCTGACACAGCACTGAAAGGTCTCCCCAAGCAAAATCCGCTCCCTTGAGAGCTTTCCTTCAGATTAGTTGTGACTGTAATAACACCCAGGAGACTCCTCCTGGGGTTAACATCCCTGGTTAGACAGAGTGAAGTGGCAGTGTCCTTGTGTGCCTGTTCCTCCTCCCTTCCTGGGGTCCTCAGGGGGTTATTCCCCGCGCTGCATTTATGACCCTTGGGTGTCAGCCCAGACACGGCCACCAGCTGCTCTGCCCTACAAAAGTGCCTCTTCTCCATTGCAAAATGCAACTGGGGACCTTCAGCTCTCAAATGCCTGTCTCTTGGTGAGAAGCAAGCCAAGAACCAGCACTGCTGCAGGTGAAGAGACCATCCTCTTGTTAAGTTGCTCGGTGGGAAGGTCTCTGCCAGCTGTGGCGAGGGTGCAAGGCAGAGGAGATGCGGTTGTTGCTTGGAGACAGAGAATGACAACAGACGAAGTTTTTTTCTCACAAGCTTGTGACTGTCTGTACCTGTGAAAAATGGACTCCAAACGCCAATACGCAGGGGAGCGAGGCGTGAAAACCCTGACCTTGGAGGTGCTGGGAGTGTGACTGTTGTGGTGCTTCATTTATTTTGCTGCTGTACTTTGAGGGGATGCTGCTGGACAGAAGCTGAGCTCAATTTTAAGCCTTTGGTGTAGATTAATCTTGAGAGCCCCCCCTTTTTTTTAATAGTTGCTTATTGCCAGTCTAAACTGTCTCGTGCTGGGACATGCTTCATCCCAGGGGTGATGTGGACATGTGGGTTCCTTGTTGTAAGGAAGTTGGTCAATCTGTGAACGTCATTGTTTTGCCACAACGAACAGTGGTTTGATGTGGGCCAGGGATTAAATTGCTGTATGGCATGAAATCATCCCTTCCTGCTGCCAGTGAGGGGACAAAAGCTAATTCATGGCAGTAATAAGCCTTCACCAGTGGAGGAGCAGTTAAGAAGTCTTATCTGCCTCACCCAGACCTTTATCAGGGCAACCCTGCTTCCAGCAAGAAACAAGTGAAGTAGGAAGAGCAACACCCCCTGCTTACTTACAGATATTTGCCTTTTTAATGAAAAGAAATGAGTAAGAACAAAGTGCCCCAGGCCTGATGCTTAGCTAAGCCTGTGTGCACATCAGTAAATGTTTTCCCTGCAGGATCAAGCCTGGTCACAGCTGTGTAGGAATGGTCTGAACTGGAAGACTAAACCATGTGAGCTCCAAGTGATCAATGGAGAGATTTCCTGGCTCCTCAGCACGAGGTACAAGGGTTCTTGGGTGAGTTGTGCCCATGGTTTGCACTGACTTCATCTTTCCATGGGAAGCCTTCCCTGTGCTTGTCGGTCTGGCTGATTGTCTGGGTTACTGCTGGGGTGACGGATGATGGTTTGGATGCTACCCTGGTAATGCAACCTTGGGCATGCAGCTTTGTCTTGGCTGTATGCAAAGGTCCACATTCCCTGCTGTTCCCCTGGGCTAACAGGAGATGTGTCCCCTGGTAAAGGAGTTGGGTGGCCCTGACCTTCCCAGAGCAATCTACCCTGCTTCTCTGAGCAGCCCATGAGAAAATGAAAATTTATTGGGGGAAACTAACTGAAGAATATGGGGTGTTGATGTGGAAAGCCTTCCAGAGCCAGTATCCAAGCAGGTCTAACTAGGAGCTGTGGTATTAGCCATGTGGCTCAGTTGTGTGGAGTTGGAAGAAAGACTGTAAAAATAGATGCTTGGTATGTCAGCTCAGGACTGGGTCCCTGGGCAGGAACCTTGAGCTAGGGTTACCACTTATCCCTCTTCAGCCAGAGGAGAGGTCCTGAAAAGACCCCCAGGAGTCTCTTTGAGAAAGGACATCTCAGTACCTACCTCGAACTGGAGCTTTGGGAGGTGCCTGATGCTGACACCTGGATGGGACAAATGGGGGAGAGGGCTCAGCTCCAGCCTGCCCTAGTCCTGTAACTCCGTGCTGGCTGCATCCTGGATGAGGGACATTGGTGCTTAAACAAAGAAAACAACTGTACAACAAAATGCTGGTTTTCTGTTTCTTTGGGATTTAAAAATGTATCAAGTGGGGCTCTCCCAAAGTGATGTCTGGTCCCATCACAGCTCACCCAGCAGGGCTGTCATTGGGACTGTCCCATCCCTCTGTTCCAGTGGCACACGTACAAACTGGCAGCCTCCAACTTGGGAGCTATTCGGGTTGAAATTGGTTGACCAATTCCCCAGCTGAGGGTGAATTGACATGCAGGCAGTCCCACACGGTGTGCTATTGTTTCCTTAGAAAACCTGGTTAATAACAGTAATAAACCCAGCAGCTTTATGGCTCCGGCGATGTATCAGCATGCTGTCACGCTGATGGCAAAACACTTCAATTCAAGCGAGCAGAAAGTGATGGGCCTGCGGAGAGACATATGTTCCCGCTCTATTATTTTTATTGTTAATAGCAGGGTTTTTGAAAGCCCCCCATTTCCTGCTCGCACCTGTAAGCGAGGAGAGCTGCTCCCACGGGGCGGGAGGGCAGAGGGGCTGGCAGGGACAGCCTCGGGGGGGCTGCTCCTGGCAGGGTTGTGCTGCTGAGACTGTGGTGCCCTGGGGCTGAATGTGTAGGCCCTGTCCTGACCCACTGTGTAGGGGGAGCCCCTGGGTCCTGGTCAGCCCCACTGAGCCTGGAGGGTTCCTCCTGGCAGGGTCACACCAGGACCCAGCCCCTGGCCCTGGAGCTGTCACCTACGTAAGACACCAATTTGCTCAGTGCTCAGAAATCCTCAGAAGCTGCTAAATCCGAGACCTTTGGAGAGACGCGGAGCAGCCTGTAGCCTCAGTGCTCAGACTTGTGGCGTGACAGCTGCTGTTCCCAAGCATTAGAGGGAAGTGTCATCCTGTAATGGCAGCAGAGAGTGCACCTGGGCCTGGGCTGGTGATGAATTGCAAATTACCAGTGTGTTTTGTAGCGGGGCAGCTTCTCGCCCTTCCCTCCACCCCAAGGAGGAGACATCTCTCCTGGAGATCAAAACACGCTGGAGATAGGGCCCCGGGGAAGAAGCCTCTCCACCCAGGGAGCCCTGTAAATAGCTTTGCGTCTCCCTGGGGGATAGGGGGATGCATGTGGATCTGCTCTCCATTTCCCAAAAAAAAAAAAAAAGCGGGGAGGGTTGGAGGCAGCGAGACAGAGTTCAGGAGGGAGCTGTGTGCGTGGGTGGAAGCGCTGACAAGCAGGAAAAACCTCTCGTCTAATGGAAAATGCAACCTGATGAACGCACGCGGCGGAGGAGAGAGCTGGGGCTCAGCGCCTGGCAGTCAGGCTGAGGGGAGCTGATGAGAGCAGGAGGGCTCTGATCCAACAGCACCTGCACGCTTAAAACCAGGCTGGTGATGGGGTGAGCAGAACCGGGTGTTTTAGGTGGGGGAGAAGGCCCAGCCTCCCCCAGCAGTGATTTTCCCCCACCACGGTCACAGCGCCTTTCCTTCTGGATGTGCTGGTGCAGGGGTCCCTGCCCCGCTGCAGGTCCAGCCTGAGCCCAGCGCCAGCATCACCTGCGTGACCTCCCTGGCCTTGAGTGAGGGTAAAAGGGAGGAAACGAAAGGAAGCATCCCTGCAAATCCGCGCGCTGGGCTGGTCTCAGTGATCAAAGCTGACATGGGAGCAGTGCTGGGCGAGGAGCCGCTTCCAGTAAGTGGGTTTCATCTTAATTGCATCTCTCTAAAGCCAGGGTGGCTGCTGCGCGAGGAAACCTTTGAGCCAGAGCCTGGTGGGCTGGAGGGACTCTGGGATGCTGAAGGAGGCAGAGGAGGAGCACAGCTGTGCCCCACACTTCAGAGGAGGAGGCCTGATGGCTCTTGGGGCTGCCACATCCACAGGGGCATGGGCAGGATGCTTGGCTCCAGTGCCAAGGGTCTCTGCTCCCTCCAGCCAAGGGCTTGGGGCTCTCCGTCCCCAGGCATCCTGGAGGTCTGCCATGCACCAGGGGTCTCCTGCTCGCTGGCAGGGTGTGGGGGTGTGAGGATAAGGGGAGGGATGGCCCCTGCAGAGCACAGTCCTCTCTGGCTCAGCTTCTGGGGGATACAATTGTCGTAAATACCTTCCCCTGGTGTCCCTCCTTGAACCCTGGTTGTTAGACATGGGGATGGGACTCTTGGAGAAACTCTGACTCCACCACAGGCTCAGCACTCTTCCCATGAAATGACTCTTGTAGACCTCTCTGTGTCCCCATGCTGAGATCTGCAGCACCTCCTGCATGGCTCTCAGCCCTCAGCATCCTCTGGGAGCCTCTTGGGGTCCAAAACTCTGTAGCTGAGACCCCGAGGCATGGTGCTGTGATGGTCGACCCTCACTCTGAGGCAGGGCTCCCATCCCCTGGGAGGAGATTTGCCTGCCAGACCCCAGAGGTGCCCTGCAGAGCCCTCCCCATCAGCGGGTACAGCGGCGGAGCTGAGGGGGCTTCTCCATCCCCCGGTGGGTGTAGGATCAGCCTGAGCCGAGTAACGCTAATGAGCAGCTGATTAGTGTAATCACAGCTTCACCCGTGCGTCAGGGGAAGGGGGCATTTCCTAATCAGCTGCCGGAGGGTCCCCAAGGTCAAGGAATAACGCAGAGGGCAGAGCTGGCATCCTGCACCCCCCCGCCGTGGGCACCCTGGTCCCGTAAGTCAGAGCTGCCGGGGGCAGGAGGTGGCTGTGCCCTGCCGGAGGAGGACGGGGACAGTTGCATAAGCCACGCACCCTCCTCCCGCATCGGCATTCGTGCTGCACAGCCCCTATTATTGGGCTTGCAAATGACACTAATTTCCCTTCCCGAGCCCTCCCTATAATTTAGCAGCGATGTCCTGTACTCAGATATTATTAGCTGTGTCTTACGTGAACAGTTGCCCTCTTTCTGTTGGTTGGGGGGAGATAATGAGTTTAATAGGGACAGCAGGCCCGGACCAAGCGCCTCTGCCTTTATTTTTTAATTGACCAGGCTGGCCAGGGTGGGAATGGCATCGCACAGGCTCTCACCCCTCCTTAGCTGTCACCGTCAGCTCGGAGGGGATCCCCAGACCTCTGCAATGCAGGAGCAGGGTGTCTTAGGAAGCCACCTGCGAAGGCAGCAGATGTAGGGCTCTCTGACCTCTAGGAGCTGTGATATTTCCAGGCCCGTTGCTCCTTCAGGCTCAAAGCCACCCAGCTCTTTTGCTGTGCCCCATTCCTCTGAGGTTTTATTGTGCTCAGCTGAACACAAGGTGACCTCGAACCTGAGGAACACACGTAGACCCGCGCATTGTTTGTCAAGAACAGCAAGAAAAACAAATGGTTAGGAAATAAGCTCCAAATACGCTGCCCTGCCCCAGCCCGTCGTACCGTGACCAGCTCAGCTCGTGCTGCTCTGCCTTCCTGCCCCTTCCTACACATGCCAGTACACCAACCCGTGCACCACTTCCAGCGCAGGACAACATGCAGGGGATGGAAACCCTTGGCAGGGAGTTGGATAGCGCTGCTGGAAGCACAGCCTTGTCTCCCTGGGCATTGGAGAGAGAATGTTTTCCTCCACCTACGTAGTCCTCGGGAGGCTCTTACTGGGGACAGACAAAGAATTGATGCTCCCACTTCGTTAGTTTTCTGTGCCTACTTTTCCTCAGCAGTGCCACGAGTTTGTGAAAGGGATTTGCTTCTGGCTGAGCAAACACATCAGAGACGCAGTCTGTACAGGAGGACTGAGACGATCATCTTCTGCCGACCCCTCTCTTCCTATTGCCAGCCTTCCCCTGAGCAGGTGCTCAGCTCCGCAGCAGGGACCAGAGATGCTGGCTTTTTTCTCAGCTCGGTTTCTGCAAGAATGTAAAATTCCCGCTGGTAATTAAAGATAAAACCCAGGGCTTTGCTGCCGGCCATCTCCACTGGCAACCCAGGAACATAATCTGAAGCTTAGCAAAGGTTTCACTGGTTTCAAAGCGGGAAGGGCCACGGGGCTGGGCTTGGTAACAAAGGGAGGGAGGAACCTCTGTTGGACCGAGTTGGATCAGCTCGTGCTGCCGTCTCTTCTGGCTTTGATTCTGTTCCCTTGTGAAGACACCCAGCCAGCCTTGCTCCTTCTCCCCATCTCTGGAGGTTGCTCCACCAGCTGCCTTCAAAGCGCCGGAGTTTGGCAGAGATCTCTCTGAAATATCTCACGCTCACCTGAGACTGCAAAAAAAAAAAAATAAAAGGGAGAGGAGGAAGAAAGCAAGGAGAAAAACTCCGTGGGCTTTTGGAAAGGCCTGATGGATGTGTCCCCAGCCAGCTCTGTGACGGATCGGCCCGCAGCACCTGGGGCATCCCCTGCCGGGGAGCTCCCAGCATGGCCCAGTAAAGGGGCAGAATTCTCTGCAACGCCCACTGGTATATGCTGGTGGTGCAGCAGGGACCATGGGGAGAGCGGCTGCAGCAGATCTCCTTGCAGACATCCCCACGGCAGCTCAGGGCAGGCAAGGTCCCATCCTGCTTGGGTGCTGGCCTCCTGCTCTGAGCAGGTGACAGGCCTGTGAGGCTGGAGAGGTCGTCCCAGCTGGAGGTTTCATTTCTCCCACCTACCCTGTGCTGTGCCCAGCCATCTGAGCCCAGCTAAAACGTCCCTTCCAGAAAAACAAACAAACAAAAACCCCACAGAAGTATCTGCCTGTGATCTGAAGCCATCAAAACCTGGAGACCTCGCTGCTCTGCTGGGCAGCTTGTTCCAGTGGCTGAGCTGTAGCGGGGAAAATAAACATCTGCTCATGTTATTTGCATTCCTCTGACTCCAAACGCAGCCCTCTCCCTGCTGGCCTGCAGAGCCTGGGGCAGGTGTCTGTAAGGGACATGCGGGTCCCCTCCTTTTGCTCTTGGAGGGCAACGGTTTGGTTACAGGAGCTGAGCTAGGACAAAGACAAGCGACAGCAGGCGGCTGCGATGCCAGGAGAGGCGGCTGGGAGTTTCCCTGCATGCTATCAGAGCCGTCGATCTCTACAGCGTCTGTCTGGAAGGATGTAGTGGTGGTGACGGCTTCTCTTTGCTGGCCAAGATCCTCCTGTGGGCTGGATTAGCACCAGTTCCACTGGCTCCGGGTGCGTTAAAACCCTCCAAAATAAACAAGTGAGCTAGTGGAGGAGGTGGGCTCAGAGGCGCTCTGTAATTGCACGGTTTTTTGTTGGAGATGATGGGCTGCTCTTTGTCGCTGCTGGGATGAAGCATCGGGGCGTTTTGTCACAGCAGGTTGGGGTTGGCAGGGAGGCAGCTGGAGCATGAGGGGTGAGGGTGTCCCCTCTGCTCAGCCCGGTGGACTCCCTTCTCCTGTTCTCCTACCACAAAATAAAAAAACAAACAAAAACCCCAAAAAATGATAAATTGATATTTTTGATAGCTATAAACTGGTTTTAATGCAGCTCCAGCCGTTTACACCACAGGAGAGTCTGGCCTTCTGTGCCAAAAAAAGACCAAACTTGCAAAGATGATTTTTTTTCTCTTTCCTTTGGTTGAAGAACACCTCCTCCCAAGGCAGCCAGCTCCTTTCTGCTGCCCAAAGCCGTGTTTGGGTCTTGCAGGCTGCCTTCTGATCTGCTGCTCCTAATCTCTAAGCAAATATTTGGAGAGTGAAAACTAAGGAGAGGCCAACAGCATCAAACTGTAGGGGTGGGGTAGGTGAAAAGGGGCCGCGTGTGGTTGTGCTGCTTCCCAAGCCCTGCTATCCCGTCGCCCCACCAGGATTTCCTGCAGCTCGGAGCAGATTGCAGCCAGGAATGCTGCTAACGAGACAGCTGCGAGAGGTGTGGAAGGATGGGAGCTGCTGCACGGTCCCCAGAGGGGGTCTGGGCTTCTGGAGATTGCACGGGCTGTGGGGAGGCAGTCCTGGGGTGGAAGGAGGGGATTTGAGCTTGGAACCGGATCTCAGCCCTGCTCCTGTTAGCAAGAAGTTACCAGGAAAGGATGAAAGAGCAGAGCAGGGATTGTCTCTGGGCCACTAGAGAAACCCATGAACCTGAATCTTGAGGACGGTGTATGTTTTCATCCCCAGCCCCAAAGTCCTCATTTCCAAAGGCATGGCAGAACTGGGAGAGGCAGCAAGGATGGTCACTGTTGTGCGACATATCTGTGCAAGGAACATGTGGGACGGGGCTGCTTTATCTGGGAGCCTTTGCTCCTTGTGGTGGCTGCATCCTGGCTGCCCTGCGACCACGGTTCTCGATAGCCGTGCAGAGTCTGTGGTGTTATAACTGGAGGCGAGTAGAAGATTTTCCCTGCAGGAGGTGGAAATGGCCAGTAGTCAGACCAAACTGGCAGGTGAGACATTATCACGGATCCCGTTTGAGGGAACAAAACTCTCAGGTTGGGGCAGCCGTTGTGGCACGTGGTGCTCTGTGAGCAGGAACACGCTCTAATGCACACCTGCGATTTTTTCCTTTTTCTGGCAAGGGAATAAATCTCTATCTGTCATCCTCCTTAATCTCAACTCAAATGTGTCTTGATTGAGCATATCAAGGAGAAAATGGAAAGTGCGTAGCCCAGGGCTGATAGGAAATCTGTGTCTTGCTCTGGCTCCCCAGCCTCGCCAGGCGCTCAGCTCCTCCACAGCGGTGGGAGACGGCGTCTGTACCTGCCTCGATGCCAGGCACGTGGAAACAGCCCCCATCATCTCAACAGAGATGGTGGCTGCTCCCCCAGTCTGCAACCAGGGCGTTTCAGGTGGTGGAGGACAATTACCTGACACGTTGAGCAATTTTGGAGTGATTTCACGCTCCCTGGGCACACCAAAGCTGTGCCTGGAGAGCCCATCCTTTTAGAGCACGGATGCTAAACATCAAACAGGACTTGAAGTTCCCGGCATTTAATTTCCCATTTAGCCAAGGCAATTAAAAGCATCACCATGTAACACAGCTGATTTTCTCCTGCATTTTTATTTCCCCTTGTCCTTAACGAGAGCGTCTCAGAAGCTCTCACTTCCGTCCCGCAACGTGTCCTACTGCAGCACGAACAAGCCCGTCTGCTTGCCCCGTCAAGGACATCCGAATGTCTCCTCCATCACCGCACAGCCCTGAGATCTTGGGCTCTGGGGGGATGCTCTCACCACCTGGAGGAGTGCAGTGCAGGCACATCGCCAAAAGAGAGGGCTGGTCTGATGGTGATGTAGCCAATAGTTCATGAAAGTGAACTTTGTGGGTTGGATGAAGTCCTGGGCAACCTGACCTGGGTTGGCCCTGCTTTGAGGGGTGTTGCATCAGAGACTTGCAGAGTTTCCTTCCAACCTAAGTCAATTTCTGACCCTGTGAACAAGTCATGGCTGGGTATGGCACCAGCAAGACTGAGGGACAGAGCCCTGGCATCAACGGCCAGGGTTGTGCACAACTACAGGACACCCATTCACAGTGGAGCTGTGACTGAATTTTCTTGGCGGAGGCTGTGGGGTGCTCGTGGTGTCCCTAGCCTGTACCAGAGATGCGATGAGTGCTGGGTGGCCTCCTCTGATCTGCTGCCTGGGCGTTAGGAAACGCCGCCTGGAGGGGGAGCGGGTTGCACAGGGTTACAGGGACGGACACCTGGAGAAGGTGCCGGACACCTGGAGTAGGTGCCAGACACAGCTGGAGTCTCTCCAGACATCAACTCCTCTCTAAAAAAACAGGGAATAGCAAAGATGACAGTGCAAGAGGTGAGAAGTATCCAGATGGGATGCTGAGGAAGGCCGGAGTAGGTCCTCCTGAAAGCAGAATAGAAATAATCCATCTCCCCACCAGCGTGTGAAGCTTGCTCCCCAGGGCTGGCAGTCCCTCCGTCCAGATATTTCTCGGTCCCTGTCCATTTCTTGGGGCACATCCTGGTATCTACTGTCCGTGCTGATGTGCTGGCCTTTGTGGGACTTTGTGATACTTTTCCTTCCGTTCAATTATCGCTGTGAGCAGCGAAATGCCGTGGCAAACGCAGCTCTGTCATTCCGTTTGTTCCCTGGCAGCCGACGGGTCTTTAACCAAGTAATTAAGGGCTGGTTTTGCTCGTACCTGAGATCCAACCAGCGAGGCAGAGATAAGGTAATAGCAACACAGCAGGTACTCTGCTATTATTTCTGGCTATGAATTAGTCGCAGACACGATGTCTCTGCGAATAAGTGCATTGATCATTCGCTACGACAATAAGAATTTCAGCCAGTTATGCTCTTTTCCTCTCTATAAAAGCTTTGGAGACTGCAGACTTAATGAGTATAAGCCCAGGCTCTTCCCAGAACACTAATAGCATCCTTTAAAAAAAAAAAAATCAACAGCCCTTTATGTTGTGCTCACCGAAAAGCCTCAAAAAGCCTCTCGCTGTTAACTGCCCACGTCTGGGGTCTGCTGAGGGACACCCAGCTCCCCAGTCGGCAGGGGAATCCCGGCTGCTCCCTAAAATTCTGGAAAGGACTAAAAGCAGCTGGAAGCCAACCAGGTTGGCCCCTGAAAGTCAGAGGAATAATAATAACAACAACAAAAATAATAGTAATAATAACAATAGTAAAAAGTTAAATGTATTATTATCTTTTGAAGCTGGACACATGTGTTTTTGAACCCTTGAAATGCACTCTTTGGGGTGAGAAAAGGGAGGAAATTCAACATGAGCTATTCCTTTACCCAGAGCCTGTGTTTTGGGGCCGTCAATGCCATATGTTGTTTATTTAATCATCCTGTCTCTGCCCGCAGACTGCAATATTTCTCAAAGCTCAGCAGGGAGCAAGTCCTCTCCTCACCCACCAAAAGCATCACCTCACCGTGCCGGGGATAAAACCCTCCTGGAGTGCCGAATGCCAGAGCTTCCACTGCAGGTGCTTTGCCCACCGTCTGCCACCCCCAGCATGTCGCCGAGACGAAGTCCCTGCAGGTTTCCAGGTTTCAACAAGGACGGTAAGCACAGAGAGGCCCCAACTGATGTGTCCGTCCCTTCTCTGCTCCAAGGATGACCTACGCAAAGGTACACAGAGATTTAGAAAATTGATTTTAATTTCTATTCACGCTCTCTAGCCCTTTCTGAAATTATTAATTTCTGCTTTTTTAAGGTTCTGGGCTTTATTATCCACTCAGTAAGACAGGACTAACAGTCTTTGGCCTGTGTATTCAGACTGTGAACTCTTCCATCTCGAGACCGTTCCTAGTTGGTCTGGCTGGGAATTGGTGGTCTAATTTTCAGATGGGACCTACGCACACGCAGTTTTACAACGAGCAGTAAGGAAAGTCCCCACGTCCCTCCTGACTCGGATAGGCAGGACTGTTCACGCCACCCAGACAAATGCAGGAAGCAGCTGCCACAGCCAACATACCTTTCAAGAGCTGACAAATCTTTCCTAGTGTGAAGGGGATTGGAAGTCTAAACATTTACTTTTGTGCACGCCCAAACTATTTAGCTCTCAGCATGGGTCAAGCAATATGTTTCCTTTAGATACTACGATGTTTTATTTTCTTTTTGACTTGTTAAACTTTATTTGAACTTGCATTATATAAATTAAATAAATTCAATTAAAATTCAAATACATTCAATTAAATAAATTCAATTAAAATTCAAATACATTCAATTAAAAAGATTAAACATTTAAATTAAGAAAAAGTATTGATGTACGAGGCTGGGTTATTTTATTCTTAGAAACATATTAAAAAAAGAATGTGGGCTGAATCAAAATTGTTTTCTTCATGTGTTTTTGCTGTTGCTGTTGTTGTTTGAGTCAAGGTATCTGCCTTCAGCGGGCTTTGGCAAACATTTGGCAGGGTGTCCTGGTTCCTGTTAGGACAGAGTTAAGTATCTCATAGTAGCTGGTAGGGTGCTATGTTTTGGGTTAGGATGAGAAGAGCGCTGATAACATGCTGATGTTTTAATTGTTGCAGAGCAGTGTTTACACCAGGCCAAGGACTTTTCGGCTTCTCGCTCTGTCCTGCCAGCGAGCAGGCTGGGGGTGCAGCAGGAGCTGGGAGGGGACAGACCCAGGACAGCTGACCCAAACTGGCCAAAGGGGTATTCCGTACCATCTGACGTCATGCTAAACAATATATAGGGGTGGCTGGCCGGGGTGGGGGGCCGGCTGCTCGGGAATAGGCTGGGCATCGGTCAGCGGGTGGTGAGCAATTGCATTGTGCATCACTTGTTTTCTTACACATTATTATTGTTAATACTATTACCATTATCACTATTATTATTATTATTGTTATTATTATTTTCCTGTCTTAATAAACTGTCTTTATCTCAACTCACAGGCTCCACTTTCCCGTTTCTCTCCCCCATCCCAGAGAGGGAGGGGGGAGGGTGAGCGAACGGCTGTGTGGTGTTTAGCTGCCAGCCGGGTTAAACCACAACACAGGGTGAGCCACGTTCAGCCTACTTTTCCCACCTGTGGACCCTCGTCTTGACAGCCCACGCAGCACAGGAAAATGAAGATGGGTTCGTTTGTGGTACAATTTACCCAATTGCTAGCAAACACCCATTGCTGATATGAAACTGTTTCCAAGGCTTAATGATGACTTTAACTCAGTGCTGAATAAACTGCCTTATTTGCCAGACAGTGCAACCCAGGGTATTCCTTCACATTCAAGTGATAAATATTTAAATACTGGTTTCACCAGCAAATAACCCCTAAGGCAAAAGGAACCTGCTTGGTTTATGCATTAGAAGTTTTCCTTTATTGAACAGAGCTTTACAGAGAGAAAGGAGAAAACGTGGCAACAATAATAAGGAGGTAGGTGTCTGGACATTGCTGGAGGATCCAGGCTTAGAACCCCTTTTTTATTTTATTTTATTTTATTTTATTTTATTTTATTTTATTTTATTTTATTTTATTTTATTTTATTTTATTTTATTTTATTTTATTTTATTTTATTTTATTTTATTTTATTTTATTTTATTTTATTTTATTTTATTTTATTTTATTATCATCATACAGGAAGAATTCAGATGAGAAACATAGAAAATAGTTCTGGGAAGTTCTTTTGCTTGGGCTTAGTGTCATTTCTGCCAGAGATACCCGGAGATCTTGAGGTTAGAAGTAGGAGAAAAAAAGAAATAAATAATTTTCACAGCCAACCCAAGATAAGACCTATTTTCTAGCATGTTGTTTGTGTATACTCTCCTTGCCCTTTTGCAATCCAGCTCTGGAGGATGACTCTAGGATGTGTCTCTGGTCTGTGGCAGTGACCAGCTGGCTGTTCATCTGAGCTGGCTCTAACACACCTCCTGATGGAGCAAATGTGCCACTTTGTCACTGGAGGGGACTGACACCTTCAGGATGCTCTGCCCAGGAGGGTGGGTGAGAAGCCTGAACAATCTTGACTCCTACAAAAAATGGCAATTAGTAAGAATATTGTGTTCCTGACACAAAAAAATAAGAGCCTCGGTGAAAAGATCCGATGATTTGAAACAAGAGGAAAGATGTAGTTTTTCACACATTGTGTTATTAAATTATGAACGCTATTGCTCCAGGCAAAAGTGTAAATAGATCCAAAAGCAGCCTGAGAATTTCATGGGAGACACATCGTTCAGGGCCTGCTGGTAGCTGTGTGTCAACCTCCAATTCAGGAGTCCAGCAGCCACAAATTGCTGGAAGTGAGGAAGAAATTTGAGCAAAGGATCACTCCAGACTTGGGTTTTTTTTATTTTTTTTCCTACACCCCTGCTAGAGTCCCACAAGTGCCAGACCCAGGTGCATGATGAGATGGACTTCTTGTACATCTCTTTTTATGCTTTATTGGCCATCCTTTAATTCCTACCATGGTGGAGCTTCTCCTTCCACTCAGCTGGACTTTCTCACCAGAATGTGGCTGGTTCGCTGGCAGGAGGAATGTCAAACTCTCAGACCACCAAGCCCTGTATACGGCTTTGGCTTAGAAGCCAAGAACATCAAGCATTTTTCTGCCCTCGCAATAACAAGGAACTTGAATATTCAGGGACTGCTATTAAGAAAGAAAGAATATCTATGGGATATCTCCAGAATATCTATGATATCTACCACAGGCTCCTGAACGCCTCCTTGGCACCAACCCAGCCTCTCCCTGCCTTAGGCCTTAGGCCTGTCATGCAGCCCCGAGCTGAAGGCACCCAGAGATGCTGAGTGCTGTTCTCCTTGAGCTTGCTCTTCTCCTTTATCTCTCCCTCTGCTCAAGATACGTGCTGTGTGTCTTATTTGCATTTGTCTGGCTCCATCTCTCAGTCATTGGCTCTTGTTCCAGCTTTCTCTGGTAGATTAAAAAGCTCTTTAGAAACTGGTGTTTTCCTCCACTGACGGCTCTTATGCACTGTAATCAAATCACCTCTTGACCTCCTTTCTGATAAGCTAAATAGACTCTTTCCCTCGCTCTTAGATTATTTGCGAATTCTTTCCTGCAGTGCTCAGCCCGGGATGTGGGAGAGATGGAGTGGGGAAATGGGTGTTTAAAGAAGCAGGGAATGTTGTCTTATGGCCGAGGCTTTGGCTGAGTGTTTGGCCTTGCAGATATGCCCTGTAGAGGTGTTTCCTCTCCCTCAGAGCCCTTCCTTTGCTGCAGCTCTCCCAGGATGACCAAACACCTTCTCTGCAGCGTTACAAGACCTGTTGGGATGTGGAAGGTCCTCCTTTCCACAGCCAGATGTTCTAGCTCTGTTGTTTCGGAGACTCCCGCACTGCTCCCACAGCATCTGCACTTTCTCAGCGACGAAGAAGCCGTCCCTCAGCCCGCCACACTTGGAACGGCTCCACCAACTTCTCCCACAGCTCAGAGGCATTCAAAAGGTATTTAATTAAACCCACATCAGAGAGCTGTTAGCAAGCTTTCTCCAATTAGCAAGGTGGAGAGCGCCGCGTGTCATGGGGGGAAATGAGCGAACATGAAATGGTTTTGTTGCCTGTGCCTTCCTCAGCGTCAGATTAATTGGCACTTTTCTTTCAATTTACGGTGGAGCTCTGGGCACACAGAGGTCACAGCACCACACTGCAATCCCATCCCATTTTCTGATTTCCTCAATCTCTTTCTTTCTTTTTTTTTTAAAAAAAAATATGATTAAAAATCGGGGGGGAAAAAAAAAAGGAAAATTAGTGACAGTCAGATTGCTCCTAGATTTAGGTATCTTCTAGAATCTCCACTCTTCCTTAGCTGCTCTGTGTGTGCATGAGTGTGTTGTCTTTTAATGTTTTGTAACACATTCCCAAAACATGGCTAGCTGGTGATCAACCTCAAAAGGACTTGCAGCTGCTCAGGCCTTCTTTGTATGGTGCAAGCAGAATTAGTCACTGACTGAGATCCACCTTGAGTGAGCCTCTGGTACACACCTGAGTCCTTCACATGCACTGCCACAGCCTGGTGCTGTGCCCAGCTGGGGCTTGGATGACCCCTTGGTCACTGTGGGACCTTTCTGTTTGTCAGTTCTGCAAGGATCCCAGCCAGGGGTCTTCTGGCTGTCCATGGCTTCTTTCATGTCCACAGGTCTCCAGATATTTAATGCCCCACTGAATATTCACCTACATATATATGGGGAACAATACTTCGGAAGCTCCAAAGTTTTCAGACTTGGCTACTTCGGTGACTGAGGCCAGAAACCTTGTGCCTTTTCATCAGGCTCTGTTCTTACACCATGTTTTATCATGGGGAGTTGGCACCCTGCTGTTTCAGATCTCTGGGAACCCCTGCTGCCTTTGCATTGTGGAGCCCTTCCACACCTACGTGGCTCTCCAGGCCAGGATGGCAAGGAGCAAATTTGGGTATGCACCAAGTTCCAGGGCAGCATTAGGTGACGGCAGTTGGTGTGAGAGGCCATCACAGTGCCCAGCCTCGGATCCCAGCACACGGTGCCAGGACGATGGTGTCCTGTGCAGACTCAGCACAAGGTGAGGGTCTGCGGCTTGGGGCTGGAGGCAGCCATGTGTCAGAGCTGGCTGGGTAACTGAGTCCTGCTCCTGGGGTCATGCTGGGTGGGAAATGACACAGGACCACCAAAGAGCACGCTTCGACTCCTTCAGAAGGAGAGGGAACCAGGTTCTCACTCCAGAGGATTTGAAAACAAATTTAACAGATCGTGCTTTTGGCTCCCAGAACTGAAGTCAAATCTGGGCTATGTTTTTATCTTTGGAAACCCTTCCAGGGGTGTCCTAGGGGCGTTAACAATCAGCTCCATTTTTCCTCCCACCTTTAAATGCAATTACAATTCCAACAACAAAGCAAACCCTCTTCTAACAAAGCAGGTGACTGGGTTTTGTTTATTATTTGCAAATCGCCAAACAGCACATACACAACAGTGCCCTGCCTCCGCGCGAGAGCCCGCGACGGGGACACGCTGCTATGACAACAACATGAGGCTGAATCATCCAGACAGACAAGACACACATAATTGTGTGATCACCTGTTCCCACTTGTTCAAAGGAAATTTTATTAGCGCTGCTGAAAGTACATTAGAGAACAAATCATAAAGCATCCACACATCAATCAGGGCCCAGCTAATCAATGCAAGCGCTGCCTGAGCCCGCTGCCTTTCTGTTCGGCCATTCAGCATTTCACAGGCTTCAGGACAGCAGTTACAGAAACTTGTGCCTGCATGTGGGAGGTCCAGAAAAACTCTATTTCTGCCAAAACAAAACATTTATGGCTTTGGGGTCTTGTTGAGAACACCAGACTTTTGACTGTAGGATGTTTGTGGTCAGTGGAGGGATGGTCTGGAACAAGGATGAGAGTTGGAGAATGGACGTGACTGATGGAAAACATGACTTTTAAAATATGATTAATAAAAAAATAAATCAAGAAGGGCAGGTGAGAGAGGACAGCTGGTCTATTGTGTTACAAACAAAGAGGAATATGAGGAATATTCAGGGCCTCACTTCACTCGGCCCAGTATAAATCCATGCAAGTTCATGCTGGGCAGGCGCATCAGGCACAGCATCCATTTCCAGCTGGTGAGGGAGCAGTTGCTGCTTGGTTTCCTCGCTCCTTCATTTCTCCTAACATGAGGGAACCAAAGGCATGACCCTCTAATCACAACACTGCTTCATGTCCATTTTCAGCCATATAACGCCTTTCTTTTTGAAACTGTTGGTGGTTTTGGTTCCCAAAGTCTTTCATACCTTATTCTTGTTTACCCATATGATTCCAGAAAGTATAAAGTCCTGCTCAAGTAGGAAGACATCCTTTGCAATTATTAATCACACTCTTCTGTAAAAGCTGATCAAAATATTGATTATCAAAGGATAATTATTTTTTTTTCTCAAGCATTTTGTCAGGTTTTCAACACCTGCTGACAAAATAAGCAATCTCAATATTTACAACATTCGAAGATTTTCTACCAGAACCATCAATCGCATTTTTACGTGACTTGTGGAGTTTTCTACCCGTGCTCCTGTCTGACACTGCCCAATAAGGATCCGATTACAAGTCCATCCAGCAGCTGACACGCAGCACCGCTGGCAGCGGCACTAAGATCTGAGATGTTTTCCTCTGTACATATTGCATATGCACGAATGCCTCACTGAGAACATTTCTGTCTGCTCCGTGGGTATTCCACGAGAGCCATGCTGAGACCTCTCAATCAACCGCTGTTAAAGCCAGCCCCAGAGCAATCTGAAAACAAGAAGTTCAGATGCACAGACATGAAATGGCGATGAAGGAACCTGCGCTACAAGACTGCCATTTCCTTCAGTGACAGAGCAAATCATGAAAAGCAACACCTCTCCCTGCTTCCCTCTGTATGTGGCGCCAAGGTCTCACCAGGTGCCAATATGGACTGTTTGAAAGTCAGCTTCAAAAGGCAGTGAGGCAGGAAAAAAAAAATAAGGACAGTGAAGCACAACAATGGTTTTGCAGACAAAATCAAGAAATCTCCACCACTGTATATGAGCAGGGAGCGAGGTGCATTGAAAACTGGGTGAATGGCTATGCCCAGAGGGTGGTGGTCAGTGGTATGAGTCCAGCTGGAGGTCAGCGATTAGCAGTGTATCCCAGGGGTCAATATTGGCCCAATCATGTTCAACATCTTTATAAATTATGTGGATGATGTACCCTCGGCAAGTTTGCTGATGATATAGAACCGGAAGGAGTGGCTGATACACCAGCAGGTCATGCTGCCATCCAGAGTGACCAGGACAGGCTGGAGAAATGTGCTGCCAGGAACCTAATGAAGTTCACAAGGAGGAGGAGAAGGTCCCGCACTTGGGAGGAACAACCCCAAGCAGCAGGACATGCAGGGGGCCACCCAGCTGGAAAGCAGTCTGGCAGAAAAATATCTGTGAGTCCTGCTGGACACCAAGCTGAGCATGTCCAGTGAAGGGCCATTAAAATCCTACCAGGTCCATACCAGCTGGCAGTATCTCAAGCTGCCACCGAACCAGATCTGGAAGCTCTATTTGGTGATTGACAGTGTGCTGTTAACAGGAGTCTTCAACATCAGATGGTGTTATAAGATTTCTGCTGAAGGATGGGGGAAATCTTGATTGCTCTGTTAGTATTTAATCCAAAATAGTTCTGGAAGAAAAACAAACAAACCAACAAACAGACAAACACAAATAAATCCTTCTGATTTTCGATCCTGTTGACAACTGGAGGATGCACTTTTCTCCTGTTGGGGATTTGGAGGGTCGAGTTCCACCTCAGGCTTCATCTCGAGACAGAAGTTCATAATCTCGCTCCCCGGCTGCTCAAAAGCAGTCCTGTGAGCATGCCTGTCACCTCTTTGCATGTTATCATTACAGGTTCATATGTCAGAGAGATAAATTTTAAAGCATGAACCTCAGAGGCTCAAGAATGACACCAAGAAGCGGTCCTATGACCTTGCACTGTTTAGAAACCTGTGGGTGCCTTTTAATGGGGTCCCCTTGCCACTTTTAAAGCCCCTTGTGCTTTGGCCTTTAAACTTGATTTTATTCCACAATTTGGCAGCTGGAATTTGTGATTTGGAAGGGCCTGACTGAGCTATAGAGAGCAGATCTGCCTCAGACCTCCTCCTTGAACTTTTCCCATGGCAAACAAAGCTGGTGAGGGTGATGGTGATGGACACGGCATGAAGTGTGTGGGTGGCTGTTGTTCTGCTGTCCTGTGTTATCAGTCATCTCCTCTCCCCCAGCAGCCTGACTGCAGAAAAATGGGATCCTTTCTACCTGTCTCGGTGAATAAAGGGAGGGGAACACATGCACAGCAGAGAACAAAAATAAACTAACCTGGCAGAAGGCAGACACACTGTCACACCTCCAAGGGAAAATTGATACAGGCTCTTGCTTCTGTTTCAAAATCAATTTCAAGCTCGTTCCATGAAAGAAATGGCATAAAGGGCATTAGGTCTTGCAACAGAGCCTGCCATTCCCAGGATGATGGATGGAAGATGAGTACAATTACCTGGACGCCGAGAGCTGGTACACAGCCTTTTCTGTTCAGCTGGCTCTGGCTGTCCTTCCCCATCAGCAGGAAGATCAAAACAAACTCTGCAGAGGCTCAGACGGTGCCGGACTTGTCTCAGCTCCAGCTGTCTTGGAGAACAGAACAAGGAGCAGCAATCGCAGCTGCTCAGAAAGGACCGTCTGTAACGCTGTGCTGAGGACGACCTGCCGCACTGCCATGCAGGGGAACATCTCACGTGTAGGCAGCACGGTGCCACGTCTGCTCTCCTGCTCGGTGGTGCCCTGTGCCCCGAGCTGTAGTACCTGGTGTGTGGTCCTGTGCGGGGAGCCACGGGCAGCCCTCGCTGCAGACACAGACCCAAACATGAGCCGTCACCTCCCAAATGCAGCTAAAGCTGCTGTAGCCCATCTTAGCCTTCATCCCGATGGTGCTGGTGATAATAGTATCAGCCACAAGCTCTTCACTGGGTTATCTACCAGAAGGCCCTTGTGAGCAAAAACACAGGGCTGTGCTTACAGTGACTGCAACAGGGGATGTTCCAGTTGTCCCTGAGTCAGCCAAGTGTTGATTTCTTCATCCCGATGCCCTGGAGCTGTGCTGCTTGTCCTTGCTTACACCAGCACCCCAAAGGGACCTGCAGCACGGGCAGTCTGTCAGCAGAAATGCCACAGGCCCCTATGGATCCCATCCTATTGCTCCCAAACTCAAAGAAAAGGAGAAAATGCAAGACCAGTTCCTACACCCTCCCTCTTGCAGGTGCCACCTTCTTTCCCTTGGAGGCTCTCTTGGATCTGGCACAGACATCGTGTGCTTGCAGGGGGAGAGATGCTGATGCCCTGGCACCACCTACATACCCAATGCATTTATTTTCTGTGAAATATGGAGACGTGAGGGGACACAGCAGGCACGGGGTGATGATCGCCCCCTTCCTCTCTGGTTGCCTTCTGCTGGCTCTGCTCTGCTCTTCTTCAGAGGCCACAAGCAATAGGAAACAGCAGAAAGTGGCGATTCAGAAGCTGTGCCCAGCTGCTCTCTGTGGTTCCCCTCCGGCCCACGAAAGGGCAGGGATCTACAGCCAGCTGCGGGAGCGATGGGCACCATCGCGTCTCATGTTATGTGGTGAAACTAATGAAATCTCGTCTTTTCTTTCTCTCGCAAATTGAAATGCTTTGGGAAAACTGTATCCCCTGTCTTGTGGCTGCAGGCAGTGCTCCTGAATAGGCTTTTGTCAGGCCTCGGAGACGTGAGTCAGAGCATCTTTAATCTCTGGGCGGGAGCGTTCCCCGTGGCTTTCATGCTTTGGAATAAATCTTCAGAGACGTTCCCAAATTAAGCACGATTCCTTTCTAATCTCCTTGCGCTTCTTCCTCTCCCCATTTTATCAGCCCGGCTCAAACACATTCAGCATGGCCTACTTCGGAGCAAACTGATTAATGCAATCACTTTGGGTTTTAGGAGGGATCAGCGCTAACGGCAGGGGACAGAGCTCCTACTGCTGCCGGCAGCCCCAGCTTGGGAGGCTCGTGGAGCTCTGCCGAGCAGAGCTGACAGCAGAGAGTGGCACCACACGCTCACGTGGGCATCTTCTGAGCACCTTGGGAGCCTGCTCAGCACCTCCACAATCCTCCTGGCATGGGAAAGGGGTTTTGGGTTTGCACCACCAGCACATGGGGCTGTAGGAGCAGCGCTGACCAGTTGTGAGACAGCGGTAGGGAGGGATGTGGAAAGGGGATGGTGAAATGCTGTGGGAGAAATACTAGCTCTGCACCCATATGTGTGTATTGATGTTGCCTGCTGGAGACAAAACCGCTCCTCTTCACTTCTGTGGATCAATTTTCCTGATAAAAGATGCCATCCCTCACTGCCAGCCTTGCCTGCATTCAGCTTAAGCACGCCAGCCTCTGGTTGTCTGATGGAGGGGCTCCTCCTGCGCGGTGTCCTTGGATAGCCCCCGGAGCTTTCAGTCTGAGAGGACAAAAATTGTGCAATGATTAGCTGCGTTTTACAGCTGGGAAGCTAGAGAGGGAAGAATTGTGTGACCAGCCCAGGGAACCTGCTGTAGTTTTGAAGCAATAGGATCCTGAATGCAGCTCTGGCGTTACCTCTAACTGGGGCTGGAAGATACAGAGTTGTCCTCTGACTTGTCACCAGGTTTCCTAGGCAAAGCTATGGTTTTTGAAGGTGAAATGAAATAATAATTAATATACGGAACTGAAAAGCCAGCATATTTTGTATGGATAACATGAAAATAGGACGTTTGCTGTTGAATGCTGAACGCTTGTGGAGCTCATGGAGCACAGTGGACACTGATGGTGGAGGGGACAGAGAAGCACAATTAAACCCAAAAAGCCTTGATGGACGTGGGCCTCCTAAAGCCTCTAGTTCCTGCCTCACCTGCAGTGTTTGCCTTTGCCTGCTCGAGCAGGGTGGTGAGGAGCCCCAGCTCCTGCCTTTACAATCCCATGGGTCTACAGTCTTGTGTTTTTTTTCTTGACTGACAAGAGCAGAGGATACTCTTAGGTTAGTGAGTATATAATGGCTGACTTGATGTCATTTATTTTGAAGCTTCGGAATAGCAGCGCTTTCTAATTACTTCTTCCCAACTTCCTGAAGAGCACCTTTTGCTTTCAGATTATCTTCTTGCTGTCTCTTTGAACTCATGCCTTTGTACTCAAGCACCCTGGGTTTTGTGAGATCAAGGCAGATTTAGTTAAGGTAAAATGCAAGTAGTGATCAAGTGGTTTTTTTTCTTTCTTTTTTTTTTTTTCTCTCTTTTCTGCACACAAACGTGCCAGGTTTGCTGATGTGACTGTGTGGCACAGTCAGCTGGCTTTAGGGTCCTTGTGCCTTCAAAGCAGACTGTCCAAGAAGAACGAGGATGCCTTTGAAGAGGAAAAGCCTTCTTCTCAATGTTCAGAGGAGCATTGGTAGTGTCCAGTACGTACAACAATTTTGGCATTAATGTAGGCATGAATTATCACCTGGAATTTGCAGCATCCTTATTGTCTGGAGCAATGGGACAGGGGTTGTCCTTGGGCTTTGTGCAGCACCACGCATGCCCTAGAAGCTGACACATTGTCATCCTCTCTTTTCAGGTTTGTTTGTTGCCCATCTATTTCAGGCAGTGCATAAACCTGCTGGTGGTCTTCTCAGGGACAGTGGCTTCCTTACAGAAAGGTAGAAACTAGGTTGGAAATTAGAAATTAGGTCAGGAGAGAGGTGTAGGGGTCACCTGCACCCAAAGCATAGCCATAAAAAAAGGGTGTATTACCTGTTCTTAAAAACTGCAAAGCTGGAATGCCCTTCCTGCCCAGACAGGATTATTTTTCCTCGTGGCAAGGTCTTCCTTAATTTCTAACCTGTATCTCCTTGGACTGCAACTGAAGCCTACCACTTCTTCCCCTACCTGTTATGATCAAAGAGAAGTCCTTCTTCACAAGAACATTTTGAGATTTGCAGATTGCTCTCATATTTCCCTTTTTCTAAGACTAAACAATCACAGACTTTTTGAGTCCCCTTCTATGCTTCCTGTTTTCAAGGGCCCTGACAACGCTGGTCACTTCTTTCCTCCTGACAGGGGTATGCACTGACGCTGGGTATCCAAAAGCAGACACAGTATTGCAACTGTGTAGAGAAGAAGGATGACACCTTGATGTATTTGAGGGCTTATGCCTCATGATACACCTCAGGATGCAGCAGAGCTCTTCAGCGGGTGCACATGGGGTGGCTGAAGCAGCTCATGACTGAAGATGCCCTGAGCACAACCTCCTTCCATGCTACAGATCAGCTCTTCACGCCTGCTTGTTTGAGCATTGCTCAGATCAAGCTGCAAAACCCTTCCATGAAGCAGAACAACTTGCCTGGGACTCAGCCGGCTGAGCCAGAGCAGCCCATTTCCCGCGGAGTTATCCTGGAGGCCCGGCTCTGGTCAGAGGATATGTTTCATGTGACTGTCACCGAGAGGCACTTTGCACTAGCAGAGTTTCTCCCTCCTCTCCCCAGGTGCTTGTTTACTCCAGTCCCCCCGTGAAAAACCTGGTGCGAGCAGCCAAAGGATTTAAAAGTTATTAGGAAGAAAAAAGAGAAAAACAGCATCATTCTGCTTCCTTCAGGAACAGAGCTTAAAAAAGATGAAAGGTATTTGCCTCAACTCTCTGCAGGCTCCACCTCGGCAGACAGCTAGAGAGGCTTTGGGAAAGCAATTGCAGGAGCCTGGAGCTCGTAGCACTGGTGAGAGCTGCTGCTGAGCCATCTCGCTGCCATCCGCTCTCCTCCCGGGCAGTTTCAGTCTTCTAGCAGGTTTTAGAGCTGAAGGTCCCCTGGTAGCTTGATCTGCTCCCCGTGCGAGACAGACCAAACGTCACGTGGCAAATGATTGCCCACAAATGTGAAAGATTTCCTGCTTGGCCGGCCAGGCTGTGGCTTTGCAGCTCTGCCTCTTTGTTTTAGTGCTGCGGGGACTGACAAGTGACCGCTGTGCCCTCAGAAATGCAACTGCTAGCAGACTGAAAGGGGGGAAAACAAAGCAGGATGAGAAACCAGGTATGACAGTCTTGGAGAACGGCTTGGAGGCCGGCTTGTGGTGGGGCTGAGTGTCCACAGCATGGCTGGTTGGAAGGGGCTGGTTTGGAGAGCACCTGCTCTCCACTTCTCACATCCTACTGAAGGCCGTGGACCAGAGCCTTCAAAAAGCTCTCGAGGCTCTTTCCCTTGTGACTGTAGATGCCACCAAGCGTGCAGACCCTGCTTTGGTTCTGCCGTGGCTATCTCAGGGCAGTGAGGGGCATTTATCAGGGCTCTGACACTGGAGGCTGAAAAGTTGGGTGCAATTCCTCTGTGACTGAGATCAGGGGTTGTGGGAAGTGCTGGAGCATCCGACCTTGGAGTCTTCAGAGCCCAGAGCAAACAACTTTTGATGCTGGCCCTGCTTTGAGCATGAGTATGGACCAGAGACCTCCAAAGGTCTCCCCTCACCCAAATGAGACTGTGATTGCAGGCACCATTTTGGGTGAGGCTCATCTTTCTGCTCCCAAGGTCTCCAGGAAGAAGGAAAAGTCACCTTCCTAATTCTGCATTATCCTGGCAGCCAAAAGCATAAAGCAAAGAGTCAAAAATAAAATACCCAATTCCTTTTTTTCAGGGTTGGGGAGATTGTCATGCTTGTCAGATATTTCATTTTTTATGACATTTTCACTGTTTTTTTTTTTTTCTTGAAAATGTTATTGCTTTTTAGCTTGACTGAAAAGCAGCTTTCAGAGAGGAGAAATTCTCAATAGCCATCTTGATATAGCTTTTTTTTTTTTTTTTTTTTTTTTAATGATTAAAAGCACTCATTACAAATGCTCAAAATCCCTCATGGTCTGCCTGTTTTGAACCCTGCAAAATGAGAACAACAGATATATATATATTTTTTTTCACAGAATAGTTTTTTCCTCTTTATTTTTTAAGTCCTTCCATTCAGGCTTTAAGCTTTTCAGGGCAAAATTGCTTCTTTAACAATGTCATTTTCCAGCTTCCACTTCACCAAGGTTTTCAATTTGGATGGGAGCTCTAAGTCAGATAATCATTCAAGACCACAATGTCTCTGGTTCAAAGCAATGCTGATCATTTTAGGTCACAACTCCAAACTAAGACTTTCAGTTTATTAAAGGACTAAGTTTGTGATTTTTTTTTTTCCAATAGCTGAGTTGTTTGTATTTTTTTTCCCAGTAGCTGAGTTTGTTTGTGCCCTCAGTGTTTTGTAAACTATTATAGAAAATAATGGCTTCTTTTTTGTTCAGGGGGATGCTGTAAGTTCCCTGCTTTTTGTGAATAGCAGCTATCAGAAATGATTATCTTAGCACCTAAGAGATCTGTCACGTCTGCCCCTTTCCTTAACATTTACAAACATGCATCATGTTGATGAATTTAGATGGTCATTTAAAGGCAAATTGCTTGTCCTACTTTTTGGTTCTTATTGATTGTCGTGTAATTAACTGATTCATTTTGTTAATATAATCCAGAGTGTCTGCAACCAACTTAATCAGCAGAGCCTGATCAGAAGACTAGGGTTTAATTAGCCTGTGCTAATTGCCCCAATGAAATGATGTTTCCTCTGTCCTGCGCCATTACTTATAGAAGCCAGGTTTTATTTTTCTATTTTTTAATTCTGTTTGAGATTTAATAAGGGGGCAGAGAGGATAATGTTTTGCCTCCTGCCAGAGGAAGGGCTCCTCCAAGCCAAGGCACAGCAGCTGGGGAAAGCAGTGACATGTGGCTGGGGGTGGCACTTCCCTTCTCAGCTCTGGAGCACCTGGCTGAGCAATATGATGCTCTGTCTGTCCTGTAAAACCCGGTAGATTAACTACTTAGAAAGTAAGCATGTATATATATATATTATACATTTATGTGTATTCTGTCTTTCAGCTTTCACACTTGTGGTGATGTGTTGGAGGTAGAAGCTGTTATGTGAAGATGGTTGCAACCCTACTCGTTTCAGTCCTGGTCCTGCACTGGGACTCACTTAGAGGTGCATTTGTACCTGCGGGCAGCATCCTGAACACAGCCCCAAAGAACTCTGGTGGTGGTGATGGGGGGGGAGTCACAGGGGACCCAATGCGACCAGGGACTGGTTCGTAAAGCTGAGATTTGTCCTTGGATTTGTTCTGCAGCTCTCTGAGTGCTCTGTAAGTGTCTGAGCTTGGCAAGGAAAATTGCAACTGATTGTAAATTTCTTGCAAAAAGGGACCTTCAGCAGGGCTAAGCCAATTTGCAAAATCAAGCTGAATTTGGGAAGTCATTTCAGCTTCCCTCTTCCTTTTGAGAACTGAGGGATGTGTTTTTGGAAGTGCCAACACAGCTTGCGTATGATGTTTCCTAAACCCAGCCTTTTTAATGTTTGCAGGTTGTGCTGTTGGCTTGCCTGTGCTTATAAAGGTGAGGGAGATAAGACTGGCTAATTAGCTTGTAAACAAAATACAACACTTTGCTTTGCATCAAATGAAACGTTTTGAGCTGATTCAAAACCTGAGTCAGATTCATGGGTGCTTAAAAATATTTTTTTGGGGAAAAAAGCAACCTTGAAACAAAAGTGATGTGGGGCAAAGTCCCTGGTGGGGACAGTCTTCCTTGTGAATGAAGGGTTGGTTCCTGAAAGCAGTCCTGTGGAGTGAAGCGATGTCCTGGGGGCTCTGAGGGGGTCTTTTGCTTTGTGAGTGATGCTAAGCCAGGTCGGAGGGTGCACCTCTGCTTCCACTCTTCAGCCAGCACCATGAGCCTGCAAGGGAATCAGCTGCTTTGCGTCAAATTAGGGACAGAGCTGTGAGCAGTGCTGGATGCAGCAACAAAGTGCAAGGAGAAAGCCCAGGGCTTTGCCCCAGGCCCTCCCCCCTGGAGGAGGTTGCTGCCTTTCCTGGAGGCCACCTGGCTCCCTCTCCACCTCATGGCTCCCCTGCCACGGCACGTGGCTCAGCACGATGGAGGGGTGGTCGGCTTGCTTTCCACCACAGGGGCCAGGAGGGATTTGGAGAGGGAAGCCCCAGACCCATGGTAATGGGGAGTGCAGCGTTTCTGGGGCTCAGAGCTCACTAGAGAAGTGCCCGTGGAGATTTCTCAGCCCCAGATCTCCCTGCTCCTTCTGCCTTTGCCGCTTTAAGGAAATAGGATTTTGTGGGTCTTTTTTTTTTTTTTTTTTTTTGTAAATAAACGAGATTAGCAGAGATTTATTTTTTTCTCCTCTAGCAGTAATAAGGATTAGGTACCACTTGGGCCAAAAGGACAGCAGTCATAAATGAATCAAAAGACACCATGAAATCTCGTATGTGGTGGCAAAGGGCTTCGAGGTCGAAGCAGGCAGCAGCTGCACAGCTGTGCCCCCAGGCTGGGGGGCACCAGGGACCTGCTTTGGCTGTTCCCACCTGTACAATGGGTGCTGCACTGCGGGTGTAGCCCCAGCCCAGTGCTCATCGCTGGGGCAGCTCAGCAGGCAGACAGCTGAGGTGTGAACCATGCCAGCCACCCAGCTTGAACCAATCTGGGCTCGTGATTCAGTTTTCTTTTGGGTGATATTCATGCAAACATGCCAAAAGTGGCTGCAGCTCTGGGCCCTTGCTGCTGAACCGCCGCCTCCATCCGGCGCTCAGCGTGCAGCCCGGCTCCATGGTGAGCGGCATCCGACCTCAGGAAAGGAACAGGATTTTTCTCTCCCTGAAGTGAATATTTTTAAAGCACTTAATGTTTCCTCTCTCTCAGTAAGTGGCTTTGGTGGAAGGGCATTTGAGCTGTCTCCGACAGTGATGAAATGGGATTACAACGCCGGCTGACAGCAACTTGGTATGACCGTACTCAGTTTCCCTCTTGTGGTTTGTTCAGGAATTAACTGGGGATATTTAATTACTTTCTAATTACTTTCTTGGCTGAGTATGTCCAAGCTGTACTGGTGGGCTAGGGTGCTGATCCTGCAGCCCTGGTCCCTTCAGAGCTTCACCGAAGAAGATCCACATGGCACTGTTTAATTTTGCTAAAGCTACAGCTCTGCTCTCCTTAGCATGATTACAGGTTTTTGCCTCTGTTTTTTGTTGCAGAATGGCTGAAGCTGTTAGATGAGGTCTGAGGCTTGCTTCCATCAGCAGACATTTTGTCACGTTACCTCTCCTTCATGCTGTTCTTGGTCTGCCCCTGGGTTCACAAGCTCTCCTGAGGGGAGCGGAGGCTGTCAGCTCTCTTGGGGAGGACCTGTCCTCGTTACCTGGTGCCTGCAAAGAGCTGAGAAAAAATATGAGACCCTGATTCCTGCAAGGCATTTCTCAACTCCAGAGCAAAATGAAGGAGCCTCAGGAAAAAAAATAATAAAAAAATATAAAAAAATATGTGTGTGCAGAATTAAAGAAGGAAGATCCCAAAAGCTGGGGGAATCATTGGAGAGTCACTGCATCCACCTGGGACTGGGTGGGATAGGGACCAGGAGGGAGAAGAGGGACACCAGGCTAATCCTGCAGAGTCCCTGAGGAAGGTGTTTGGCATCCTCCCCTGTCACTGGAGGAACTCAGCATTCTGCAGAGGCAGCAAGGGAAATCACAGGGTTATTCCCCCTGGTGATTATCCTGTGATCTCTCAGGGCTGTATAAATGGGACCTGATTACAACCAGAGAAGGAGTAAATTGTGTAATTAGGCAGGGAGAAGAAAGGATGACTTAAGCTCTGCCTGAAGGTGATAGTTTGGAGAGAAGAGTGGAGAAGAGAGCGCAGAGTGGTGTCTGAGCTGGGCTCCACAGCACCAGGAAGCACTACTGCTGACCTCGTCACTGACAGCTTGTGTCGCCTTGGCAAGTCCTTCAGTCTTCCCTCAGGATGGGAAGACAAAACAAAACCCCCTTCTTTCTGCTGTATCTCTTAGGATCTTTAGGTTTGGGAACACTTCCCAGCGTGTTTGTACCCATCTTAAGGGGTTGTCCCACACACCTGCCCACCTTGCTCCAGGCTTGTGGTGTGGCTCCCTTATGAGCGAGCCTACCACTGTGCTCAGATGGTAGCATCTCCACAGATTTCCCTCTGGATCTTTCCATGAATGATTAGCAGAGAAAAGCTGTCGTAGGACTCAGCTGTTCAGTGTTGGATGTAAGACGGCTGAGACCTTTCTTGCTGCTGTAGCAGTTCTCTACACAGAGCAGGCAAGAGCATTTTGCCTCCCCTTCCTCTTATTATTGATCCAGCCTGCCTAGGCCAGAAAGTGTGTCTGTTCCCATAGCAGGCAAAAAGCACAAGGCAGAATTGCTCTCTAAGCCATGGTGAGGAAGGCGATTAATGTGAATATTATTCATGCCAGGAAAAATAGCCAATTAGCTTCCTATAGAACCACTCTCTGCCCAGCGAAACAATAATTGCAACATCTAACATTTGTCACTGAGCTCTGAAAGCACTTCTGGAATAAAATACTGACAAATGGTTTTGATTTTTTTTTCCGGCCTTTTCTTTTAAGTCAAGGTACAAGATCTACAGCTGGTGTAAATGGCTGCAGGCAGTCCTTGCCCTCTTCCACCTCAGATGTCCTGAAGCTGCAAGAATTTAGCTTTGTTTTGTATCTGCTTTGCTTTATGATCTATGCTTTGAGGGTGCATAAATGTATTAATGTAGATATTTACTATTTTTCTATTCAGTTTATTAGGTAATGTGAAGTGGGGATACTGCCAAAGGGGCTTCTTGTGTTTCTTGATATTTAAGGTCAGCTGTGCAACTGTGACTGAAGCTTTTGCATTTATTTCTCGACTTTACCAGTGAAACAATCAATAAATGGGAAATCATCCTTCTCTCCTCTTTTCCTTTTCATCCTAGGAGGAGGAAGGAAAGACAAACTTCTTCTAAGAGCTATGCTGGTGGTGCGTTGCCTATTGAAATGTTTATTTGCTAGACTGCCCTGAAGGCCACGTTTCGCTCCCTGCCTGGCCACAGGTGGGATTTCCTGCACAGGGAGGTGGTGGCCCTGTCCACTGCTGACAGCAACCCGATCAACTGGATTACAGAGCAAGCTTGGCTTTTTGCTGTTACGCTTTAAAACAACAACAAAAATCGGCTCATTTCACGGAGCCTGGGGTCTCCTGTGTGGCCAAGGGGGGAATTAGGTAGGTAAGACACGAAACGGTGCAGAATCGGCAGTTTATTTATCACTAGGGTTATAAAGGGAGGGCAGCTGCCCCTTCCCAGGCCTCCTTGGCGAGTCTGTCTGTCAGTCAGTCTGTCAGTCTGTCTGTCAGTCTGTCAGCCCCCCCCCCCCCCCCCCCCCCCCAGCACGCCGAGCGGCTCGATGCAGCTCGGCGCTCGCTCGGCCGCGCCTAGCGCTCTGCCGGGGGAGGGGGCGGTGCCACAGCGCGCCCGCGCTTTTCCCGCCTCGGGGACGGCGCGCGCCCAACGCTCCGCGCCCCCCCCCCCGCCCCCTCCCCTCCCTCCGTGAGGCGATGGTGAGTGGGGGGTGTGGGGCGGGGGAGCGCGGCCCCCCCAGCCCCGGTGCCCTCCTCACGCTTCGCCCCCCTGCCCGCATCCCCCCCGTCTGCATCCCCCTGCCCCTCTCTTGCAGCGCAGGAGCCTTGCCCCCAGCCAGCTGGCCAAGAGGAAGGCGGGCGGCGAGGAGGAGGACTGGCACCCGGCCCCGCCGGCGGTGAGTGAGGGGCGACAACCCCCCCCACACCCACCCCCAGGGGTCTCCTTCCCCCGCTGTGTGAGGGGAAGGTGGCGGAACAGGGCGGATTTGGGGCGGATTTCAGTCAGGGAGCCTTGGGGGGCTGTGGGGTGGGTCTTGGTATGGACAAGCCGGCATTTGTGGGGTCCGGGGGGGGCTTTTGTGGGGTCCGGGGGCTGTTTTCGTGATGAGGAGGGGGTTACAGCCTTCGTGCAGCTTGGCTGTAGGGTTTAGTGACCCTGGTGCTGCCCGTTGGCAGCTGAGGTGGGTGGTGATGACGGGCTCTGCTCAGGCGCGCAGCCAGCTGTGGGATGTCTGCGTGGTTGGGCGCCTACCGAGCGTGACAGCGACACATCTGTCTGCCGGCCTCGCCAGACGGCCCTGAGTTTTGTTTTGATTTTGTTTTTCAGAATCAGAAGAGACGGAAGGCTGGCAGCGAGACAGAGAGCGGGGAATGCTACAGGTCGCCCTTCCGTAAGCCCCTGGCTCAGCTGACCAACGGACCCCGCTGCCTGGATAGCAGTCAGCATGTGAGTGGGTGTTTCTGCCGGCCCACAGCGGCTGGGTTGCGTATGGAGAGCCCGGGTGGTTCCATAGATCCATATAATCTCAGGTTATACGTAACGCTCAGTGGTGTTACAAGTCCTGCATGGTTTTTAGGAGGGACCTTTGCTTGCTCTAGTCACGTCATGCTGAAGGAGTAGTGGTGGGGGTACTTTCGACATTGGAAAGCCTGAATAAAAGTTCTGTAGGGCCTTGGCAAAGGACTGTGCTGAGATATGTGGCTGGCTTTCCACACACATGTCACGGGTGCTGTATACTTGCTCTGTGCTCTCTGGGCTTCCACTCGTGCAACTCAGCCCCTTTGCTGGGGTAAATTGCCTGACCGAATTACTGAGGTTAGGGAGGATTTAAAGAAGTGAGTAATGCCAGTGGATTTAAGAGGACGGAGTCATGAAAGTCAGTTTCATGTGTTGGAAAACCCAAAGGAAAATAGCTTTGAAAAGTGGAGGTGCTGGTGGAGAAGTTGTGCTGGTCTGTTACTTTCGTCCTTTTGGATATTTTTGAAAATAGTTGGGGTTGGAGCTTGAAAAGATTGAATAGAGGGACTCTCAACACTTGGCAAAACTGAGTTCTCAAAACACGTTTTGGGCTTGCTGTCTTGACCGATCTCTGATTTCAAACTTCTGAAGCGTGTTTTCTTTCTGAATTCTTAGGAGGCTTTTATCCGCAGCATTTTATCCAAACCCTTCAGAATCCCCATTCCAAATTATAAAGGTAAGATGAGGAGGTTTAAGGATTGTCTGTGTTCTCTGACTCCAGTAAAACAGGTAATGCTCTGGCCTGTCAAATATATCTGGGGATTATTGTGTGGGTGTTTTTTTTCTTTTGGAATGATGCATGTGTTCCAGAAATTCTGATTTAACTCCAAAAGAAAAATACACCAGTATTAGCAAAGTCTTCGTATTTCTTACTTGTGTTTAGTTTGGATAATCCTGCATTTCAGAACTGGATTTTGTATTCTTATGGTTATGTATTTGATGTAGTGCCAGAAGGTTGTACACCACATCACAAACACAAAAGCAAGATGAATTCTAAGCCATGGAAATTTATCACCTAAACAATACCCTGATGGTACGAACAGACAGAAGGCCAGGGTGAAAAAGACAGTTCTTTCAACTTTGCTTGGTATGCTGGGTCTCAAGGTGATCTTCAAAGCAAGGGTAGTTTTGAACTTCAAAGCCTCAGCTGGTTTTGAATCAGGGAACAGAAGATCTCAGAAACAATGGGGCGTTTCTTGACCCCTTCTTTCCCTTCACTATCCAGCTGAAAAATTGAAAGATGGGTCAGTCAGTTTCACTCAGACATTAGTTTTAAAATATGGCTGTAGGCATGTTCAGCCAGGCTGCATATTAAATGAGTAGCCCTGGAAGAGTTTGTTTGACGTAGTTCTTAGCTTGTAGGAAAAGCAGAATTATCAGGAAAGCCTGAAGTGGACCTATAACTGTAAAAGCTGATTTCTGTGACCATTACCTTCCTCTCTTAACTGGGAGGTGAGATTCTTTCCTTTACTCTTTCTTGATGTGGAGGCATCGTTGTCTTGACTTGTGATACACTCTGGTTTTGCAAGCAGTAGGGGAATTGACCCCGCTTGATTCTTTCCCAAGCAAAATCAATCCTGGGAGCATAGTTGTCTCCCAGGACTCAGGTGTCTTTGAGCTGAATTTTGGCAGGAGAAGTGATTTGTCTGTGTTCTTTCTATGGTAATCTCAATTCCAAAACGGTACAATCAAAATATAACACTAGGAAAATGGACTCCTCCTATTTTTTTTATTTTTTTTTTTTTACTTTTCTGAGAGATTTGCTGCAATGCCAAACATCTGCTATTGCTCAGCAGAGGGAAAAATAATACCCTAGACTATGTAATGGCAGTATGGTTCTAACTATAACACTGTAGAACTTCTTAATGTCTAGAGGTTTCTTCTTGACATTGTGCAAAAGATAAAGCTCTTGCTGAGCCTGGATTAGATGATCCAAAAAGAGGCTCTGTCCCAGTACATACAATGTACATGGAAATGTATTTTTTGAGCTGCTGAAGCTTGAATTCTTGAATTCCTTGAATTCCTTGAATCCTGCTTGTCTTTCAAAAAAGTGAAACAGCCACCTTTGAGTACTAGGAGTGTCTGTGGTGCCCGAAGGGAAGCATTGTGCCTGTTTGTGGCTCCGATCTGGTGTGACAACATCAGTCACCTTGCAAGTTAGCGTGTCCTATTGTGTGCCAGCATAGCTGGCATCTGCTGCACCCAGCTGCTCCCACTTTGGTGCACCCAGCACGGGCAGTGCCACTGCTCCATCTTTGCCTCTGCTCCTTCTTCCCTGTGGCAGAACTACCCACTGTGTGCCGGCAGAGCGCTGCCAAACAAGTGCCCTCCGTAGATTTGCTGTCTGCAACAGTTGTCTTCTCCACTTCAGCACTGCACGCAGTTAATTCACCATTTCTAAATTTAATCAGATGCTTCTGCAAGGCTCTGCTTTCTTCTGGAAGTTGTTCTTTGACTTGTGACTGTGTTTGCTTTCAGGGCCAACGGGCTTGCGGGCGCTGGGTATCAAGCGGGCAGGGCTGAGGAGTCCTCTCCATGACCCTTTTGAGGAAGGAGCTCTGGTTCTGTATGAGCCCCCACTGCTGAGTGCCCACGAACAGCTGAAAATAGACAAGTGAGTCATCACCTGGTGCAAATGCTTCAGCTCTGACCTCCTTGTACGTGTAGGTTTGTGTGCTTTCTTCCTGTTTTTGTCTGAGCTGGGGTCTGGACATCGAGGAAAGCTGGGTTCCAAGTATTCTGCCTCCGAGTTGCTTCAGGTATGGCAACAGTCAAAGGAAGGCATATGCCCATGCCAGATTGTTTGCCTTCTTCCACAGCCTCCCGCTGTGATCTCCCGCTGTGATCTCCCGCTCATCAAAAATTAAAACCTGTTGCAGGGAATGAGGATGCACACATGTAGAAGCTGTTTAGAAAATCTTATGGCTCAGGAAACATCAGTGTATAGGGACAGCAAGAGGGAGATGACTGACAGTCGAATGTTAGGCTGCCTAATGGTTTTTATTCTGACATAGTTCCTTCTGTGCCATTGTAACTTTAAAAGGGCTGTCAGCTAGATAGTCATAGACAGAAGGGGATGTTCCTTGATTCGGTCTCTCCAGTAATGCAATTACAGTGTTCTTATTGAGACAAGGAAAATAATAATGACTTTTAAATGCCTTTCTGAATAAAGTTCTGCCCTTGTTCTAGGGCACTGACACTAGATAGTAGATTAGGCCTGTGTAACTCTGTTCTCAGAACTGAATTCATCCTTTTTTCACTTTTATTGGTAGTTGCTTCCTTTATGCCACTGAGGAGTCCTCAGAATAGCATTGAGATTTAAAGAAAAAAACAAAACCTAATGCTGTGCTGAGTGCATTAATCATACTGTCATCTTTCTTGACTCTCCTGCAGGGACAAAGTACCTGTCCATGTCGTGGTGGATCCTGTCCTCAGCCGTGTTTTACGGCCTCATCAGAGAGAAGTAAGTCTTCAACCAGGACGTGAGAGTATGGCTGGAGGACTTGGTGCATTTCAGAAAGCTGTAGTCCCTCTGCTGTAATTGTTGCTCACCAGCTGTGAGGTCTGCACAGCCCTCACAAACTAGCAGCCTGGGACAACAGACTCTGGTCTGTTGCAAAAACAAAGTGAAATGTTTGTTTTAACCATCGTCTTAGAGGCCTGTATGGTGTAAATATTCTGTCCTGCATTAAGCAAGAGGGTGGTCTGGGAGTGTTACAACAGTCCTGTGTGTCCTTTGTGGTTGTGAACCATCAGTGACCTAGGGAGACTTGGAATTTACAGGTGGAGAGCACTTAAAAACATTATGTCATAAAATGTGGAACATCACAATATTGAAGCAGTGGGTACTAATCCCCAAATACCTAGTGTAGATATCTGCAGAGTTTGAGATTCATCATGGATGCAGTATAATATCATTTAAGCCTAGAGGCAGCACTGGTGGAAGCTGTTATTGCTGATCTTCGGGCTAAGCAGGTCAAGCCTGTTGTTTCCCTGCATGGGAGATCTTCAGATGGCTCTGAGAGCGCTGTAGGCTGCTCCTGGTTTGTTCTTTTATCTCAGAGTTGGTGCTGAACCCATGACCCATCATAATGCTGGCCTTCGGCTATATAGCTGGAGGCACTCTGTTCTGGGTAAGATCCTGCCTGCTGGCATTTTTGTCAGGTAAGGATAGTTATGTTGGTATCCTGAACGCATTGTCTGTTTTTTGACAGCTGCTCAAAAAGCAGTCTCTGTTCTAGTCTGACTGATCAGTCGTTGCCTGCTGAGATTCCTGCGCTGCTTTTTCAGCTGATGCTCCCAGCCTGTGGTGCAGCTTTGCTCCTTGTCATGTAATTTGCCTGGTTGCTGGGAGGTTACTGAGCTGGTTCCCCAGCCAATTTTTTTCCTTTTTTTTTTGGTCTGTAGTGCGTTTGAACCAGTTGAACAATTATTTAATAAACTTCATTAACGTGCTTTTAAGAGCCTAAGAAAGAAAGGAAATGGCTTGGAAGTGCAAGTGGTCTATCTTCTGGTCCTGTACAGTGGAATGTACAGGCGGGAGTTTGTAGAGGTGTGTTCAAGTCTTCTGTCACTCCCTGCTCGGCTGATAGCCAGGACAATGCCCCAGGTTTTCTTTGACTCTCTATCGTCACATGATAGAACACTTTGCAGAGTCTTTTTTTTCTTCCCCTTTTATCCTGTCCTGGTGATGTGTCAAAGCCTAACAAATGGGCTGAGCTCTTCCACCACGTGACATGAGCTATAACCTCAGCTCTGTTCCTTCTCTGAAGCTAAATCTGCTTTGGACTTTGAGTCCCCAGGTGAGTGAGTCATAGTGGTTCTGTGCTTCTAGGCAGAAGGCATGAGGGCTGCTGAGGGTATTCTGAGTTAATCAGGGAGTAGAGACAAGACTGGGCAGTCCATTGGGTGTTGTTAAGATGCTTAACATATATTTGCATTGATTGATGCATGTTAGCTGATGGCCTGGGCCTAACTAGCCTGGCCAAGGGTAGAAATGTTGGGGAATTCAAGTCAGGGAGCTAGTTATAACTGTAGAGTTAAAACATAGTGAAATTGTGTACATGTTACGAATTGTCAGCACCAGTAATGTTTTCTCAAACTAGGTGGGGCTGAATTTTAGCTGTGTCTTGGGTGATTTCCCTCTCTCATTAGAATGCTGCACATCCCTTGGGACGTGCTACACGGATATGTTGTTTGTTGTAATATCAGTCCTGTGCAATGCAGTAATAAAGCTGTAATGAAGTTGTCATTCTGTGGATGTCCCCATCCTGCTCTAACAGAACAATTTCTTGGCAGGGAGTGAAATTCCTCTGGGAGTGCGTGACGAGCCGGCGGATCCCTGGGAGTCATGGCTGTATCATGGCAGACGAGATGGGGCTGGGCAAAACCCTGCAGTGCATCACTCTCATGTGGACGCTTCTCCGGCAAAGTCCAGACTGCAAGCCTGAAATTGAGAAGGCCATGGTGGTGTCTCCCTCCAGCCTAGTGAGAAACTGGTACAATGAAGTAGAGAAATGGCTGGGGGGAAGGATCCAGCCACTGGCCATTGACGGAGGCTCCAAAGAAGAGATTGACCGTAAGCTAGGTACAGAAATGTTTGCGAATGGTGCGGTCGGTTGACTTAGGTCAAAATCTTGTGTTGGAAGAAGCCTATACAGCAGCTGATGTGAGCATCTGTGAGCTGTCATTAGAGCACTGGAAACTGATGAAAATTTCCTTCTAACGTGTTTAGATCGGGTCACTGCCTGTTTGATAATGCTTGCTCTTTTGGAATAACCCAAGTCCAGTTGTGTGATTAAGACAGGGCAGTCCCTGTGTGCCGTCTTTGCTCCAGGCAGAAGCTAGGACAGGACTGGGCAGTGGTGGGAGGGGGATGGAAATGGGAGCAGTTATGGGGAAAGTGTCATTGCTATATGTGGGTAGAAAGGGTGCCTACAGAGGAACCAGCTCTTTGTCAGAGTCCAGCAGCATTGAAACAAACAAAAAGGTTTTCCTCTTGTTTTTTTTTTTAAGTGCAAAAGGATTGATTTTGATTGCACAGTTTGGACCCTTTTACTATTACTGTTTTCATCCTTCTTTCTCCTTTTCCCCCTTTCCATCCACAGTTGGCTTTATGAACCAGCGTGGTGTGCGAGTGCCTTCACCCATCCTGATCATCTCCTATGAGACCTTCCGACTTCACGCTGAGGCACTACAGAAGGGCAGTGTTGGGCTGGTCATATGTGATGAGGTATGGGGGAATTTCTAAGGAGAATACATCCCTGATGTTTTCTTGAGATCAGGACAAATCTTGCTTCTTAAAAGGTGGGAGGTGATTGAGCCTTATGTTCTCTCCACTAATTTTTAACTTGGCTCTGTTTTGAGCAAGAGGCTGGGCTGGAGAGTCCTGAGGTCTCTCCAAGCCTTAAATGATTTCACCATGCATTTGTGTGTTGTATTGGCTGCTCTCAGCCCATTGTCTGGCGGTCTCAAGTTGTGATGTGGAGGAAGGTACCTGTCATGGTCCCTTTTTGTTGGAAGCTGAGGGCAGTGCATCAAGTCAGTTGTTGAACCCAGGTTTTATTCACCCTTTTCCCTACTCCCTGACTGCTAGGCTGCTTTGCTGCTCTAGCTGTAATGTTCCAAATCTCCATATTCTAAGGCTCTTTGTCCAGGCCTGAATCCTGCTGAGGACGGGGTAATAAGGTGCTGTTGTGCTTCTCCAGGGGACAATGGACGGCTCATGGAAATAGGGTCAGGACCTCAGGAGAGCCAGTTAACCAGCAGTCCTGTTTCCCAAGGTATCTGTTCTCTTGGCACACAGGAAGTAGGGGAGTGGCCTGCTCTTTGGAGTCACAAGCTCAGAAGATTTGTTTCTGTGTTTGTTAAGGAGTTTGAAGGATTCCCCCATGGCAGGACTCTCTTCTCATCTGTGGAGCCTACTGCTTGCAGCAGAGGGAGGAGATCTGGGCTGGGAGGGTACCTCAGGTGCTGCTTGTTCAAGAACAAGCAGACCTCGCTTGACTCCCTGCTTGCTGCCTGCTGGCTCTAGCTTTGCCAGGCTTGAGCTTTCAAGCTGCATTTTCACATGGCTGAAATTGAGTTGCTTTTTCCTCTATCATTACGTATTTATGCTTACAGTTAGTGAGGGGCAAAGAGATTCTGAAAAAAAGCAAATGCCCTCCGCCTCCCTGAAATGATAAAGCTGGGGCCCTCAGCCAACTCTGTCTTCTCTCTGTGGCCTGTTAGAGATTTGTTAAAAAGTGGTGCCACCCGGTGGTTTGCTTCTGTATGTGCTGAAACTGCTGAGACAAATGTAAAGAGCGTCCCCAGGACTAAGATAACTTGCATCTGCCTTCTAGGCACTGACTCTGAGTGCCTCCACCTCTCCGTGCCCCTAGGGCAGGCCAGCAGCTGGGTTGCTGGGAATTCAGGTCCTTGGCTCTGCATCTTGCCTGTGTTCCCAGTAAATACTTGTCTCTGAAGTAATCTGGCTCCTGTAACAAGCATCTCTCCACCTAGGCTTTGTCCTACATCAAGACACTCAGATGCTAATAGAACTGCTTTTCCTAGCTGTCTCGTAGGGTTTTGCAGCACTTTAGGGGGCTTTGTTTGTCATCCTTTGGGAATCAGAGGCGTCAGTAGTCCCAAGTGTGTACATACATTGTCAATGTAACAGTTTGTGGAGAATGAAGCAGACTTCAAATGTTCTTCTCTTGCTTTGGTTTGTTCCACTCCTGTGTTGTTGTGTTTTTTTTTTAATTTTCTCATGTATTTGTGGATGTGTTTTCTTTCTTAAGCCTTTCTTTTCTTTTTCATGAAAGTCATTTTTCATTTCTCCTTCCAGTTCTTCCAGGCCGTAAGTGGCCATGGAACACATGCTGCGAAACACTGATGTAGAGCAATTTGTTTTCCACCTCATCCCCTTTTTAGATCGGGAAATGGGCCTGTATTTAGATTACTGCCTGTTGATGCAGAACCTCTTTTATTAGCGTGCAATGGCCTGGCAGTTCTGAGTATAGGTGGTGTGAATGACTTGATGATCTTGACCTTGGACGATGCAAGGCCAAGAGTTCAGTGCCTGATGTTGGTAACTGAAAGCGTTCTTGGCTTTGATTGGGAAACAGTTCTTGGAGCTCACAAGTGTCAGCATTGGCATGGCAGGCTGTCTTGCCTGGGGGTGACTCAGACGTCGCTAGTCTGGGAATATTGTAATGGAAATGCCGTGTTTCATCACAGTGACTTCAGATTTCCCGACAGGTTCTTCCTTCTAAAAGATGTGTGTCACAGCAGCTGAATACACGTAAAACACTTACTGTACTACCAGGAACTGGAAAAGCTGTGAGGTAGATTGTGACAAATATGACATGTCAGTCCTGATAAGGGTCTCCAAGCTGCTTCCCATCACGACCACTAGATTTATCAGTTGCATTTGTGTTCTCTTTTTCAAAGGGCCACAGACTGAAGAACTCTGAAAACCAAACATACCAGGCTCTCAACAGCTTAAATACACCTCGGCGAGTCCTCATCTCAGGCACCCCCATTCAGAATGACTTGCTTGAATATTTCAGCCTGGTGCATTTTGTCAATTCCGGCATCCTAGGTAAGAAATAAAAATGTGTGAGACATGAGGAAGGGGGAAGTTGCTGGCAAGGCCTTCCCTGATTACTGGTGAGAGCAGCAAGCAAGACATTGGTGAGAGGAAAGGTCACATGTAGATTGGAGACTTAATTCTCCTTCAGTTTGAGTCTAGAAAAGTCTAGGTCAAGATCCTCTTGTCTAGAGGCAAGATTATGTCATGATTAGAGCTCTGTTTCAGTTTAAAGTATTTGAATCAGACAGTTTTAGAGGGTTTATTAATTATTAAGGTAAGATGATATGTGACCGTGAGTACTACATGGCTGATCTTACGTAGCTATACTGGTCAGCCAAAGTGTCCACTTAGGCTAGGAGTTTCTATGATAATAAGTGTTTGGAGATACTGCAGGAGTGGCTGAGCTGGAAGAGCCAGCTTGTAACGATACTCCCCACAAGACTCAAAGGCTATAGCAAAATAGCAATCTAGGCCAGGAACGATGCCTTTGTGGGAGAGGCTCTGTCCAGAGCAGGGTTTGACGTGACATGCTCTTTGCATCGAGTACAGAGGTGGCCTGGAAGACAGCTTCCTTCCGCTGTCTCTGTACCTATCTGGTGTAGGAGTTTGAAGTGGCTGGAGCATGGTGATACGGTGTATGTTGTGGCACGTTATTTCCATGTGCTTCATTTTTTTATTTTTTTGTACATTTTTTTTGTCCCTTGACTTGTGCTTTAGGCAAAACAAGTCTCCCTGTACTTGCACTTTCTCTCTGAGATGAGGTTAACACTCTAAGTAGTGCTATCAGAGTTATATGTGTGCAGTGGTCACTTTCCCTCTTTCAGCCTGTGAGCAGTAGCAAGGAACTGATTACAAATAATTTTGGAACAGACACGTAATGTCTGCACTGGTGTTTGCAAGGACAAACTCTGGGAGTAAAACTGTAGCTGGAATGTGAGCAAATCAGTATGTGCCTCGTGGGACCTGGGTTTAACTAAACTTGCATTAGCTTTGGCAGTGCAGCGTTGTTACAATAGAAAATAATCTGCTGTTGTACAGATTTGCCTGCCTTGTTTGAATCTTTCCCGGACAGAACAAAAACCAAATTGCGCTGATGGGGCAAGAGTTTGTTTTATCTGCTGGGCCACATGCTTATGGTGTGATAACTGGGGCTGTGGGGGTACTGATCAAAGGTTATTTGGTAGGAGTTGTCACCTTTTCATCTCTGTTTGTGCAGGGACTGCACAGGAATTTAAAAGACATTTTGAATTACCCATCTTGAAAGGCAGAGATGCAGATGCGAGTGATGCTGAGCGACAAAAAGGAGAAGAGAGGCTTAAGGAGCTGATCAGCATTGTGAACAGGTGAACTTCATCCCTCTTCTCTTTGCAGAGCTTTTGCATAAACCCTTGGTGCATGGATACGTTCCCAAATTAAAGTTGTAGCTGTAACAAATTCCCTTGCCGGTTAAGTCTATTCAGTAAGTGATTGTGCGAGTGTTTATTGCCTAAGAAATCTACGTGATGTGTAGCTTTAGTCTGAAAAGTAGCACATTGAAATGGCACAGTCAGCTGCAGTCACCCCCAAGCAAATGTACTCAGATCCTGACTCGGGATTTGGCTCTTACGTTTCAGTTTTCTCTTGGTGTCTGAACAGTCAGGTAGCATCCTTTTATTTGCATTAACGTAACTACAGCATAGATGGGGTCCGACTGCAGATCCATCTGACCCAGCTGTGAGTAGCAGACAGAGTATGAGGGGTGTTGCTTAGCTTGCTGGTGATGCCCAAGTCACAGAATAGTCCAGCTCATGCTTTCACAGCTGTTTGCTCTGTAGATGGGATTAGTATGCTAGCATCAGAGATGTGACTTTTGATCCCTAGGTAGGACCTCTGTCAAGCAAAATGCCATCTTATTTCTCTGACTTTTAGTATGTGCTTAAATCTGGTTTATTTTATGTTGATGAATACAAGCAGTGTCTCCACATCTGCTGGCAATCACTTACCCCCTAAGAACTCTTGCTAGATGTTCTTCTGAATTCTTAGCAGTACTATCATCATCATTTTTTCTTTCTTAATCTTAGCTTTTGCAACCATCACAAATACAGTCTAGCAGCTCACAGCCATGGTAAATTGAATTTCACGCAGTATATCCTCTCTATAGAGACAGCCGTGGCCTTGACTTGGGTCAGCTTGCAGAAGACTGAGAGAAAGAAAAGTCTAGGAGAAGAGCTTATTCTTTCTTGAGGTGCATTATTTCTTTAGGTGATCCAAAAGGGATGTAAAAGTGTGTTCCGGAATGCTTGTGCCTGACTGTGGTGAGGTCTGTGTCCTTTCCTTTATTGTGCAACAATCATAATATACAAATGGGGAAAATGAAATGCATGGGCAATAACAGGTGAATCGGTTGGATTTACAAGTGTCGCAGTGATCCAAAGATACGTGGAATCATAGGCTGGAATGCCCTGGAGAAGGCTTCTAATCCATCTTGCTGTACCAAGGCAGAGGGTGTTGGACCTAAAGCATCCCATAACTTAATTTCCACTCAGCACTAGAGACCTCACGAATTGCTCAGGACATTTTTTTCCAGGGCATCACTGTCTTTGCAGTTAGAAAATGCTCTTAATGTGTAACCTAAATCTTCCTAAGTGCAGTTTAAGCCTGTGACTTTTCATCCTACTGATTATGGGTTTGGAGACCAGATTATTCTTTTCTTTAACAACCTTTGACAGATTTCAGAGCTGTGATACATCCCTGCTGTCTTTGCTTCTGTGGATTTTGTAACATCATATTTTTGATATTTCCTGGCAGAACTGGGTTTCTGCACCTTTTTTTTTTTTTTTTTAAATTCTGGTTGTTCAGTTCAGCACTTTTTCTAGTCCATCCCATCTTTTCTGAAGTATGGTAGAACTATTCGTGGGGCATTTCCAGAGCCCTAAAGGATATGCTGTGAGCTCACGTTGTGGGCCGGACAATGAACCCACCTTGGCTGAGAATGGCTACTGAGTTACCAGAGGAGCTGACTGCTTTGGGCTCTGTCCATTGTGTGTGGTGGTTAAATCCTTTCCCTGTTTGCTGTCCATGCCACTGGTCTGCTGTCATACAAGTTGATAATGCTGTTGGTAGTTTGAGGAAGAGCTGAATTTCTCTGCTAAGGGGCTAGGCTTTGTTAGGTGTGATTATGTCTGATCCCTCCAAATCTCATGAACAGGAGCTGGGAGCCTCACAGAGGTAGCGGGCTGTCCTGGCTTCTGTAGCATGGGCTGATGAAGCCGCTTAGCGGGTGGTGGGTGTCCAGCTTCTGCCATGTGCTGGATTGTCACAGACTTCTAGAGATAAGATGTCAAAGCTTTGTGTTGAGCTCACGAGGAATGATACTGATAAAACAGGGTTTTGTTGTCATTCAAGCATCTGATCTTTGTTTTTGTCTTTGCAGGTGTTTAATCCGAAGGACTTCGGACATTCTCTCCAAATACCTGCCAGTGAAGATAGAGCAGGTGGTCTGCTGCAGGTACTGGAAAGCTTATGCCCTGCCTGGGAGAGTGGGGGAGCAACAGAAAGGACTAAAAAGCTGCAAAAAGCCGTGACGTCTATGCTTGTGGTGACTGCTTCCCTCTAGGAATAAGATTGCAATATGTTGCTTTGCCTGCTGAAGCAGGGATAGACAACCCACAGCTGGGGGTTTTGCCAGGTGACTGGCATGCTTTGGGCAGCTGTGTGGAGCAGAGTCCTGGGCTATGCCGAGTATCTGTGAGTTTCTTTCTCAGCTCTGGGCAGAGAGATCAGCAATCCACCACCAGTATTGGAGGCAGTTCTAGGCTGTCTGGGCTGTAGCTAAAAATGGGTACTAGAGCTAAAATGAAGCCACTGTGTAGATGGAGGAGGAGAGGTGTTGGTTTGGGGGCAGGGTGACTGCAGGGCTCTTACTCTGTTTCAGGCTGACACCTCTGCAGGCTGAGCTTTACAAGAACTTCCTGAAGCAAGCCAAGCCAGTGGAGGAGCTGAAGGAGGGCAAGATCAACGTGTCATCTCTCTCTTCTATCACTTCCCTAAAGAAACTCTGCAATCGTGAGTTCTTCCACTGGTGTAATGGGCTTTTTTTTTTTTTTTTCACACTGGTGTTTTTTTGGGTCTCTGTTGTGCATTCCACAGACTCTGAGCTCTGTTTGTCCTCTAGACCCTGCCCTTATTTATGATAAGTGCGTGGAAGAAGAAGAAGGATTTATGGGAGCCTTGGATTTGTTCCCTGCTGGCTACAGCACCAAATCTGTGGAGCCCCAGCTTTCAGGTACTGTGAAGCTTAATGGTACAAATGTGCTGACTAACACGCAACCATGAGGAGCGTAGTGTCCTATTAAGTGACCCTCCAAGGTCAGGAATTTGGGAACTTCTTTTCTAGCTTGCTTTCTTCTTTCTTTTTTATCCAGGAAAGATGCTGGTTTTGGACTACATCCTTGCTGTTACAAAAAGCACCAGTAATGACAAGGTGGTTTTAGTGTCTAACTACACTCAGACACTGGACCTATTTGAAAAGCTCTGCAGGAACAGAAGGTTTGTCTTTGGGCTTCATTTGTCTAATCCTGCAAGATTGTACTTGCAGCCTACACTGTAAAAGAAACTGCCTATTTTTATAGCTTCTGTCAGCAGGAACTTTTGACCTGTCATGTACCTCAGATGTTCCTGAATTGGAATTAACGTGGCTTGGGCTCTGGCTACTGGGGTCACTCAGCAGAAAAGCTCTGGCCCGATGCAAAAGCTTCTAAAGCCTAGGCCCTTGTTACAAGGCAGTTTGGGGAAGGTTTTTGTCTTCTAAGTAGGATGCTCTAAAGGTCACAGCAGTCAGATGGTAGTAAACATCGTATATTCTAGGTATTTATACGTCCGGCTGGATGGCACCATGTCCATTAAAAAGAGAGCGAAGGTTGTGGAGCGATTTAACAGCCCCTCAGTAAGTAGAACCTGCCAGATGTGGGCAGATCTCCTGCCAGTTCTTAGAGCTGTGAGTAAAGTGTAGCTGCCTCTGTCGTTTAATCCAAGCCTCCCTTTCTCCCCAGAGCCCTGAGTTCATCTTCATGCTAAGCAGCAAAGCAGGCGGCTGCGGTTTGAATTTGATCGGGGCTAACAGGCTGGTTATGTTTGACCCAGACTGGAATCCAGCTAACGATGAACAGGCCATGGCTCGTGTGTGGCGGGATGGCCAGAAGAAGACATGCTACATCTATCGACTGCTTTCAGTGAGTTAATTTTCTCGCCTCCTCCCCGTGGGGTTCTCAGTGCCAGCCCGGACTGCAGCTGGTGTGATTGGAACCAGAAGGGAGAGAACCCTTTTGTGTCAGACCAGAACTTGGTTGCTTCTTGTCCTTAAGATAAATTGCTGGGGAAAACAATGAACGTTCAAGCTGAAAGGTCGTTACCGCAGGCCTTGATTTCTAATGACGACTGACTTCTGAGAAATAGAAACACTTGAGGCTTTCCAGCTAAATGCTTTTTTGAAGTCATTAAGGCATCTGACGACTTCAATTTCATGGGCTGTCTGATGCTGAAGTTGCTGTTTACCAAGCTGGCTGCAGCCTGTTGTAGCTGGGCATCAATGTGCTTGATAAAAAGTGACTACATTCACAGAACTACAGCAGCTTTTGGAATGGGGCTACCAGTTCCTACATGGGGTAACTGCTCTGTAAGCAGAAGCATGACGATGACTAATGTTTCCATGCCACTACCGTAACAGTTCGTGTGGGAGTATCGGTAGTGATTACTCTTCAGAAATGTCTTCTCTATGCCCTTGTTCACCTTCACCTCTCAGTTCACCTTTACTTCATCTTGTTCAGGATGACCTTTTTTGTAAACTTGTGTTCCTTGATGAATAGTTATTTTACTTTGACAAAATAGATGTTCTTTGCCCTTTTCTTCCTTATGCTGTTCCGCTTTTTCTCTGACCTGGTTGCACCTGGAAGCAGGCAGCTCCTTTGCTTTTAGAATTACCAAACTCGTCTGCAAATCTGACTTAACCCCTCCACACCTTTGTATTACATTTAATTGCAAAACAGACGTTTTTCTTCTCATTTTTTGCTTCAAAAATGTAACATACTGACTTCTATGCACATCTGTTTTAGAAGTAGTCATCTCCCTCCAGACAGAACGTGGGATTGATCTGTGCGTGGGTGAATCAGCAAACACTGCTGATGCTCTTCTGACCCAAGGCTAGCTCTTGTTGCTTTTTGGTTTTCGTCGTCTGGCCCCTGGAGCGTCTGACTGAGAGTGCTCCAGTCAAAGCAGGCAATGCCAAGCAATGCTAGTGATTTCATGGCTCTCCAATGTCTTGTCTTGTAGTTTACCAGCTGATTCTACCAAACAGTGCTGTTATTAACTCCCGCACTACTGAGCCTCCTCTGGCAAGGGTGTTAGTGATGAACTGCTAACAAGGGCAAGTGCTGGAAAGGAAAGCTGCTTGCAGGAATTTTAGGCTGGGCAGGAACTGGGGAGCAAACTTTTGCCTTGACCTCAGTGGCCTGGGCTGTCACCAGGATTGTGGTTTCATGACTTTGAAGGCTTGTGCTCTGCAAGGAGGCACTTTTCCTTTCTTCCCATCAACATAACCCGGTGCAGTGTGTGAGCTCCAGACACAAGTGGTAGTTCCACCTCTTCCTCATCCGTATCCCAGTGGGATCCACTCCTGTGGCCACAGAGAAAGACAAGAGAAGCAGAGTAGGGTTAGATCAGTAACCATGTGGGACTTGGTCAGAGTACAGCTGATAACACGTGCCTCACATCTGTACTGGTCTGGCAAGGCACTCAATGGCCCTGACAGCTTATGTCCTGATTGCCTTTTGCTCTGTGACACTTCCCCAATGCAGTGCTCTACCCTAGCATCCCGACTGTGCTTCAACTCTGGCCTTCTCTTCTGTAGACAGGGACCATAGAGGAGAAGATATTCCAGCGCCAGACCCACAAGAAGGCACTCAGCAGCTGTGTGGTGGATGAGGAGCAGGATGTGGAACGGCACTTCTCACTCGGGGAGCTCAAGGAGCTGTTCACGTTGAATGAGACCACCACAAGTGACACCCACGACAAGTGAGTATACTGGATAGTAACGGAACGGATGGGGTCACCAAAAGCTCCTCAGTTTGGTCTGCTGATTCAGTGGTCCCACAGGCAGCAGGAGGAAGCTCAAAAATGGAGGGCCTCAAGTGGCTGTTTCTGAAGCTGTTAACTACCTGGAGATTAGCAATTCCTTGCTGCCTTCCTACTTTTATGTTAGAAAAGCTGCACTGGCTGGGTGAGTGAGCAACCTAACTTGTTAGCTGCCTTTGTTTGGAGGCTGTGAAATATTGAGAAAGAGGGATTGATCAGAACTGTTCCAAGTTGGTGGACTCCAGCTTGGTCCTTCCTTGCCATTCCTTCTCTTTGTGGTTTGCCTGATTTCCAAATGCCAAGATGCTGAGCTACTTCCGCTGCCAGGGCTTTCCATCTGCTAAGAGCTCAGGAGGCCAACCCAAGTGCTGCTCTGAGCACTCGAAAATCCTATGCTCCATTGTCTGCCCTTCCTTCTGTTCCCCCAGCCCCCAAGGCCTGTGGTGGCATAGTCACCAGAAACACAACAGAGTGCAGGAAAATGCTTCACTGGGAAGGTTAATAAGACTTAATTCAAGCAAGAAGTGAAGAGGATTAGTTTTAAGCTGACTCGAAGCTTAGCTCTGTATAAGTGTCTTGTCTGTGTGGCAACAGGCCTTGCTGGCAGGACTGCTGCTGTTCCTTGTCTCCTTGTGCAGGTGCTCAACCTGACGTCTCCTAGCCAGCCTGAGCACAACCCAGTGGCTGTGGCAGGAGCCAGGACAGAGCAGCCTGGAGCAGGGCGTGCTCTCCTGAGCTCCGAAAGCTTGACGCAATGCTCGACACAATGCTAAAGATGTGTTCGTAGCGGGGGTGTTCATTTGAGGTTGGCTCTAAGCAACATTCCTCACGTTTCAAGGGAAATTCATCTCAAATTTACTCTGGGCCCTGCTGCCTCATTTCTACACAGCTAAACGCAGGGGGAAGCACCATTAGAAACAGAACCACAGGTTTTCCAAAATTTTTCCATCTCTTTCACGCGTGCCAGAGGGTGGTTGTGAGTCTAAATGAAACACAGCAGTAATTCATGCTGCCTGACAATTCAGTTGCAGTGTTGCAGATGACAGAGGCAATCCAGATGTTACTGGGCAGCGTTTTTAAACAACCCATAAGCCAAAAAAAAAACAGAAGAACCTTGCACTGACCTTGCGCTGACTCTGTTCCAGGATCAAGTGTCGTCGCTGCGTGAATGGCCACCAGGTGCGGCCCCCTCCTGAAGGGTCTGACTGTACCTCTGACCTCTCCCAGTGGAACCACTGCGCTGACAAGCGGGGGCTGCAGGACTCTGTGCTGAAGGCTGCGTGGGATGCCGCTGTCACGTTCACCTTTCATCACCACTCCCATGAGGAGCAGCGAGGGATTCCCTAACAGGTTACTGTCCCCCGTGGGGGCAAGGGCAGGCTGCTGTGGCAGTCCGCCCCACTTTAATCCCTTTCAAGGAAAGGGGCAGTGGATAGCAGTACGTGCTGGATTTGCTGTGTGGCTGTAGGTTAGCAGAACAGAACAGAATGGTTTCAGAAGGGCCCTTAGCACTGGTCATTGTCTGCTGCAACAGCAATGAGTTCAGGGCTTTTTCTCTGCTGCTGTATGTTATGCCTGAGAAACAGCACACTGGGAATAACTGGACCTTGTGTACTTGATCACAGATTCAGTGCTGGTTCTCATGCTGGTGGTATATGCCCTCTGCTCAGCAAAGTCCTGCCTTCAGGTTTATGTTAAGCCTGCAGTGTTAGAGCACTCCATGTGCAGTCATGTTTTTTCCACTGATAGCTATTACTTGGTGCTGCAGAGGGAAAAACATGCAGGATCCATTTCTGCCATGAAATGCGAACCTTGGTGATTACTCAGGAACAAAAGGGTCTGTAAAAACCCTCAGCTTTTATGTGAGCATCTTGCCTGAGAGAACACGCAGGCAGTAGAAAATCAGGCTCAATTAAGGTCAATCCATTTCTAAAACCACTTGCTTTATTATGGGTGGGATCCCCAAATCTAGCAGAGTGTTTTAATTTATTACTATCCAGTAATAAAATTCACACACATGGTACATGATGGGTCTTAATTCTATTTTATTATAAAAATGTTACAAAACAAACTATTCAAAACTCCTGAAAAATGAGTGCAGATATGGGGTAGAGGCAAGAATTCTTTTCCCAGACACCTTGATAAACGATTGCAAATAATTATATACAAAGCAGCCTGCTGTTTCATTTTCTTACGAAGTAAAATTTTCCAAACAAAAGCTCAAATGTGGGGGCTTTATTTAGCTTTTTTTATTACTCATTTTAAGTGGAGGGAGGAGTTCTTATTTCAGGAATCACAGAATGGCTGAGGTTGGAAGGGACCTCTGTCATTCTGTCCAACCGCCATGCTCAAAAGCAGGGTAACCCAGATCGAGTTGTCAGGGTCCATGTCCAGATAGCTTCTGAGTGTTTTGAAGGACTGAGATATTTATTAATGATATTGGCTGAACCAACATGAAATTTGTACAAAAACCCCAGTGAAATAAATAACTGCTCGTCCAGAGATCTGCAGGATGTCACAGAAGCTTAGCTGATGTATCTATCCCACTTAAAGTCTACAACTGGAGATGACAGACAAACTGGAAATACAGCTGTTGACACAAATGGCCACCTATATCACTTCACTGTGGCAGCTCTTCTTCAAAGGAGCAGAAAAGCGACAAGACAACTGCACCCTGGTTGAACCATGGAAAGAAAACCCTGGCTGCGTTGAGATAAATCTTATTGGCCATGGACAGAACTGATCAAGTTCAAGCTGATCTGTCTTCTCTTCCTCCTGCGTCCATCACATGACACTGATGTAGTCAGCAAAGGCCTGGGAAGAGTCCCACGAGTCGTTGACCACGCTGCACACTGCTTTGAGACGCCGAAGTGCTTCTTGAGCTGTCTCAGCATCCTGGTCCAGCCAATTTTGAAAGAGGCGGAGGTGGGTGAATTGAATCTGTCCCCTTCTCTGCTGGATGTGGCCTTCTAGCTTCCTGGTGAATTCCAGGAGCCCATCAGGTTTAATGCAGTTTGAGCTTTCCAGGAAAAGGAGGACAAAAATGTCATTAAGAGTCTAGGCTATAATTTGAGCAGTTTACGTTACTTGCTCCTTCTAGTAATTACCTATGCAAGGATGTGAGGATGTTTCAATGTAAAATACAGCTTCCTTCTACAATATAAAGTAGGAATGATCCCTTAATGTCAGTTTAAAAAATAAACAGTAGTGCAGGTTACTGCCTCTGTTTAGGCTCAAAAAAAAAAAGAACGGCATTTCAGGTTGAAAACAAAGATGATGAAAGGAATGCAGAGGCATTCATAGGATCTGAGAGGGGCAACGACAGTGCTCACTCCCTGTGTTGGGGTGGTGGAAACAGCTGTTCATGCTGATGCCTGTGACTAAGTGTATGTAGATATATTAGTTCTAACCTTCAGAGCAAGGAGGGGCTGCAGCAGTCTCCCAGGGGAGCAGAACATGAAAGCTACTTTGAAGGTGGAGCCTGATTCACTTATAAATGTGCAGTGCAACCCCTCCGGGAGTATGGCCTGGCCTCAGAGGCACTGGAGGTCCCTGAGGTTCTAAGTGCCCATTCTCTAGCCACAATGCAGCATTCTCTAAGCTTTTCTTGTGCACACCTTCCCTTAAGGAAGGAACAAAACCCTGCTCTGGCTTTTCCTGCTGTTCTGAGCCCAGCTCTTGGACTTCCTGAAACAATAAGTACAGAATACTGACTAAGCAGAATACCTGACATCCAGCTGGCAAAGAGAAGAGGAGGAATCTTCAGAGAAAATGTCTGCCAGGGCAACCAGCCTGTGATTCCCTAAGAGGGGAGAAATGCAACAGTTAGATGCAAACTGGGAACTATCTTAAATATTTAAAGGGTTGTGGGGGTGGGATTAGTGCAGAAAGGTGGCTTTGAACATGCATTCACAGCACAAAGGACTCATCTTCAGTTTGTCCCTGAAGTGAGTTCAACCCCAAACAGTATTTGAGGGGGTAGAAATATTTGCTGATGGGACAGTTTGTTTTACTAGAAAAAAATCCTGTTTTTTGTTTTGCAAGTTAAAATTCAGCTTTGTTTTGAAACAGACAAAATCAGAGGCTTAAACACAAACCTTGGCAATTAAGTGCATTTCAGGTGCTCCCAAGCTTTCCTGTTTTATTTCATTAAAAGATCAGAAAACAATATGCTGGATGGACTTGAAATTCATTTCTCAGACACTTCTAGTTGGTCTGTAATCCACAGAGGCAATTACTTCTGTAAGTTTGGTTCTGCTTCTTTAAAACAACCCCTTCCTTTACTAGTTCCTACCCCTCCAGTACCTAACAAGAGTTTTTAAAGCTTTTAAGGCCCAAAATGCCCAAACTTGGGTAAAATCTGGGTCTCTGGATGAAAAGTAGTGCATCTGCTGCTGTATCCGTTCCTGTCAGAGGCTGAAGCAGATCAGTGTTCAGTTGAATCTGAACTCCTGCTGATACTTGCTTTAGCTACAGAGAAAAGCAACTGTAATGCCCGTGTAGCACCAAGACTCCTGGTGCATTGCTGAATGCAACTGAAATTCTGCCTCTAAAAAAAATTAACTCAGCCCCCTCATTTTATGAGGGGACAGTGACTAAACTGACTCTGCCCATGCATATGTTAAGTTCGGCACTGAGGTCACCAGCTAGCAATGGTCCTAACTCCACCCCTAAAGCTACTTCTAGGAGAGCTGGTCCAAGGTCAAGACCAACATCCACAATACGCACCAAGGCGATTCCCAGGCAGTCTGAGGCTCTTCAAAGATGAATTTCTCTTCACTGTATTGATTATTTCCGTCAGAAACTCAGTAGTGCAGCTTTCAAACAGCCGGCAGAAAGAGAATGTGATTTCTACAGAAGAAATGGATTGCCAGTACATGTTAGTAAGTCCCTGTGTGCTTCATTATTCCTTAATTACATCCGGCATTCCTGCATATAGTTCTATCTGAAAGAACAAAGCTTCCCTGGCAGCAGACCACACATGACATCACTGCTGTTCTGTCACGTGAAGACAGCAGTCATTGCACCAGGGAGGTGGCTTGGCCAGCTGACCCAGTTAAAGGCTGATGTCTTCTGCAGGTTAAAAACCCTTTTTTATAGCTAAGACCTCTTTGCAGCACAGGCTAACTTTGCAGCTGATCCCCTCTGCCCTGCTGGCATACAGAAACCAACACATTCCCATTCTGCCAGCATCTACAGCTCTGCCCCTGGGACACTGACATTTGGCTAAACCTTCTGAAGATCATCTCTTAAACATCAGCCAGCCAGCCAAAACAGCCAGCTGTGGCACCAACGCCCAGGAGTTTACTGTACCTTGCAAGATGGGATCCTGAAGCAAAAGCAGAACTTCTTTCTGGTGGTCAGCCAGGTTCACATCATGAAAGCTCAGCTTCTTCAAGCTTGGATTGCACTCTGAAAGCAAAACAAGTTCTCAGGTAAAGTACTGTATGGCCTTAGGATAAAAAGAACCTGACCCAACTACCAGCTAACACCCACAAACTACTCGACAGTGGATAAACTGTGCTGGATTGTGGATAATTAAAAAGAAACCATCCTGTTGTGCAGATCATTCACAAGCTCAGTACAGGAAATGGGATGGCTGACACCCATTTTCTTCTCTCAAGTGCCTCTAAGGATGTCCACACTGAAGCAACAGACCCACCTGAACTGGTTCCATGCTAAAAAGACTGGCAAGACACTGACATGGCAAAAGCCCAGAGTTTAGATACAGGAGGTTCAGGTACCTGAGCACCTCAGGACTGCTGCCAGATGTGCACTAGCAGTTTGTGAGCAGAGTCCCACAAATGCAGCAGAACTGCTTCCAGGCAGAAGCTTCACCCAGCAGAAGTGCCAGCAAGAGGTAGCTGCATCAGGCTCTGGCAGAGTCTGAGCCAACTAAAAAGCAAGCAGTCACTCCTAGGATGGAAGATCACAGCAAGAAGCTACTCCGTGTCGCAGTTATGCTACCTGCAGGTTAGCAGAGTACCTTTAAGTGCCTGCAAAAGGAGCCCAAGCTCCTGGGAAGAGGGCAGCGCGGCGCTGTCAAGGGACAACTGCTGGAGGGACTTTGATGCCTTAAGCACTGGCAGCAGGAACATGGTGTGCAGAGGTTCCCTGGGGAATCGGATCTCCAGCTGCTCCAGGCAGCTCTCTAAGGCAAGAAAAACAAACAACAATGAAAGAGCTTGGCCTGCAATACCTGTCTTCAACGTAGCTAGGTCCTGGAGCAACCAATCCGCGTGCCTGACATGTCTCATTTAGGTTGGTAGGAAGTGCCTATGCCAAGCGCCTGGCCCCACAGCACCGTATGGCAACTCAGGCCTATGGTAGCGTAAATCCCTTATTTCAAGGGTCCTACAAGACCACAGAGCCACCCATTCCTACTGTGTTCTGGCAGTGAGACAGTCCTTGAGAAAAGGTCACCCTTTATGCACAAACCTGTCAGTGTCTTCCCAGACCACAACCCTTTGCTGACCCCACTCCGTACTGCCTCGGGCATTAGTTACTAATCCCCTGTTTGTTCAAGAGCTAATAAGGGTGGTGAGAGACCTGTGAGCTGAGAACACCCTGCTACAGCTCCCAGGCTGTAACTCAGAAGCTTGCACAGCGCTCTGCCATCTCCTCTGGTACTGTGATCATCAAGAGAAACTTTCCCTCTTCTTAAAAGTCTAAGGCTTGGACCCTCACAGTCAGTGGAATGGGCAAAGCAGAAGCTCCTGAACAATTTAAAGACCTGGTGGGATATGCTCCCTGTGGGCTGCGTGGATGGCCACCGCTAGGCAGGTTGGGTCTGGTCCTGTGCAAAGCTGATGTTGTGGCAGGCTGGCATATGGCATTAAGGTGCTTTGTCCAAAACTCAGGCTCCACAAAGAGCATCACAGACTGGAAATGACTGAGTACACACCACCACCTGAATCAGGAAGGTGAGGCTGTAATCACTTAATTACCTGCCACTGTGACAATGCAGAGTTCAATTCTTGTGTGCCAAGACAACTCCTATCTGCCTGCCACATCCTGCGCATTGCTCAGAATCTGTTTCCTACCTGGGATTTCTGCATCGCTGCAGCTTGGATTCCCCTCTGGCCTGTTCCCCTCCAGCTGGTTTTTGAGGTCGAAGCTGACCGAGAGCGTGTGGAGCTGGGGAAAGGCGCTCAGGATGCAGCGAACAAGCTCCATGCAGGGCATGTGGGAGAAGACGTCGCTCACGCGCACCACGCGGAGGTGGCAGTCCGGGTGTCGGGAGAGGGCCCGGAGCCCCGAGAGGATGCAGAAGATGTTCGCACCCAGGCCTGGAACAGCATTTGTACAGAGAGGAGTTAGATGTGCCTGTGCAGAGGCACCGCGCACGCTCAGCTGGAGCTACACCAACAGCAGAGCTTTCAGCTTAGCTTGTCCAGCCAGGCAACTGGACTCTAAGGCTAAACTCACAAACTGCCAGAGGAGGTTCCTCCTGTGTATGCTCTATGCACACATTAAGTTACAGCACTGACTGCATACATAGACAGGAGATGGAGATCTGGTTCCTTCCTTCGCCCTCTCTGGATGGTCTTTCAGCTCAAGGCCACGTGCTGTTCTGGGACAGAAGGGCCCAGTTCTCTCTTGCTGGCTTTGTACAGCTGTTTGCTGGAACACAGCAGCATGCAGACTTCCAGTTCTCCTGGGACCTGGCACTGCAGATGAAATCCTTTACAACTGCCTAATGCACTAACCCAAAGCTATTCAGATCTCAGGCTCTGGTCAGAGTAAAAAGGAATGTGTTTTGCCTGGAGTTGGTCACTGTTTATGTCCCACCTGGCTGCAAGACATCCCGTTTCTTGCTGCGCTGTCTCTCCCAGGCAGACAGGAAGGCAGAAGGATGCAAGGCCAAAACTTAACTTTGACTCCAGCTGGTAAAAATTAATCCAGGAGTCTTTTACTAAGTCATAAGTAAAGAGAAAAATCTATGTTGCAGAAATGGACCCAAATAACTTCTAGGCTATAGGACTGTGCAGTTAGCATTTGGGTTTTAAGCAGTTGGCTCTGGTCTTTTACACAGAGCAACACTTGTAGATGCAAACCCAGTAAATGACAGGTTCCTGTCCCGACCAGCGGACATGTAAAACCATTGCAGCTCTGCTCTCCCCAGTTCGGTACCTTCAGAGCTTCCTATCCTTCACTCACTGCACATTGCCATCTTCCATTATCGGTCTCCCATCCTGTCACCTATCTTGCCACGAAGGGTTTGCGCCCACATGAAAACCTGCTTAGCACAGATTCCTTTGAACACGGGAATCCACCAGCCTGGAAAAACTGGCAGGCTCAGGGCCTGCCTCACTTCCCCACCAGGAAGGTGGAGCTGGTATGTGACCAGACTTTGGTTCATCTTCTCTTTTGTTTCCTGGCCGCCCCATCTGCCCTTGTGATCCTACTGGGCTTACACCGCATCTCTCCCTTCTCCACCCCTGACATGCTATGTTTTTGCAGTTCCATGTTTTCATCTCAGCACCATTTCCTTTGACAAATAAAGGTTCCTCTCTTATTCTTGGTTTTCCTCTTGCCCTCAAGCAAGTCCTCCCTCTCATTAAACTTCTCTACCAATGCCGTTCTCAGGATCAGGAACCAATACTGCCCATTCCAGTAAAAGTAAGATCAGGGTAAACCTGAGCAGAAAGTCAGACCGTTAGACCGCAGCTGGAAGGAAGCATCCTGTTCGCACCACTAACCGTTGTAAGACAGAACCAGGTTTTCTAAAGACACCCAGGAGCTTAGCAGTTTACTCAGAGTCCGACATGTGTCCCCAGTCAAAGGAATGGAGAACAATTCAAGCGTGGACACACTTCGGAAGCGGTGAGCAGCTTTCAGAGAAACGATCCCAGCAGATCCTCCTCTTTTCTTACAGCCAGCATTGCCAGAGCACGGAGATCCAGTGGAGGAACTAGTCCAATTACCAGTGTTTTCTCCCTCTGTGATGCTGTTTTTGTCAAGCAGTCCTGAATTGTCTTCTCTAGCAACAGTAAAAACAAAATCATACAGGTCATCCGGGTCAGCACACAGTCCTCTGCTGCGTCTGAGGCAGCGGCGTTTCTTCCCTACCGCAGATTTCAGCCGTCTGCGTGACTTTCGAAGGACCGGGCGACAGGACAGCTGTTCTGAGCAGCAAGGGGGAGAAGACCCTCCCTGAATGCTGGTATGGTCACAGGACACCTTGCTGCTTGCCTCCTCGTATGCTTGGTTTTGCAGAGGAAAGCTCAGTCCGGAGAGGCCAGAGTTCTGGCCAGGGCCAGCCCCCGGTCCGTTCACCTCCACCTGCACATCAGCCTCCTTCGGAGCCCTGCAGGATCCCTTCAGGTTCTCCCCATCGCTCCACTCCCTCTCTGGTTGCTCTCGTGTTGACTCTTGGCTTTGGGTATTGCCCTCCTCTCTGCAAAGGCCACATGGGCTGCTGTGATACGCAAGAGCATTTCCCGACCGCCAAAACCCAGCACTCATGCTCAAAATGAGAACGAGAAGAACCGTGTCAGGAACAGGCCAGGAATACATGGACACCTGGCTGACCGAGCCGTGGTGAATCAGCCGGTGAAGAAGCAAAACCAGTGAACGCCTGATGGACTGGTCTGAGGAGAGGAGGTGCTGGAACTTCAGGATCCGCAGGGAGCTGGCGAGGTTCTCGAGCACTTTTTGGTTGTGCTCAGCAGTGAGCTCCACGGCGCCCTGCAGCATGTTGCACAGAGTAAGCTGCGTAACGTGTGGTGAACTGTGGAGCAGCGGTGAAAAATGATGGTCGTTGAGACGCCAGTCAGAGGAAACATCCAAGACACCATGAAGGACGTTTGAGAAGAATGTTTCAAGGAACTTCTTCCTCCAGCAGGTTATATTCTGCAATGAAATTACCTTAGAGTCAACCAGGATAAAATATCCTCAGCAGCGCCATGCGAACAAAAAGTCAGCCACAATCTCTCTCGTTCTGTTTAAATCAAATTATTGCTGACTGCTACACTGGTAAACGCAGTGTCCAACAACACTACTGCTAGCACAACTGAGACTGCCTTCCTAGCTTCCAGCATCCTTTTTTCTGTGTTAATTGTTCAAAAACTGAATTGCTCTTGTTGCTATCTTTTCATTCTTCTTCTGGCTTAATTTAAATATACGTAAGTGGTTTGAAACCAAAACTTGGGAATTTTCTTCCCAAGTCTCTATTTATAGGCTACACATAAGCTGGTTGTTGATTATTCTTTTGCAATACTGAATTGATGGATCTTTAGCTTTCGTATGCAAAACAATTCTTTCAAACTCACTCTCTTCTGTCAGGGTTTTCCAGCACCTTCTAATACATCAGCACATTTTTGCAAGCGTAGGTGTAAGTGTGACAGAAGATACTGGGTTTTATCTTCTGTTTCCCTAAGAATTGCATCTGAAAAGACAGAGTTTATTTTTTCAGCACACTCACTGGCGTGAAATCAAGGTTGCATACACTACACGTCCCATTCTGAACTCTGTTTCCCCAAATGATTTTTATACCAGGGCCATGCCTCGGTCCCGAGCTCTACAAACACTTATACGTAAACGCCAGCAGTGACCGGGAGCAGTGGCACGCTCCAGAGTGAAACCCTTCAGCGGACAGCAGAATCGGGACATCAGCACTGTGCCGTTTCTCTCACCAGCGGCGTTTCCTCACCTCCGAGTTGGGGGGCCTGGTTTTCATCACGTCATCCCACAGCTTGCGCCAGACGGGCTGCGTGGAGAGCCCTGAAACAAAAAAAAAACAGAAACAAGTGCTGTCACCGCTTCTTCCCAGTTAGCAGTCCTGCTGCAGAGCTCAGCCCTCATGGCACTCGTGTGAGGGGGAAGCAGAGGGGAAGGGGGTTCGGACAAGGACAAGGAAGGTTTTTTGTGTTCCTTAGGTAGAATGTGATGAGGTAAAGACTTGGTGGGATTTAAAAGTTGGGGGGTACTCCTCCAGCTTGGGATCATGCCTCCTGATGGGGGTATCCCTGTCTGGTTGGGCAGTGTGAAGGTGTCCCTACAGCTTGGGGTCTGTGAGGGGAGTCCCTACAGCTTTGGGGTCCTGTGAGAGGAGTCCCTACAGTCTGGGGTCAGTGTGCGTGTGTGGGGGGGTCCCTAGAGTTTGGGGTCCGTGAGGGGAGCCCCTAAAGTTTGGGGTCCTGTGAGGGGAATCTCTACAGTTTGGGGTCAGTGTGTGTGGGGGGATCCCTACACTTTGGGGTCCCGTGAGGGGGGTCCCTGCTATTTGGGGTCCCGTGAGGGGGGTCCCTGCCATTTGGGGTCCACCCCTTCGAGCCGGGGTGAGGAACCCTCTCCCCACCGGGTCAGTTCTGGGGGTGACCCCGGCCGCCCCCCGTCCCCGCGGGCCGCACCTGCTCTCCGCGCGGCGGCCTCGGCTCTCTCCAGACGGAAGACGGAGAGCAGCGGCAGGAGCCCCCTCAGGAGGTGCCCGGGCAGCGCTGCGGAGAGCGAGAAGGAGACGGCGGCAGCTGGAGGACCGGCCCCCGGCCCTCCGCCCCGCGCCTGTGCCGCCGCCTCCCCGCGCCTTACCCCAGACGTCGGGCTCCAGGGCCGCCATGCTGCGGCTCACGGCCGCGGCGCTCAGCGCCAGCAGGCTGCTCGGCCCCTCCGCCGCCATCGCCCCGCGCCGCGCCGCCATCTTGGGGCGGGGGCGGGCCGCGCCGCCGCCATTTTGGGAGGGGAGGCGGCGGGCGGCCATTTTGGGGAGGTCAAGGCGGGGTGGGGGAGCGGGGGAACGGCGGACCCCGGCCTCACGCCGGGGCGGGCGGTGAGGGGAGCCCGGCGGTCAGACCGCTCCCGCACGGCCGGGCGCGGCGGCTGCGAGGAACAGCGAGGGGAAAGGCGGGGGGCACGATGCGAGGGGCACGGCGGCTGCCATTTTGGGAGGGGAAGCGCTGAGGCGGGGCGGGGAGGGCGCAGGGCGCTGCGAGGACGTTTCCGCTGCCGGGGCGGGCGGCGGTGACCGTGGGGAGTCCTTCGGTGCCGGCATGGGGCTGCACGGCGCCGCCGGGCGCGGCGGGGAGCCTGAGGTGAGCGGGGACGGGACGGGGACGGGGCCGGGTCGGTGCCCGGCGTGTCGGTAACGGCTGTGCTGTGCTCTGTCCGCAGGAGGAGGAGGAGGAGGAGCTGGTGGTAAGCCGGGGCTGCGGGCCCCTCGCCCTGCCTCGCGGTCCGTGTCCCCGCCGAGCTGCGGGGCCGGGCTCCCCACGGGCAGAGCTGAGCTGTGGGGGGCCCGGTGCGGGGCTCCCCGTGCTCACCGCAGCCCTGTGCCCCCCCCCCAGGACCCCCTGACCACCGTGCGGGAGCACTGCGAGCAGACAGAGAAGTGCGTCAAGGCGCGGGAGCGGCTGGAGCTGTGCGACGCCAGGGTGTCCTCCAGGTCCCAGACGGAGGAGCAGTGCACCGAGGAGCTCTTCGACTTCCTGCACGCCAGGGACCACTGCGTGAGTGCAGAGCACGCCGGCCTTTAGCCAGGCTCCTGAGCGTGAAAGTGTGATGCTTAGTAGCTCTTGAGTGACTCCAGAATCTCCAAAAAGCTGTGAATGTTGGTGCTTTCTCTTATTAAACGCTTCTCCTGTTTGCTACAGCAGTTCCAGCATAAGTGTTGTAGATTATTCAACAATAATGTCAAACAGTGTTTCTGCCATGCGGGTGACACTTTGCTATCTCAGTGTTGTGTTTGCCTTTTCTAAGTTAACCCCTTTTCATCTGAGGTGAAGCTTTGTAAGAAATCTCGTTAAGTTCCTGGAATTACTTCTGGCAAGAGGGTTGTGGGGCCATGGGCATCGGTGGCCCAGAAAACCAAGAGACGGGTGGTAAAACCCTGCCGGCTTCCAGCCCTTTTGAACAGAAACTGTCAGTGACCGAGTGCTTTGTCTTCTCTTTCAGGTTGCTCACAAGCTCTTTACCAAGCTGAAGTGAACATGGGAGTGATTGTCCATCTGCTTCCATAATCTGACAGAGAGCTCTTGTCGGTTCTCGGATTCACAGTTCTGCTTCCTGCCTGCTTATTGTCAATGTGAAGTAAAAACGGAGCGGCTTTCTGGCAGTGACCGAGTGCCAGCATGTCACTGCATCTGTTCTCATGGAAGATGTGCAGCTACACAAACCATGTTGATGTTCTGTAATTTTCCATATTAAACATTCAGAGTTCCTGTGGAAACGCTCTTGGTTTATTTCTTAGTCTCTTGTTCTCACTTGTACTGGTACTGGGTTAAGATGAAATGATTGGGGGTCAGAGCCCACCTGTGTGTACATGGGGGAGACTTTTCCTCACCTGTGGGAATGTCCTTGTGCAGCCTTGATGACTGGTGGCTGCTGTGATCCCATAGGTAAGAATTTGTTGAAGCCACGAAGACATTTGTGAGCCCCACAAGATCAGTGTTATTCACTTGGTAAGCTGTGACTAAACCAGTTTTTCCAAAAATGCTGCCTTCCAGAGGAAAAACATGAAAGGTTGACTTTTTTATAGGAAAGAAACATGATTTCTGTAAAATGCATGAACAGCTAAATAGAATTACTTTTTTAAAAACTGATTGAAGCCTTTTTTTTTGACATTTTTTGTGATTTTTTTTTTTAAATAGTGCTATCTATTCCCAAACTTGGTACCTGATTCTCACCCCTAGAAAGCTGCGAGGTGAAGCTGTTTCTGTTTAATGTGCCTTTGGGGGAAAAATGGCAGCTGCCCCTCAGAGGTTGCCAGCAGAGGTTGGAGAAGCCTCTGCTGTGGTCAGCTCTGTGTCCTGTCCCAGAGTGACCGATCGTGGGGCTGAGGACGGGCACAGGCTGGTGGTTCCCCCTACTCTTGAGTGCAGGAACAGGGAATGATGCATGAGTGGTGACCTGGGGACTTGGGCAGTGCTGCGCTGCGAGGTGGCATCATCGGTAAGCACCAGCCTGGGGCTGCGGGGCAGTGGGGTCGAGTTCATGAACTGTAGGATGTCCTGAGCTGGAAGGGACCTGCAAGGATCACCGAGCGCAACTCATCGGTTCAGGCTGTGCTTCTGTTTCCCTTTGGGGTAAGATATCAGCAAGGAGGAAACGGCAGCACATGCTTCCTCAGCTCTTACAACATCACCTCTTAAATTCGGCTGCTCTTTACCAGCGCGGCAGCCTATATATCCCCCTTTCTCTGACGGATCCCAAGCTCAGCCCCTAGCGCACCCAAACGGAGCTTGACCCAAGCACCACCCCAACGCTAGCACAGCTTTATTCCTTCATAGTCTTCATTTTCCCGGTGGGCCACGATTTGGAAGCCGTGGACCTTGCTGCGGCCCCCCCCCGGCCCCGTCCCGCTGCCGCCCCCGTGCGGCTCCGGCCGCCCCCCGCGGCCCCCGGCTCCGCCCGCCCGGTGCCGGGGCCGGGCCCGCCCCGGAAGGTGCCCGCTGTGTGTGGGGGGGGGGCTCGGGGCCATGGCGGCGGGGGGGCGGTCGCTGGTGCCGGTGCTGCTGCGGTGGGGTCCGGGGGCGCCGGGGCTGGGTCCGGGGACGCCGGGGCTGGGCGCGGCGCCGCGGCGGCACCGCCACAAGGAGAAGTGGGTGAGGGCGCCGCCGCTCCCCGGGCATCGCCTGTGCCCCGCGCAGCTCAGCTTTTCCCCCCCTCAGCCCTTCGCACCCCCTTTTCTCCCCGCTGCACCCCCGTGTCTTCCCTCCTCCGCACCCTTCTGCTTGCTCGCTGCTTCCCTCGCTCCTCTTTCCCCCATCACCTCAATCTTACGTCATTCCAAATCCCAATTCCACCCCTCTCTGCCCCGCTTATGTTCCCTTTGCACCCCATCGCGGCTCTCCTTGCACCCTCTTGCACCCCTTACACCCAAACCACACCCCCGTGACGCTGCTCCCCCGTTCCCTGCAGCCCATGCGCTCCTTGCACGGCTGCGGAGCGGCCACCGAGTGAAATGCAGGGGCTGGGGGTCACTGGGGCGTTGGATATTTTGTCTGTTCACACATCCTATATTTTCTTCCCGAGGCTGCCACGGCGCCCCGCATCCCCGCCACGCGGCTGGCGCTGCACCACTTCGACACCAACTACAGCCTGCAGCTGCGGGAGCGGTGGCCGGCCGTGCGCGCCAGCCTGCTGTGCGAGCAGAAGTACGGCGCCCTCGTCAACAACTTCGCTTGCGCCGACCACGTTGCCCAGGAGCTGGAGCTGCACAACGCCACCGATTTCGTTTCCGAAGCCGCCAAAAAGGCGCAGAGTTTGCTGCAGGGTTCAGCAGTGGAAGCGGAGAAGGGGGAGAGCACGTCCCAGGAAGGGCCTGGTGGAGGCAGGACGGTGACACAGGCAGGGACATCACCGCTGCTGCCTGCCCCCGTCAGCTCCAACATCAAGTGCTACACCTTCCCCAGGGGCGACATCACGCGCTTTCGTCCTGCTTGGTGAGATGGTTTTCCTGTTTTCTTCACACCGATATCAACCAGGTGTAGCACACGGGCACACGAGATAGAACTAGCTAAAGAAGCTGCGTTTTTGAAAAAAAAAAAAAAATTTTAGTTGGCTTTGAGATGTGCCACACTATCCCCAGCTAGGCCTTCAATAACATTTCATTGACCATTCCTAGGACAAACCAATGTTGCCATTGCCACCGTCAGGGTGTTAGCACCAGCTTCTTTTGGATGTGCCCATCTTAACCTCCAGTTTTGTTTCCTCACGTGCTTGCTTTTCTGTAATGGTGGTTTCCAGGCCAGACACTCTGGGGCTCCTCAGCTACTATCTCATGGATGCAGCATCCCTCCTGCCCGTTTTGGCCCTCAATGTGCAGCCGGATGACTTCGTCCTTGACCTCTGTGCGGCTCCGGGTGGCAAGACTCTGGCTCTGCTGCAGACTGGGGTTTGTGGTAAGCGAAGGGGCTGTTCCTCGTGCTGCCGAGTAAAACTGGGATGGGAAAGAGTGCTGCGGTACATGGCACTGCCTGTCTGCCTGTTAATCTTTTGTGGTTATAAGAGTTGGGAATTGTGTGTTTTTTTCCAGAGTGAATTTCTCAGCATGCTGTTTTCTCCTCTCACCCCAGGGCATTTGGCAGCCAACGATGTCTCCACGTCCCGCACAAAGAGATTGTACCAGATTCTCAATAGCTACGTCCCCAAGAATGTCAGGGAAACCGTGAGAGTCACGTCGTACGACGGAAGGGACTGGGCAGAGCTGGAAGGTGGGACTTTCCATAAGGTAAGTGATTGAAAACCGGTGAAGATAAGCCCAACTCTTTCACTTTCCTCCTGTTTCAGAGGAAGACAGCAGCTCATCCAACAGTATAATTGTTTAGTCTTGCACAGCCTGAAATGCTGAGACTAAGCCACGTACAGAGTAGTATTTCCTCTAGTTGTACCCTTTCTGCAGCATCTAGTGAGTATGGGCATCCTGAGTTGTACCTTTATCCGTATAATTGCCCATAAATATCCCATCCTAATTCTTCACTTGCAAGGGATTAGATGTGAAACTTAGATGGTTGCTTCTTGTTTCTCAACCCGTAGCCATTCCCCTGTCAGGCAGGAGCGTGTTGGGCTATTCTGGCCCCTTAGTGGTTTGTTCTGCCTGGGGGAGGGGGTTTTGTTACACCAGGAGGTGTCCCCTCAGGAGTTTTGCTGTACTACCTGGAGCATGGCAGGGTTGGAGGTGTTGGGTGAGGTGCTGGGTGACCTCTGAGCTCGATCCTAGGCCAGAATTGATGCAGGATCTCTGCTGCTGCAGGTCCTCGTGGATGTGCCCTGCACGACGGACAGGCACTCTGTGATGGAGACAGACAACAACATCTTCCACAGAAGAAGAACCAAGGAGCGTCAGATGTTGCCAATGCTGCAGCTGCAGCTGCTGATGTGAGTGAGCTTGATACTGTTTTGTTGTTACCTGTGTTATGATAACAGCTCTTGCTACTGTCAGCACTGAAACCTCTTCTTCATGTGTGCCTGTACAAAGCTCTCCCCACCTCATATGTGCCGTGTGCTGGCTTCCTGATTTCAGTGCTGGTGTCCCTCATTGTCCTTTTCCACCTGTGATGGTGTGTTTGTTCTTCATCCCCTAGGGCTGGGATCCTTGCTACCAAGCCAGGAGGAGACGTGGTGTATTCTACATGCTCCCTCTCCCCGCTGCAGAACGAGTATGTGATCGAGAGAGCGATAGAAATTGCAGAAACCCAGTTCAACATCACGACCCACGCTGAGGACTTGAGCCATTTCCGCACGCTCTTCCAGGACACGTTTTCTTTCTCCTCAGATTGCCGGCTGGGGGAGCTCGTTCTTCCTCACCTCACAGCCAACTTTGGACCTATGTATTTCTGCAAATTACGCCGAGCATAGAAGGGGTGGCAGATTTTGGCTCTCGGGCAGCTCCAGGTTCCTCATGGTACATCTCTGGGCCATCTCAGTTGGAACTTGCTTCCACACTGCTGGATGTAATGAAATACCCTATATTTCCAGGGAAAGCAAAACTACTTGGTATTTATTTTTCTTGTTAAAATGTCTCTAAGGAAGTCTTTTTACTGCCGACAGAGAATAAATGAGAAAGACCTGCTGTGGAGTCTGCTGCCTATTTATCTGTTTGAGGAGTTTAATCTAGGAAAGAGAGAGGTCTCATCAGATGGAGCAGTTCATTTGTCTCAGAACAGGATAAATTGTCCTGTGCAGACGTTGTTTTCTCCCTTGCATCTGACTGTTTTTATCCTACGTGAGCAGGTTCAGAATAATAAACACCATCCGGGGATCTCAGGCTTTCTGCCCCAGATCTCACCATCTGCATAATCTGTCTCTGCTTGTCACCTCTCTGCTTTTAGAAACAGCAGCCTGAGGTCCTTAAAGAAGAGGTTCTTAAGAATGCTGCTTCGCTGGGCTTGGAAATACACCTGTGATGCTTGAGACCTGCTGGTGGAAACAGCTCAGTGCTGTGGAGAGGCAAGTGACTGTTGCCGTCTCCCACAGACAGAGAGAGGTGTGAGCACTGCCACGTGTGATAGGTGCCGTTTAATGTCCAGTGGGGAGGTGTATGATTTTGAGGAGTAACTGTGCACTTATATGATCTCATCATCTCATCCATCAGTGGAGGGTTACTCAAGTTTATAATAACATTTGCTTAATATCTGTATTTTATGTTTTTTTTCAAGTAAAATGGTGATGGAGAGGGTAGGTAGACACGGCTGTATTCCCAGCAGGGCTGTTAGCCTCAGCAGCCCATGCTTACATCCAGTGCCAGCAAGAAAATACTACTGAGGGTAACTCCCACCCATGTCCATTGTTTCAGGAAGGTGCACTTCATAGATTTTTGATCATTTGAACCCAACATTAGACATTCTAGCCCTCTGCATCACATCTTTGACCAACGCGGGTGTTAGTGTGGCTGCAGAGTGTGCTGGTGGGGAACACAGAACAGTCACTAATGCAGCAAAAGGAACTGGTTGTTTTCAGCCATATCACTTTACTGGGACAAACAGGGGAGATAGAAGAATGAGCAGCAGAAGAGGTGGGGAACATATGACAGGATAAGTTGTGAAGCTGCAGTGTCCATCTGGAGTCTTCAGATATTCTCATTTTTCTTCCAAGGAAGAATGTGATGCAGGCAAGACAGGGTTTCCTTTCAACAAAGGAGTTTGGTGTTGTGAAGGGTTTGTATGATGAAGTGCTGGAGGATTTGTGCTGATGTTTTGGTCTCTGCATTAGCTGCTGAGCTGTTTAGAGATGAATCCAGCAGTGTCAGCCAAGACAGAGGACAGTGAGGCAGATTTACAGTCCTTTTAATGGCTACTGAGGAAACTGCTGTGTCCTTTACAGGATCTGTGCTTGTCAGCAGGAAGAAGGGCAGGAAATGCGTTTTCTTTCCTCCTTCCCTCCTTGCTGGAATCTATGCAATTCAGATTGCGAAAGGGGAAACTGATGCAGAGCTGTCCTGTTTGTGTCTTGGCTGCCTCTGGCCCTGCAGAGGTGGGACTGCAGAGGCTACGCTGCTCCCTTCCCACGGCTGAGGGTCTCCACCTCCTTCATGAAGCGCAGGCACAGCTCCTCCTGCCACGGCAAGGCCACGCACTGCACGGCCACGGGCAGCCCCACGGCTCCTGCCACAGCCTGCAGAGGGGACACAGTGAGGGGTTACGTGGTGGAGCTCGGACCTCCAGCAGCTTTGGGGAGCTTTGTTTAGGCACGTGGCCAGTCCCTTCCAACTCAAGGGCTTTCCGTGTCACATACCTGTTTCAGTGTCCTGTCCCAGGAGTCATCGCAGCATCCTCGGTAAAGCTTCAGTTCCTCCTCATCAGCTTCTGTCACCACGCTGACGGGCACGACCCCAGCGGGGAAGTTCAAGACGTTGTACAGCATTGTGGAGGAGACGGCAGCTGAGAGAAGCAAAACAGACAACACAGGCAGCTACAGACTCAATTTCAGACGTGTTCCTTGAAGCCCTGAGAACCAGCTACTTTTGTGAGGCAAAACTGCCTAGGGATGGTCATCCTTGAGTCCCAGTCCTACTGCAAGAAACAACTGCCACCAGATCCACCTTATCCAGAGGTCTGCCAAGCTTTACGGTAGTTATTTTTCCTTCCTAATGCCCATAAAATGCTTCGGTGGTGAAGCTCCACAGTAGTGGACATTTCTGTCCAGTCACAACCATGGTTGTCCTCTCCCCTCCCAGGAAGCTCTCAGGCTCACTTACGGAGGAGTTTCCCTGGGAATCCCACGGTGAAGGCAGGCCCGAGGACAGGGCACAGCACGACGTCTAGGTGGAGTTCCCTCCACTGGGTGATGAATTCCGAGCGGTACGCCTTTGGGAGGAAAGGGGAGATGACACCGAGGCCATGTCCATGCCTGGAACACCTTGGCTTCTCTGGGGCATGCACCAGGCTGTGGTAAGGCTGAGGAGGCAGCTGTGCACCAGAGCAGAGGCAAGGGCTGGTTGCAGCGTGTCTGCCTGATGGAGGAACCCTTGCTGGGTCGCAGTGCTATCAGGACAGATCGGTGTCACCGCTGGCCCAGCTGTAAAGGAACCTCCTTGGACTCATCTCTTGCAGCCTGTAGTGCAGATATCCCCAAAGGGAGACCCACACTGTGTGCGAGTGTCTGCCTCCACAGCACATAGCCAAATTATGGGCGGGAGCTGGCAAGGTTCCTCGTTTGCCAGACTTGCTCTCAGGACAGCCTTTGTTGCTCTGGGACTGTTGAGTGTGGGTACTTGGGCGTGAGCATTGTAACCCACGAAGTCCTGGCTGAATTGACCAAAAAGCCCAACTAGCCCATTCTTACCTCTTTTTTGTGTCTTTCCCCTTGTCTTTTCCCCAGCACCCCACTGCACAACACCTTTCCTAAACACTGACCCCCCTCCTCTCTGCCAGACTGACACCATAATGCCTCAACTCATAGCATGATGCCCGAGAGAAAAGCACTCAAAACATACCTCTATTTGATGCTGTTGATTCCACAACTCATTCACTGACCTGCAAGCGGAAATCATAGTAACATTTTTAAGCTTTAAGAAGAGGGGAAACTGCTTCAATAATCCTCCACGTTGATAAGCCTCAGTGATTTTAGCAATCACTTAAAACAATACATCTTCCTCAATTTCTCTGAAGTTTCCTTAGGCATTTAGCCAAGCTATTAAGCAACAAATGTCTGGAAATGGAAGAGAGGTTTCCCTTGTGAGCCTGGATTGAGTGCTTATCTCTGCCACAAGCTTGCTGTACGACCTTGTCCAAGTCCCTTTACCCTTTCAGAGTAACACAAGGGGCAGTGTAACACTAGGGAAGTGGGGAGATGTGTTCCTAAGACTGAAGCATTGTCCAGGACAGAGAAACCTGCAGAAAGCCTGTTGTGAACCCAGTGCCCCCCACTCCATCGTGGACACTTAGAGGAGAAAGCACAGTTAATTTCCATAGGCATCCCTTGGGACGGTGCTGTCTCACCTCATTCCACACAAGGCATTCAGATAGTCAGCCAGGCGGGGAAACTGGAAAGGCAAATGATTCCCGTTAGGGGCATGATGTGAGGGTGCAGTAACTTGTGCCATCCCAGGAAACTCTGCTCATGCCCTGACTCAGTCTATGGGGCTGCTGTGCTAAGGGTGAATGACATTGCTTAAGAATGCTCCACATGGTTCTCATTTTGCTTGGCTTCCAACTTCACGTTGTTGGTTCTCCTTTTTTTTTCTTTTTTTTTTTTTTTCTTTTCCTTACAGCTCACTATTTCCTACTCACAGAGGAATGCACTGACCTGAACCAAGACATTTATTTCTGATAAATCAGATTTTTTTATTTTTTTTTTTGCTTGGTGTCTCATAGAAACAAGATTTCTGCTTTGGTTGCCTCCCACTCACTGCTACATTTTTGATCCTGTTAGCTAAGAACAACCCAACTGGAGAGAAAGGCAGTGAAAACCGGAGGATGCAGGATGAGAGGATGTTTATTGTATATTGTATGAATGGGGCTGCAGTGCAGATCAGCTCTTATTAATCACCAGGAAACCCCTGTGAAGGTGTGCTCTTTGGAAGGCCTTCAAAGCAGGGATAGAGCTTCAAACTTGAGTTCCCCTGCTGTAGCAATCCCAACATATGAATCTGTAGGAAACTGGGCACCGCTAGATGTAGCATTTAAAGAACCACTTGCTGTTGGCTCTGCATTATTCTTTACAGCTCTTGGCCGGTCCTTTTCTCATTTCCCTTTGCACTGGGTAAACCCCAGCAGGGCTCTAGAAAAGACCTTCCAAAGTGACAGCATGTGCCTTGGCCTAAAATCCCAGTGTTTGCAGTTAGAGGTGGCTCCCAGTACCGTCATTCTTCTAAGCATCTCAGGGCCTTGTTTACACCACTCTGCTTTGAGCCTGAGGCCAGGAACTCACCAGAGGTTTAAGAATCAGAGCCAGCAGCTTCTTCGCCAGCCTTGGGATCTTGTAGCAAGTCACCTGTGGTTTTAAGCTTGGATCTACAATATTTCCTGTGCTGAGAGATGACAAGAGGAGGGGATCATGCCAGAGAAGCTGTTTGCCCTTTCTCAGAAACCCGAGTATCTCCTGTTTGGGGTGTGAGAGGAGCTAGTTTTGCCTGTGTGTTGTGCTCAGGGGCATGGGGATAGGGGTGTTTTAGAGCACTCCTGCCAGAGGGCTCCTACTTACAACTCATCCAACCAAGCACGGCCTCCATCAGCAAAAAATGTCTTCAAAAACAGTTCAGTCATGACATAGTGGATCCGAAGTGGAGAAAAGGGCACCAGCTGCACCAAAACACAAAATCACGCGGCAGCCTGAGGATGTGAATAATTTCCAAGGCCTGACTGGGGATATACTTCACAGGCAGAACAGGAGCCTCCCTGGGCTCCACACACTGGTGGAGGGGCCCATTTCAGCCTTTTAGCCATCTCCCCATATAATTATTCCTCCCTGGCAGCTTTTTGGCTCAGGTCTGAGACCTCTCCATTCCTCCTCCCTCTTGTTCCAGGCAATCACTGAGCCAGAAACTGCACCAGTTTTCCGCGTGTCCCAGCTGAATCAATGCCTCCTTAGACATGGCCTCACTTTGCTATGAAGTACTAACATGTTTCTACAAGCATGCCTACATGGAGCGAAAGGTGTTTCCCATCCTGTGTCCCGTGGCCCTTTCCCCTCAGTACCGTGGTAATTTAAAATGGCGCCTCTGTTATTTATCCCACAGCAGGGCCGAGGGGCTCTGTGTAGCTTCTGAAGGTTGATTACAGCAGGAAGGGGCAAAGCTGGGGACACCCCGTGGGGACGAGTGTGGGGTGGTGGTGCTCACCTTGTGCCCCGCTGCCTGCAGAGCCTCCCTGGTCTCACGCACCGCCCTGCGCATGCAAGGAGGCAGCGGGAAGTAGCCATCGGTGTCGTAGTACCCGACCCGCAGAGGAGCAGAGCTTGAGTACACCTGGAGCAAAGGAGACACCAGTCTGACGTTGCCTTCTTCCCCACCCTTTGCTGGGGTCTCTCAGTCTGGTAAACCACACTCCAGTTGAGAGAACGGAAATAATAACTACTTATTTTTGTTAACCACTTTTTGTCCCCCTGATAATTATGAATCATGCCCTCAAAGAGGTCTAGGAAGTTACTAGAAACCAGTGCTACAAAGATAACTGGATCCTTAAGGCATGTAGGACCGTTAAGGACCAGGCTCACCTCCTCGTTGAAGGGGATGGGGGGCACGGTGGGGTCCAGCCGGAACATCTCCTCACAGAGCAGTGCCTTCATGCAGAGGGCCAGGCTGTCCACATCTCTCGCCATCGGCCCCAGCGCAGAGGGAACTGGCATGGGACGAGAGCAAATGTCCATAGTAAGCAAAGGAGTGTGTCAGGCACTGGTCTGTCCCTCCACATGGCCACAGTGACTGCAAGGAACCATCAGGCAATGAGGTGGGGTGTTCTAGGTGGCTTCCACACAGGTCTTGGCTGCCTCAGGCCTTCCTGTGGCCTAGAGGATGACTTAAGACTTTAGAGATGACATAACTTCTCTGAGGTGACCCCCAGGAGCCATGGCACTCTGCACCTGGGCTTGTAGAACCCCGGCCAGAGTCTCATCCTGCCCTACAAAGCCGACAGGCATATTCCACTCTTCCTGCTCTTCACAGCATATAGGAAAAAAAAAACAAATTGAAATTCACATACCTGACAGGATCCCATTGACTGGGCCATTCACTCCAGACAGGCTGTGGAAAAAGAAAAAAAAAGTATATTGTAATTCCAGTAACAGGGAGATATTCTCAATACATCTGAACAGGGCATTGCAGTCTTCCATTCAGGACCTCAACCAGAAATAAATTATTAAAAGTATTTGATCTGAGCTGAGTAAAACAGAAAATTTTGGTCAAACAAAACAACAAAAAAATAAATCTAAACCACAACAACTCTTAGTTGTAGTTTAACCAAAAATGTCCCATTTTGGAGTTATTGAACCACCTTAGCCCCTCTTTCTTTTAAACTCCAGGTCAGTTTTACAGTGAAAGCACTGCTATTTCCAGGCAGAACCTAGCAATATTGCCTCTTGGGAAAGGTTTTGAGCAAAGCAAGACAGCATTTATGAAACTGTCCTCGTTTTCCCCCAAATACTCGCTGTGTACATCATCCTTCAGCTGAGTTTGGCAATTAGCATCCGTCCCTCCAAAACTGCAGTTTGAGGGCAACTTGACTGTTTGGTCCAAATAAATTTCTCTCTGTCTCTAATTTATAAGTTAGGTTTTTCCTTTATTTGCTTTCAGAGATGTGGGGACTGACACTCAGGCAGGTCTGAATTCCCATTTCCTCACCAAGGAACACGCTGTCCTGTGTGACCAGACGGCAGACCCATCAGTTTGCTGAGCCCTCCCTGAACACGGTGGGTAGGCGCACAAGGTGGGTGTGAGCTCAGAGGGGCACTGTGTGCCTTGGGAAGGAGCAGCGTGGGTTTGCAGGCTCCTTGCAGAGTGGGCAGGGCAGATCACAGCACCTACCTGAGCCTTTTGGCTGTGGGTTTGAGCCCGCACAGCCCGCAGAAGCTGGACGGCAGGCGGATGCTGCCACCAACGTCTGAGCCGATGCCCAGGATGGAGCCTCCCCCTGCGATCAGAGCTCCCTCCCCTCCTGAGGAGCCTCCGGGGGTCTTCTGGTGGTTGAGAGGGTTCAGGGTCTGGCCAAAGATTGTATTGCTGCAGTCGTAGCTGAGGAGAAAACCAGCAAACAGGCTGTCAGGAAGAGTCCAGCACCTTGACTTCGTTGTCTCTCTCTTGCACTGGGCTTATGCAGCATACCCAACTCCTCCTTCCACCCCATATACCCTTTGGGACAAGGCTCATTCCCATGAGCCCCCACCTCCCATGCACAAGTGCAGTTAGTTTTTGTTGTGTCGTGGTGTTTTTTTTCCCTTAATCTTATAGAAAAGCCATTTTCAGTTCAACTGAGATAGTTGGCAGCTAATGGAAGAAGGACTCATCTGGGAAACATCTTAGAAGACAGGAAGGAGCCTGTCCGTGACCTACAGGATGGGTTTTAGTTTCAGGAGCACAGCCAGAGGGGAGATTTCTAATGATGTATGTTACTTGAAGAGGGATTGCGGCACGTTGGTCTTAGCGAATGGGATGGCCCCCTGTCTCTTCAAAACCTTGACTAGGACGCTGTCCTCCTGCTCTGGAGTGCCCAGGTATTGCACAAGCCCACAGGTTGACAGTTGGCCCTGCAGAGAGGAGAAGGGACAGTGGACAGGGTCAGCACAGTTCCCCTGCAGTTTTGGAAGGAAGATCTGGTGACCCCTTTGGGGAGTACTAATCTATTCCTTTGCATAAAGGGCAAGCACTCCTTCTCCTTCCATCCTTAGCAGAGGGCTGCTATGCACTTACAGGGTTAAGGCTTCTTTGGAACCTGGCCTTGCTCTTTTTCCTGCTATTTCTCTCCCCTGACCTAGATGCAACTTATAGGCAGTCTTTGTTCACCCACTAGCTCAGGATCAAACCCAGTGTCCTGCTGTCCAAGTGAAGCCACCAGCGAATGTTTAGGGAGAGAACATAAGGTCCAGGCAAACACAGTGTGGTCCTTTTTCAGTTAGCTCTGGTGCCTGGGTCTTGTTTTGCTAAAGGGCTCAGTGGACAAGCTACAGTGCTGCAGGGATTCAAGGTTAATGGTTCCTGCTGCCAGTGAGTTTTTGGAAGCTGAGCCCTGTTCTCATCAATCATACAGCAAATGCTGAAGCATAAGTCCAACTTACGGCTCAAAATACCATGTAGCCCAGCTCGTGCTCACCCATGTATCAGAGGAGAAATCATTTGTTTTTTCACGGATGGAGGCACTGCAACAGACATGCAACTGGGGCTCTTCGCTCAGGATTTATCTTCTGGCAGGAGAACTGCTTGTGAGATCAATGCCGAGTCTGCTCCCACCAGCACGAGTGGAGTCACTGAAATCAGCTCTTTCAATGACTCTGTCTGGCCTAACTCAGTTCAAAGAAAGCACCCACCAGATCCACACACCTCACATGAGGGGGTCAGCAACTCCCAACTGCCAGGGCTGCAGCTGCAATGAGATGTGGGGCTACAGCCCCAGGCCCAGCCAGGCTTCCTGTGGTATAAGCAAGGGGGGGATTGGGCCCATTCCCCACCCTCTGTTTCACCCCACATCACCACCCAGCCTAGCCCATGATGGGATGCTTCAGGGGGACAAAAGGAAGCACCTCGTGGCCGATGTGGTCCTTGATGCTGACAGGGATGCCGTAGAGAAGCCCTTTCTCCTTCTGCCCTTGTATTTCCTGGAGCTGCTCCTCACACTCTGGGATAAAATGTCGCACGCAGTTTGTCTGCTGGGTCACTTCCAGGGCCTTTGCCATACACATAGAGGAAGAGGTGTTAGTTAAGAACATCTTAATGATATAGCTGCATTCAGTAGCTATTTGGATCTTTGAAGCAAGTGGCCCCTCCCAGAGCATCCTAGCTCAGACCATCTCAGAGGGCTATCTCGTTATGGGTATGACCCAGGAGACAGAGGTATCCCTGTCCTTTCATATTTCTCCTCTGATATCTGCTGGATTAAAGACTTGCCATAATCAGCAGCTCCACCAAGTCTTCTCCATCACCAGCCCATGCTCCACAGCAAGGAGAACATAAGCAATTTGTCCTTCATGCTGCAAACAGGCACTCACCTTCTCTATGTAGGTGTAGAGGACAGTCCTGGGGGACAAGGACCCTTCCTGTAGTCTCCCAGCGAGTTCCAGCAGGGGTAGGGACAGGATGGCATCTGTCTGGACACTGGGGACCTGCAAGAGGAGGACGGCAAGGATGGCGGGACATCATCTCCAGGTATCCATGGCAGGGGCCTGTGCCAGGGTTCAGAGGAGACAAGTCCCTTGTATTTTGCTAACATTAACAGCAAAGCTTTCCAGAAAGGCAGATCATGCATGAGGGGGATCAGACTCTGAACTGATGAATGCTTCACATGAATTTGAGCTGTTTTGTAAGCCCCATGGATGTCACAATCATGATGCAAACCCAGGAATCCACCTGTCTCTGAAAGTGTAGAAGACCTTCATGCATCCATTGCAGTGAGGGACAATCACAATCACATCTGAGCCTCCCTTCCCACACTGTGGGACTTATCCATTGACTGAGAGTTAATCTCAGCTGAGGAAAGCAATCTGGCCAGAAGAATATCCAGAGTTGGAAGGGACCCACAAGGATCATTGAGTCCAACTTGTGGCTTAAAGGTACGAAAGTCCTTACACACAAGCCTCAGGCTGGCCCTTCAACCCTTGGTATAGGTACAGGCACTGTGCTGACAGCCCTGGCATCAACCTAGGGTGGTAAAAAACATCTAATAGCTCAGGCCAAGCAAATTGAAGAAGTCAATAAAGACTTACAGGTGGGTAAACTGCTTAGGTGAAGGCAACTGGCAGTTCTCAGTGACACCATTTTTTTTCTAATGTATATATATAAATATATATTTCAAAATATTTAAGAAAAAAGGTTGTAAAGATATATATCACTTGTAGTTGCTTTGATTTATCTCCAAGTGCATTACCTGTGTAGACATGATCTTGTTGAACCAGCACAAATGCAGAAGCAAACAGAGCAGGGAGGAAAGGGGGGTTAGAAATGAGTGCTGCAAAACTGCAGGAATTGGGGGCCACATCCATGCTGGTTGGGTGCCTGCCTCATTTATCCCCATGTTGTGTCCTGGTTGCTCACAGGAAGCATTAAGTGCCCCGTGCTTCATGAGTGTTAAGTTAGGCCAAGTATCTCCTGGGCAGATTGGTGGGCCGGGAGGCCTCACTTGCTGGGAATCCTGGTGAAACTTCCTCCTTTGAAGACTCTCCAAGAGCTATCTAGAAGGCAGGTTTTAGAGCCAAAGACAGAGGGGTGTGGACGGATGTATAAACCTAAGAGTCAGGAAGAGAAAAAGCTTTTTTGCTTCTACCCATAGCGGTGAGAGATATTTCTAGATCCCTAAAGATCTAGAAGATTTTGATGGATTAAGGTCCAGTGCTTCATCACCTTTGTTGTCTAAAACCTCGTCCAGTGTGTAACTCATGTCTCCCTGGCTGTAGGCTCCCACCACATCTCATACAGCTTGAGAAAAGCAGCGCTCTCCCTTCCTCCCAAGGCAGCCTTACCCCTTGCTGAAGGCTGCTGGAACATCTCCCCTGGGTTCTCTGACAAAAGCTAGCAGCAGGAGCTGAAGAACAATGTCAGAAGACACATCAGTGGGACTCAGCCTACCCACAAGGATGGGTTACCTGCTCCCTGAACTGCCGGACAGCCTTTGCCATTTTCTTCACACCTTCCTCCCGGGTCCTCTGAGCCTCTTCCATTTTCTGCTGGATCTGCCTTTCACCCAGCCACTTCCAGACTACCACGGCCACCGCTGAGCCACAGAGAAGGCTGAGGGCAGCAGAAGAAGCCACTTCTGGCTCTGGCAGGAGCTGTCTCAGCTGCTGCTGGATCATTTTGCTGGACCCTCTGATCTCTGAGGATGGAGGGAGAAAGAGAAGCAAGGCAGAGAGCTCCCCTGCCTCCCCAGATCTGCTTCTTCCAGCACCAGTGTCTCAGCTCAGCGAGTAGTTTATAAATCCAAAGCTGACCCCTGCAAGAGATGCCTTCATGGGGGCATGCAGTGGGGAATGATTGACGGAGAAGTTCAAAAGGTTAAGTTTGCACAGCCAGTGAACCCTGGGCTGTATTGGGTTTATATGGGCTGTCCGGACTGTGGGAAGTTCTCTGCTAAGGAGGAAGGGCTGGGGGATCGGCTGGTCAAAAGAAGCAAGGAAATAGCTTCACTCCTATTTCCTGCATAGCCTAGGAGGACAATGGAAGAAGGGGAAAAAACAGCTTGAACTCTCAAGATTTCCCTGCACAGGAATGAAGACGGTATGACGAGAGGATGCATGGCTGTGGGGTACCCACTCATCCACCCCCCATGCTGCTACTATGGCAGACACAGGCTGCTTCAGGAGACCTGTGATAGGGCTCAGCTCTGCCACAGTGTGTGCATGAACCAGGAGAGGTGGGTTCGCCCCACAACAGAGCATGCGGTTACTGCTTTAGAAGTGGAAAATCCCACAGCGTTGCAGTCCAGAAGCAAACTATTCCCATCAGATATTAAGATGGCCGCTGCTGAGGTCCTTCCAGCACAGACAACTCTCACTACAAGCACACAAGAACCATGCTCTGTTTCGTCTTAAAATTGGTGTTAGTAGGGAGTGTTCTTCTCCTTGTTTTTAACCGGGAAAATTTATGAGGGACTGTGGACAAAATTGACTTTGGCATCCTCTAAGAAATAGTCTGGAGTTGATGGCAACTAGCTAGCTGGTAACAAATTAAGCTGGCCACCTTCTGTTTTTCCTTTTAGTGGCATCCTTGCTCAGAGGATGCCTCCTCAGCGAAGGCACTGCTCATTTTCTGAGGGCAGCAGCACAGGGACATGTCTGCAGTCCCCCCAGCTCCTGCTGCACGGTGCTTGCTAGGGCAGGTGCCTCAGGAAGGTGCGTGTGAGCACGGTCAGCACGCAGCAGTACCCAAACCCTCTCCCAGCCTCTTGGGATCCATGCAAAAGGCTTCCTGAGTCAGAGGTGAGCTCTTTGTGTATATGACAGCAACACGACCCCTGTGATGGGCTGAGCGGATGTGGGAGTTTTTTTCCCCACATTGGCAGGCATCAGGGCACGGACTTCCCACATCCGCTTGCGCACTGGGTCCCGTGCTCTGATCCTGCCCTTTAGACATTCTGCAAATGTTTAACAGAGACAAAGCCAGCTGTGTCCAAACCAGCTTGGGATTTCAGAAGGTGGTTTTATTAGCAAGCGCAGCTGCGCTTCCAGGTGGCCGGATGCTGCTGAGGAAGCCCCTTTCCTTATCGATGGACTGGTGTTTTTACCTCTGTCATGAGCCGGAGGCATAGCTCCTCTGGTCACGGCAAGGCCATGCACTGCCTGGCCACGGGCAGCCCCACGGCTCTGCCACAGCCTGCAATGGGGACACAGGCAGTGAAGAGCAACTGGAGGGGGGAGAGGGCTGAATCCACCCAGAGGGATGGGATGGCTTCAAAATCCAAGCCTGGTTTGCACCTTCCAAGTAGACCTTCGGGCTGCAGAGGCACTCCAAAAGCCGTATGAAATTAGAATCCCGTTGTGGTTTAACCTGGCAGGCAGCTACGATCACTTCCAAGAGTCCTGGGTGACCGGGGTTTCCTATCTGAACCCCTGGGTGATCAATGTGACCCACTTACTCCACGCAGCATCAGCTGCATGATGTGCAGAGGGGACCTTCCCTTTGAACATCCAGCCCAGCATCAGGGTGCCAGGAGCAGCTCTGCTTCAGTACCAACCACTTCTGAAGCAGCTCAAACCCCTTCATCTGCTGCCAGTCTCCGCGTGTAGCGGGCCTCAGATCCTCTGTTTCCCCTACTCCAAAACCCTAGGGGCTGAGCTTGAGTCTCCCCTGGTGCTTTCTGCCAGAGGCTCCAGGTGGGGCCATTCTCCCCAGCTGCGGCGTAAAGAACAGTTTTTATCTTGTCCTGCTTGGCCTGGGCCAAGGGCTGCTGCACGAACTATTTCCTGTTTAATTTATTCAAAGGCTTCTCGATAGAGAGGGCTTACAAACAGACTATAATTTGGAATGTGCATTCTTCAAAAACCCATAACACGTAAGAAACTTTGTGTTTCCTTTTTGTTAGCTGGTGGAGACATAGCTGTTATTTTGTTGATCACATCCATTGGGATTTGATGATGTCCATCGTGCCATTTTATTCCTAAAAACTGGATCTCTTGTGCAGGTCCTTTGACTTTATTTTGTTTTATGGCAAAACCAGAATTCAGAAGGATTCGGACTATTTTCTTCCCTTTCTCAAAAACTTCCTCAGCTCATGGATGGGAATCAGGGAGCCGGTTGGTGCGGTACTGCTGCTGGCACACCATTGTGGGAGCGATCGGCACCTGCTGGTCTTCAGCCTCAGCAACCCCACATCAGAAAATGGCAAGGAATCTGAGTCTGACTACTTGCCAGTCACTTTATCTTATAAATACAGCAGCTGGAGAAAAGTCTATTTGAGCTTTCCAGAGATTGCGGGGGGCCATAACCTTTGATATCTGCAGTGGAGTAGCTTTTTCCCCGGCTCAGCTATGGTTTAAGATTAACTAATCTTACATCAATCCTCTGTTGGCAATGGGCAGCAGGCATAACGGGTGAGTACGAGCAGGCCCTCCCTGACCATATCTCAGACCCTGCAGGCTGGACAGCAGCCCATCTGGGGTTTAGCAGAACTGTACATTGTGGAAGGTACCCGAATGGCAGGGTTGGTGGAAAACACCCCCCCAGTTTTATTGTTCTGCATGATGCTATATGGTACAGCACATACCTCTGCCCAGTCTGGGCCAGCTGTCCCGGCTGGGTCCCCGATGGGTTTTAGCACATTGGTGTGTGTTTAGAATAGTTTTCATCCTAAATGCAAAACACAGCACCATACCAGCTACTAGGAAGAAAAATAACCCTAGCCCAGCCAAAACCAGGACAAGTCCCTAACAAGGAAGGGAGCAGCTACTTGAAGGCAAATGGGCTGGGTTGGGGTGAGGGAGGCTTTGTGTGGTCCTATGACTAGGCAAAGGGGAGCAAAGGGTGCTTGGGAGAAAAGTCTGCTGAGAGAGACCACTGTCCTCATGGGGAAACTGAGGCAGGTAATGTCCCACGGAATGTCGCAAGTCAAACCTCAGGTCCCTAGCAGAGGAGCCAGCCTGCCTGACTCACAGTGCTGCGTTCGTTCCTCCACATTGCACTGATGACCATCAACCAAGGCCAAGTGCAATGTTTCTGCGATATTTTTATGACCTGACTTAATCTAGGTCCAAGGTCACAACATCAAAGTAGTTGTGGCTGTGCTCAGATGGGACACAGGTAGTCCCACAGTCTTGTGCCTCATTTATTGCTAAGCACTTTCCTTACGCTCTAACTCAGAATCACAGATTCTCATTGCACCTCAGTTAGGCTCTCAAAATTGGATGAAGAAAATACAAAATACACCCAAATCCCAGGACTCACCTCAGCACTACTGAGATACCACCATGATGCCGAACTGGGGAACATCCTAGATCCTGGCTTTCCAATGACATCTACCTTTCTCAGTTTTGAACACTCTTCTAATTCAGATATTGTCCCAGCTGCATCAGCTTAAAGAAGGCAAAGTTGATCCAGTCCCATCACACAGTGTCCAGAGACATTTATAACTTTTTTCTGCATCACTGACCCGCTGCCTCAAGCTCTGTGTTGGTGACACAGAAGAGAGAGGTTTTCAAATAATCATCTGATTTCCCTTGCTGTCCTTTTCACAGTTTCCTCTTTTTGCTGCTAGACAGGTATATAGAGAGAAAAACACTTACCTGACTCCACTTGGGGCTTTCAGATTTTTGGCAATGCAGGGAAACTAAGAGGAAGTACAGTTAGATGGATCATGGAATGGAGGCAAAACAGAAAGGAAAGAATCCCCATCCCTTCAGTACTCATCTGACCCCTAGGGCAGATGGCACCACTATTACTTCTCGTATTTCTGTGGGCCCAGATGGAGTTTGGCTGATTTGCACCAATGAAATACTTTGCCAAGTGTGGTTTATCTTAAAAATGCATGTGGGTATGGTATTCCTGGGTGTGACTTCGGAAGAGCGTTGATACCCATATGAATGAGAGTTGCTATTCTGCTCCAGATCTGCACTCCCCTCAAATCCAGATTAATTTCCTATGTAGATAAATCCATCTTGGAGGTTAAGATGGGATCCAGACTAATTTCCTGGTTTAATCAAACTCACCAGAGGAGTTAAAATGAAAGCCAAGACCTTTACACAAGAAAAGGCAGCTGATCTGGGATTTCACTGTGACATCTGCATCTCCTTCACTTTGGACCATCACAGAGGCAGGCAGTTGGACCAACCCAGTCAGTCCACTCCTGTCCCCAGCAAAGCTCAGCTTGCAGAGGCAAAACTGCACTGGCTTACTCTTGTCACACTCCACACAACACCTTCAGTTCTCAGGTAGGCTGGTTTCTGTTAGAATCTTTCTATAAGTAAATTGTCTTCCCTCAAAATTGATATATATATATATATATATATATATATATTTAAGTCAGGTCAGGTTTGACTCCATTTTGGTGAAAATGACAAAAAATGAACCTGGAGAATTATATCCCATATTCTATTTTTTTTTTTTTTTGGATCCAAACACTGTGATGTGGTTTTGCAAACAATTTACAAAATGAAGTGTGTTAACTATGTTGTTCGGAAACATCTTTAAAGGTACTTCAGAAGTTGCTGAAGTCACAGGAAAATGGGCTGGTCCCCTCTGCAGAAGTTGTTCCGACTGACTCAGAGGGCTGAATAAGTATTTTCTGGGCACTCTCCAGTTTCTGACTCATTTCAGCCTGAAATATTTATTGGAATCATAAGACTTTCATAAAAACGGACAATTTAATTCCAGGCAAAACCCACCAACAATCACAGAACGAAACAGTCGATCAGAAACTTCCCATTACTTAATCTGCACCTTTCCAACAACCAAGAAGATCATCTGAGAGGTGTTTCTATCGCCCCTTTGTTATGTTACTCAGCCAGGACCCCGTTGGCTCTCCCTAAATAAGCTGCAATAAGATGGGGAGAGAAATGTCCCATACCAACCCTCACACCTCCGATAGCAGGGCCTGCGTGCCTTCTCTCCAGACCATCCCTACAGCTTTCTCACTTCTATGGGTACTACACTGTTTTCCTTGGTCCTTTTCATAGGAAAGTGGGTTTTATGCATCCTCCTTACAACTTCTCCAGCTACAGAGATGCCAGAGAAGTCTGGCTTTTCACTGGTCTCATCCTGGGCAAGCAGGTGGAAACATAAAAAAAAAAAAAGGAGGGGGGGAGGGAAGAGCAGATTGAAACCATGCTTGGAAAGATGAAACAGCTGCTTCAGAGTGAAGGATGGCCCAGTCCTAATTCTCACATTTTCCATTTGTGTTTCAAGGATGAACCTCCCTATGTTAAAGAGTTTTCATGCCACCTATTTTTGAACGTTTGCTTTTAGTTACTTCAACTACGTCCTTCCTTGAACCCTGTTTGTTAAGTAATCCCAGGATCCCAGGGGCCTCAATGTCTCTAATATCCTCCGCCACTTTCTGTTACGTTACACCACAGATGGTTCTGTCTGCTTTGGATATTATAAAAGACCAGTGACGTGTCCAAACAACGTATGTTTGGCTCCTATCAGTTTTTCTGGAGAGTTTATTTGCTCATGATGTTGCAACTAGGTAGAGTCTACCCTGCAAACTAAAGAGAAAATTTAGCAGGCTTAAGTCCTTATTAAAATCAGGAGGAGGAAAAATGATCAAAGCAAAGACTACAGCCAAGACACAGTGCTGGAGATAAGCAGAACTGGGAACTAGTGGGAACAAAGTCCTTTTGCCCTAAGCAGCATTTCCACCTAATTCTCCAAGGCAGACCAAAGTCTGGACTTTAGCTGGTGCCAAGAGGCTGGGCAAGCACAGTGCAAACAGGCACAGCAGCTCTCTGAGGGCAGCACAGCCTGAGCTTACGGTGCAGGGGCTGCAGGAGGGTTTGAAGCACAGTGGCACTGTGCTGATGGGAGCGGGAGGGAGCTGACATCCTCTCTCCAGCCCAGGAAGAAGTCTCCTGCAGACCTAAAGTTATGCCCTGCAAAAGGCCTTTCCCTCCTCGAGTTTCAGTGCCTGAGCTCACCAGCCTTCTCTCAGCATCACCCTCTCTGCTTTTCCTTATGCTCATTAAATTCCTGAGTAGCCCTCTGCATCTGGTCCGAACCCATATTTTCTCTCCCCCATGCCTCTCCCATCTTCTTCTTGACCTTGTCTTCACCTCATCTGCTTCAGCACCAGGAGGGCTCCAGCTGACCATGTCTGAGAGCACCCTTGGGGCTGTCTTGGCTTCAGGCAGGACCTGCTGCATTGTGGTGAGCCTGCCCTTTGGGTGATGGGTCCTGGGAACGGCTGCTAACACTGTAGGATCCTGGGGTCTAGCGACTGGCTGGAAGCTGTAGAGGGGAGAGTGGGAGGAACAGTAAGACCCCTTCAGAGCCACCCACAGAGAGTAGCTGGAAAGCAAAGAGCAAATATGCATGGGGAAAGTCCTTTTAGAAACAGCACCCCTTTGCTTCGTTCAGCCTTGCACTGATAGGGAGGGATACAGGAGCACAGGACAACATCCCTTCCTTGCAAAACAAGGTCTGTGCTTCCAGATCGCTCAGTGCCCTTCCTAGCCAGGTTATCGTTTCAGTAGTGAGCTCCCATCTTCCCTGCGAGACGGCAGCTAAAAATTCTCTTCTCCTGACCTGAGACAGTCACTGCAATTTGGCATAACCCCATCAGGCAGAAGCTCTGTGTCCGGTGCCACCCAGCATCAAGCCTGCGAGGCACGACCTCTTCTGGGAGGCTCCTCTCCCAGCTCTGTGCTGAACAGAGGTCCATGAGTTAGGCTGAGGAGCCAGGACTCACTGTGTGACTCAGACCCACTTGTGAGCGTGTCAGGCTGCTGGATGACCACAGCATCCCTGCGCAGCCCTGAGGAGGCAAAGGGCAGATAAACAACAGGAGCTGAATTGCCCCTTGGCCCTGTGCCTCTCTTCCCGTTGGCAAATACCATCTCCAGCCCCTGTAACCTGGAGAGACAGGCAGGCTTGGAGCAGGCACAGATCATCACTCAGGTTGATGTCTTGTTTCCAGACACACTTGCTTATTCAAAGCCTTTCGCTTTCCTCCATCGCTTGCACCTTCCCTCCCAGCCTCTTCATCCACCTTGAGTGCAATGGATAGGCCAAGAAACAGCATACAATTTTCACAGGGAAGCTGGAAGTACCAGAAGTGCAAATAGCCTAAACATAGCCACAGAAATTTTTGAACTTAGGTTTTCTTAAGTGCTTACAAGCAATTAAAAACAAAACAAATAAATAAAAAACAAATAAACAACAACAAAGACCAACCTCATTTTCCAATTGCTTAACTGGAAGAAAAAATGAGGAACAGGAGCACAGAAAGATTAATTACCATTTCAGATTGCATATGCTTAAACAAAGAAAACGAAGCTTTCCACTACACACTGTCCAATTAAACCACAGAGCCCACTGCTGTTGGATGGTGTGGAGACCAACAGTTCAAAAAGGGACCCAACAAGTTCATGAAGGACAGCTTTCTTGGCAGCTATTAAAACTGATGGGCTGACTAAAGCTTTTTGCCAAAAAGTATCTAAGCCAACGAATGGCACAGCTAAAGAAAGAATCCTGCAGTTAGCAGGTTACACTCTTCCACAAACATCTGCTACTCCCACTATTGGAAGCAAAATAATGACGTGAACACCTCTTCAGCCTCATGTCATACAACAAATATAACTTCACTGCAGTTACTGGACTCCTTTGGTCCAACATGAACTCTCATTCCTTTCTTTTAGTTTTGTCCCAATTTAACAAAGAAGGACAGTTTGGACAGAGATGAGATTTTGCTGATTGTTTTTAAACAGCATTTATTGCCATTTTATTGAAACAGTGGTTCGGAGTCTGCAGCTCGCTATCTACTTTGCTTTGTGCATTAGGTAGAAGGTGACTGGAGAGAAGGACAGGGAACGAAAAGTTAACATCATGGAGGCAGATCCTGATAAATCACACATTTCTCCTTGTGCCACGGGAAAGTGTTTCCACCTCCTTCATGAGCCGCAGGCACAGCTCCTCCTGCCACGGCAAAGCCACACATTGGACAGCCACAGGCAGCCCCACAGCTCCTTCCACAGCCTGCAACAGTAAGTGTGGTGTTTAGTCAGAGCACCAGAGGAGGCACACGAGAAAATGCTGTCTTTTGACGGTATAGAAAGAAAGATGAGGAAAGATACGCAAGGGGACAGTTGACAGGCTGGCGTACACCAGCTTATCTGTACCACATTCGAGGTGGTAACATGGTATATGCAACCACATCATTGAAGAAGTTTCCACTCTCATTATGAGATGGAGAGAAGAAATGGGAGAATGTGCCACCGTGCCAGTCATAGCCTTCTGCTAACACTTAAGTTCTTTCCTTGCTCACCTCTTTCAGCCTCTTATCCCAAGGGTCCCCATAGTGCCCTCGGTAATGCTTCAGTTCTTCTTCATCAGCTCTTGTGACTGTGCTGACTGGCACCACTCCAGCAGGGAAGTTTAAGACATTGTATAAGTTGGTATAGGAGGTTGCAGCTGGAAAAGATGACACAGAGTATATAAAATGGCAAAATTTAAAGGTGCTGGGCCAGCAAGGACTTTCAGGTGATAATTTGGTTTAGAGGGATTTTGAACTGGAGTTGCTGGACCTAAAGGGACAATGAAAACGTGCTGTTTTCAAAGGGACTTTTGGTGGGGAAGTTTGAGGGCTGCATGGCTGCTGAAATCAGAGAGAGACCCGTGACTTCAACTGTCAGTCATGGTGGAGATTAGGTCTGTGACACAGTCTGAATCTATGTCATCCATACCCCAGGGAAAAATCCTGGCTATCTTTTCAAGATATTCCAGATGTCCAGGTCTGAGACTACACCACCATCTTGGGCATTTTGGATCTCAGAGGGCTGCTGCTAGAGAAACGGAGGACCCTGACCACAGAAAGCTATGAAATTGCCTCTTTCTCCAAGTCAGAGGCAACCTTTCTGCTGTTTGCAAAGTCTTGGGGAACATAGATAGCCACAGTCAGAAGAGCCTGGTCTTGTGCTAAGGTCAGCCAGAACTCTAACAACTATCCTCGCAAGCACTCTGTGCAGGACAGATGATACAAGGGAAAGTCACCCAGTAGTGGCTGGGACAGATGAGTCACTTAATGCTGTTCCATACTAATCCAAACATCTGCAGCTCAGATGGGGTGGGGGCATGGGGAGGCCCACCCAGAGGAGACGTCCCTTTGCTATTTTCCTTGGAAGGAAGAGCAGGCACTGCACATGCTTTGGGAAATGTTAATGAGACCAAAATATCTTGCTCCTGCTGTGCCCATAAAAACCACCGTGGATGCATCCAGAGACATCTCACTGAAGATTACCAAACAGCTTCCCAGCATAGCCATGGTTAAAGGCTGGACCCAGTGCAGGACAGAGAATCACATCCAGTCTTTGCTTTCTCCATTTAGCAATGAATTCGGTACGGTAAACCTAGAGGGAAAGACAGAGCGAATGATGAACAATGTTTGTTGGACAGCAGTGACAGATCAATGCCTACAGCATGGAAAAAGGATAAAAAAACCCCTGCTTGGATAAAAGTGAAAACTCAGATCAAATCTGAGCTGTGCTTTGAAAGACACAACGGGTTTTGTTCTTCCAACTCTAGGTTTTCTGGCAGAATACCATGTCCTGCTCAGACCTAGACATTGGTGCTAGGTGGGCATTTCAGAGTTGATTCCTTTGAGTATTAACCAGATCCTTCTTACGTACAGTTTTATCTTCAGATTTGATTGAATGGAAATCAACAGTAATACAAAGAATTATGTTCAGCTCACTAAAAAATCAATTTCCTAAAAGCTTTGTTATTTAGGTAGAAGAAACTTGGATAGAAGACATGAATTCCAAATATTTTCACAAATTCTTCTTTCATTCTGCATCGGGTTACAGGTAAGAAAAAGAGCAGCAAGAGACAGTTAGGTAAGCCTGTAGTCTTCTCCTCTATGATGTAGGAGTCACAGCCTTGGGTTTGTACTGTACATCCAAGAGAGAACTAGATTTGCATTTTGGTTTTCTACATCTTTGCTGAACATCAGGCAATGAATGAATCAATCCTCAAAAGAGCTGTTCCACTTTCTCTTTGTAAATAGATACAGATGGACCAGAGCGTGGCTACTTCCACAGCCTACCTTAGCTATAGAACACATTTGTCCCATGTTCCAGACCCTGTTCTGTACAATCTCACCCCAACTTTTCGGTACAAGGGTCTCCCACATCGTTCATGAAAGCCCTGACCACCAGGCTATTTTTTATCTGACCTCAAATTCCATCAGCATTCTGAGATCCTTCCTGCTGAAAGTTTGACAAAAGAAAGGGTTTCCAGGAAATACAGTCAATGCAGCTAATCTCATTTTTTTTTCTCAGAGGAAAGCTGGTAGCTAGCCAAAATTTTTGGATCAGCTTTTGCTTGCGGTAGAAACTGTGAATAATGGTTTTGCTAAAGAAAAACAATCCAAAATATCATTGCGGTTGACAAATCTTTTTGAGATTTTTTTTTTGGGGGGGAGCAGTAGAGGGATAGGAGTGGGGGAAGGATGATCTGTTTTCACCTTAAAAAAAAGAAAAATCCAGCACTGAACAATCAAACCTTTTCCTTCCATCTGCCCACGCTGGTTTACAGAAGTTTTTCCTATGATCTATGGTCTGTCAGACCTGCTGCAAGTGAGCATGCCCTTCCGTCTTGTGACCGACATTGATGGAAGCTGCATGGTGCGCTCCGGGGCTGTGTTTGTGCTCAGGAAGGGTTGTGAGGGTGTCCCAGAGAACACAGATCCTGGCTTGTGGGGAGACACTAAAACAGCTCGGCTTCTTCAGCCTTGCAAAACACCAGCTGAGAAGGGATACAACTGCTGTCTATAAATAGATCAAGGACAAGGGAGGCAGTGGAAAATACCAGAGAGGAGAGGTGCTATTTAATCTCAAGGACGGGAATAAAATGAGAATAAACTGCAAGTGAATAAACAAGCGAAATATAAAGCTTTACAATTATCAGAGCAGGGAGGAGAGGAGATGGCCAAATAAAACAAATACAAATGAAAAATCCAACTAGTTTTGAAGAGGAATCTGATTGATTTGTGGGCAGTACTGGACTCAGTTGTCCAGGACAACACTTCCTGTCCTTTATTCCTGAACTAGAATGAGTTCATACAAAATACACCTGAGCCAAATTGTTCACAAACACAAGTTTTTACTCTGTCCTGGTTTTGGCTGGGCCAGATTTAATTTTCTTCATAGTAGCTGGTATTGTGCCGTGCTTTAGATTTAGAACGAAAATAATGTTGACAGCTCACTGTTGTTTCAGTCGTTGCAGAGCAGTGCTTGCACAGAGCCAAGGCCTTCCCAGCTTCTCACAGCGCCCTGCCAGCGAGGGGCTGGGGGTGCCCAAGGAGCTGGGAGGGGACACAGCTGGGACAGCTGGCCCAGGCTGGCCAGAGGGATGTCCCATACCCTGTGTGCCATGTGGAATTACAAATATAGGGGGGAGTTGGGAGGGGGTCTGCTGTTGTTGCTCAGTGACTGGCTGGGCACCAGTTGACTGGTGGCAAGCAATAATGTTTTGCATTACTTTTACTTTTTTTTCTTCTTATTATTAAAATATCTTTATTTCAACCCATGAGTTCTCTCGCTTGTAACTTTTTCAGTTCTTTCCCTCATCCTGCAACTCTGAGTGAGTGAGCAGCTTTGTGATGCTTAGCGGCCTGACAGGTTAAATCATAACAGACTCCTAGCATCTCTGGTTGATAGTTCAAGTGTGGTTTTAACTAGTGATAAGAGCACCTAATGTCTGAGATGAGGGATTTGCACCAAGAGATGGAAATCATTAAAATTGAAGCCTCATCTTTAGTGGTTATTTTTATGCTATTTCTGCTTAGAAAATGCAGGGCACTGGATAATTTTTCTTCCCCATATTCCAGGAAGCAGAGACGTCCACGTGACTATCTATTGCCTTGAGCTCCTACCACTTTTTGCAAAGACTGAATTTCAAAGAAAAGCCCAGCCCTTTTATTTCCACATGATCCATTTCTAACACCAAATCCATCACAGAGCTGAAAGCAACTGCTCAGAAATTTTAGGGATCTCACTATACTTAGTAAGGTAAAAGAAATCATCTTACCGCTACTGCTGCATGCTGATCCCAGAGGTTTTTGGCAGACCTGGAAAGGTGGCAGAATTAATCAGCAATGGGACTGTAGCAACAGAAAACATTTTAAAAAATACACTTTTAGCCCATTTTTATGGAACCTGTTTGGCCGTTCTGGGAACAAGCTATAGTATCACCTAGATGACTGCACAGATTCACAAGTACTTACAGGTACACCACAAGAGCTTACCACCATGCTTTCACCTGTTCTGGCACCTAGACAAAAATCATGGTGGTCTTTTACATCCAGCTGCTCTCAGTTGTTTTTTTTTTTTTTCTCTTTTTCTTGTCTCTCTCAGAGAAGCCTGTATTTCACACCACACTGCATCTACATGCAGATACCTCTCCATCATGTTGGCACATGCTGCTCTGGGTACCAGAATTCCCCTGACACTGAGGAAAGCAGCCTGTGTCTGCCTGTGCTGAGACTTCCTAGCCCTGCCACGATGAGCTCTTAAAATAATCTCTGGCTGCATAGCCCTGGATAACACCATGCTGAGCCCAGGTGGTGCTGAGGCAGCATGTATTCATGCAGGCTTAGCCTGTGCTGCACATCCCCATGGCAGGGCTTTGTCCAGCAAGCTGGCATCTATCTGCACAAAGCCAGGGCATACTTTCATGTGCATCCATCCCTTCCTCTAGAGCTACTTTAGTGCCACTTACCCCACTCCACAGAGAGCGCTGAGATCCCGAGCGATTCGTGGGTACTTTCAGAGGGAAGAGGAAAAATCTAGGATTAGTCAAAAACAGTGCAGCTGAAATAGACGGCTACCATGACACTGTATTTTGAGCACACTTCTTGTCCTAGCAGATGTGGCTCTGAAGAACAGGTACAGTTTCCAAAGAGGTGGTTTTACTCCAACATTAGTTTATACATTCAATCACAACAACGCATGGAAATAAGGCTCTAGACAACACTGCTAGCCCTGGAGAGCATCTCCTGGATGTGGAGATGTTGTTCAGATCCTTGCTTAGGGACTAAGTTTACTTAAGTGCATTTTTCTTTGAAAACCATCAGACTTTTGACATGAAGCAGCAAAGCTCTGGGTGGAGCAGCCCACCACCCTTCACGTGGAAGCTTTCCCACCTTGCACAATTCCTATAACACAGACAAAATGTCCGCATACTTACTATGGGTTTCAAAATGATAGCCAAGATCCTTTTCACCAGAGCAGGAAGCCTGTACGTATTGAACTGGGATTTGAGGTTGGGATCCACGATGTCTCCTTTGCTGGAAGGGCAGAGAGTGAAGGAGTGGTCAGGAAAAGCCGCCTGTGCCAGAGAGTACCAGATTTGGGGACGGCCAGTGCTATCCCTGAGGCAAGTCCAGAGCTGAATTCAGCTTGGACCCCAGGCCCAGAAGACAAGCCAGGAGGACATTCTCCAGATAATAGATGGTTCTTCAGGCTTCACCCTCCTGGTATGACACCTGGATGGGTGTGCTGCTTCTGCCCAGCCACCAGCAGCCTCCCAGTCCTAGGCAGGGGTGCTTGTTTGCTGTGCTCTGCTGTTTCAGAGCCACTGACATGCGTAAGAATTAGGGTCGGACTGTGGTAGATGTCCTTGAAATGGAGCAGAGGGATGGCCTCGGCACCCACTGTGGTGTGTGGAGGAAGAGCTGCCTGGTGCTCTGTGAGGAGAGGCCGGGGCTGCCCCGTGCTTGTCATGGCCGGCTCCAGCCAGCTCCACCGGCCCCACCTCAGGGCACAGCCGGGCCCCTCGCCAACACTGGTGGTGCTTCTCCGGAAGCGTATACGAGAAAGGGCAAAAACACAGTACAGGCAGAGAAGGGAGGGAAAAAAAAAGTCAGAAACAGGCCGGTGAGCAGTAGGGAGGAGGTGCTCCAGGCGCCAAGGCAGAGACCCCCCTGCAGCCTTCGGAGCACCGGTGGCGCAGCCGGCCTTCTGACTGGGGCTGGAGCAGGGGAGAGCAGGAGGGGGACGGGGCGGCGGAGAGTTGTTGTCATGGGCTGACCACAACCCTGTTACCTGTCCCCTCGTACTGCTTGGCAGAGGAGTCAGGAGTGAAGCCGAGCTTGGGCAAGGGGGAGGGAAAGGTATTGTTTTAATGCTTGACTTTGTTTCTCACTACCCAAATCTATAACATCAAATCTATTTGTCAATAAATTGTCTGCTTTGCCCATGATGGTAATCAGTAAGCGATCTCCCTGTCTTTATCCTCACCAACGATCTTTCTCATCCTATTTTCTTCCTGCTTAGGAGGAGTGAGCTGCTCTCCAAGTTTAACCCACCTCCAAGGGACGTCCTACAGTGTGTGGTGTTTCCTATGCATGACAGGCTAAGCACATAAAAACAGTTGCCACGGCACTGGGGACACATGGCATGTTTTTACCCTCCAGGGCTACCAATGCATATGAGTTCACCCTTGTGAACTAGCTGCTGCCCATGTTAATTTCACCCTTCCAAAAATAGCTCCTCTGCTGCCCGCTCTTTAGTACACACCCACAGGAATAAAACCACTCTGAATGTATCCACTGGCCATATAGTGCCAAGTCCCTGGGCCAGCACTGAAAGCAAGCGGGTTTTACTCACAAGCAGTCCACCAGGTGAGCAGCACCATCCGAGAAAATCCCTCTGGTGAACAGCTCATCTACCACGTAGTCAATCTTGGGCGGTGCAAAGGGAACAAGCTGCAGGAAAACCATCCCCGTTCAGGAAGCAAGAAAGACAAATGATTCACAGAGCTCTCCTTAAACCTCCCTGCCTTACCAGTGAGGTGAGTGGGAAGCGGTGGGGAGGTGTAGCACAGCAGGAGTGTGTGGCCTGCAGTTCTGCACCCCTACCTGGGTCATGCTGGGTTGCAGCCTACCACTGTGATGCCTTCTGAAGCGTAAGGGACATGGTAGGTCACCTCTGGTCAGCTCACACCACTGTCTTTTGCCTCAGGCTCCCCTGGGGCTCACACAGTTATGGAGCAATGTGCCAGAAACAGCTGGGCACCATGACTGTGGGCCACCTACCAGCTGCTCCTGGCGCCTAGGGCTGCAGAGCAGGATGGAGGTGGGGTTCTCGCAGTAGGGGCTGTGCCACTCTGCAAAATTCCATTTTCAGAGGGACCTGGGCTGGTGCCATCTGCCAGCTGTCCTTTCCTGTCTCCAAGGCATTAGCACTTATTTATGATGTGACTTGGCATGGGCTCCACGTCTCCACTCCTTTGAGAAGAATATTTAGAGGCTTCAAAACACCAAGTACTTCTCATTTATAATTATTATTGGAGCAGCACCCATATAGAAATTACCATCAGTGGAACCACTGTATAATTTAGGCTAGATAGCATCCCTTGGGGGGTCAACTGCTCCAAAAACCTTGCACACCAAGAAATCTGTAAACTGTATTCAGCAGCTGAGGGATTATGAAAGCTGCTGTGAGGATGATATTTATGGGGTCACCAAACATGATGGGGAAAAAAAAAAAAACAAAACGACAACAACACAACAACAATAACTGAACAAAACAAAAACAAAACAAAACAACAACAAAAACAACCAACCAAACAAACAAAACCACGTGCCCCATGCTGTACTTTAGAGAAGAGTGACTTGGAGGTATCTGAAGGTGATTTTCCTGTCTGCTAGGCCAGAAACATAAGCAAGATCACTTTGGTTTGGGAAACAGACAATTGCATTTTGCCAGGGAGAGATGGCCCTGTTTGATGGGCAGTGAAAAAGGAGATGGGAAATGACTTGTCTAAATTTTGTAAGAAACAGAAGGACAAGAGCTCCTGGTAACCACAGGCATAAAAACTCACCGTATGCCCTGCTTCCTGGAGGAGCTTTCTGGTCTCCTGGATGGCCCGTTTCATGCTGGGTGAGGGCTGGAAGTAGCCATCTCCTTCATAATACCCAATCCGAAGTGGCTTTGAACTGGTATAAACCTGTGAGGAGAGGAGCCATTGCTTGACACATGAGATGTACCAGATCAGACCATTCTAGGGCGCAGGAAGGCAGCAGCTGAGGTGTCCTGGGTTGAAGGAATGGCAGGAGCAATAGGTCTGGTGGAAAGCATTGTTGCCCAGAAGACAGAGCTACAGCAGTGGTCTTGATGTGGTCAGAAAAACACTACGTCCTGCCGTGTGAACTTGTCCCAACTTTGAGATAGCAGATGTGATAGCATCTGAACAGTTCACTTGGCTACAGCCTGTTCCTTGAGGGTAATTGTCTGATCTGTATTGTCCATATATCAGGGACAATTGAAGCACACTAGGATCCTAGGACCTAAGCCAAAAGGCAAAGATTTCTTAAGTCAGTGACTGTTAAACCAGGCTCTCATTAAAAGAGTGAGGGGTGAGTTTCTCTGATCAGGAAAAAAACAGTTCCTTTAGAAATTGAGCCAGAATGGAGCCAGCAAACTTGTCCTGGTCATTGCTGGGTAAGGGGTTAGTATCAAGCAGGTCTCATCAGGGCAAGCCAGCAGGGGCCTGCCAACCCTGCTGTGTGAATTCTTCTTGTGGTTGCTCATGTGGGGCTCCTCTGTTCAGAAGGAGGCTTGCCTCTCCAGGTCCTTCACTATCTTGAGATATTAAACCAGTTGAGACTCTCCCAAGATCTCACTTCAGTGATGGGCAAACGGAGGCGTCACATTGCCTCTGAGCCTTACCTCCTCATCAAAGGGGATGGGGGGCAAGGTGGGATCCAGCCGGAACATCTCCTCACAGAGCAGTGCCTTCATGCAGAGGGCCAGGCTGTCCACATCTCTCGCCATCGGCCCCAGCGTCCCTGTCACTGCAAGCGCAAAGATCCCATCACTGCAGGCAGATGGGCCTGGAGCTCTCTTCTAGTAACTGGTGGTGACCCAGCAGAGAGGAGTTTAATTCAGGTCAGGGATGAGGAATGGGAAATGAAGGCAATGTCTGTGCAAGAAGTGAGCAAGAAAGCACAGCAGCAACAGTCCCTAAGTCTCAGAGCAGAGGCCTGGTGCTGCCTACTGAGGTTGACCTTCTGGGCCAGGCTTCTGCAGGCACAAGTCCCACTCAAGAGGACTGCAGCCATACTGCCAACAGCAATACTGCCTGGCAGCAACTGAGGCCAGCAGAGTCTTCAAACCATCCAGTGAAATATTCCAGGCCTTTGAGATCCACGTCTCACAATTCTCACTGTTATGCACTGCACTGCCTGAATGTCTGTTGCTTCAATTCTGCTGTGATGCAGTTAACCCCTATCACAGTCCAGAACAGAATAAATGGTGCAAAAAGGTAATAGCATAAGGCAGGCTCTGGTCTAATAGATTACCTGTCTTAATTGGTTGCGAAACACATAACTGAGCAAGCACACTGAGCTGGCATCACAGCAATAGAAGGAGATGCAAGAAGTGAAGGTTTGACAGTAGTAATGTATCATCTGGATGGACTTACCTGAGTACATTCCTGTGATAGGAGAAACCACACCCAGTTTGCTAGGAACATAATGGGAGAAATAGATTAGGAGCAGCTCTTGCTGTAAGGCAAGTCACCACGCTGGGCTGCAGACTTCCTAATTCTCCCCGGGCAACAAGCAAGAGAACAAAAGGTCCTGCAGAGACTTGACACTTTCTAGACTAGGAAGACTTTCAGGGGCGGTGAGCTTCTAGGGGTTAGAGATGGTTGCTATTATCTTCTTTCCCTGGTGCATGAAATTCCTCACGTGGGAGTAAACCAGCTCTGATACACAGAGAACTCTTACAAAAAAATGCAAGGGCTGGAAAACATCTAAAAAGTAGATGTTCCTGCAGCATTTCCTTTCAGCTTCCCGACTGGGACTCATAAATTAAGTCTTTATTGCGTTAACAGTTGGAGGTCATCATGTGTCATGGAGATCATCAACAGAGTCCTTAGCCTGGCTGATGAAAGGGAACAGGCAGATTAGTGTGGTAACCTAAACCTGGAGGAAAACGTGGACATCTGTTGTGTAGTGTTATGCACGGTGGGGTCTGTTTTGTAGGGTTATGCACAGTGGGGGACACTTCAGCCTCCACAGTGGGCGCAGAAGGGGACAGAAGTTAGGCTGTACCTGATCCTGTTGCCTGTGGGTTTGAGCCCGCACAGCCCGCAGAAGCTGGACGGCAGGCGGATGCTGCCCGCCACATCTGAGCCGATGCCCAGGATGGAGCCTCCCCCTGCGATCAGAGCTCCCTCCCCTCCTGAGGAGCCTCCGGGGGTCTTCTGGTGGTTGAGGGGGTTCAGGGTCTGGCCGAAAATCAGATTGCTGCAGTCATAGCTGGGGAGAGGGAAAAACAGCAGGTGAGTGAGGTACTTCTGTCCCTGCAGACCATAAATGCAAGGCACTGAGCGTCTGCGCAGGGATGAGTGTGGAATTAATCCTGGAGGGTAGGATCAGTGTGAAGTAGATTTGTTGGGACACTTAGTTTAGGAAGAAAGAGGCATCAAATATAAGAGAAACAATTTATCTGTAGTATTCTGCAGCAAGACTGAGGACAGAATGACTCAGATTGAAATAAGGAGGCAATTAACTCACTGTGCGTAATTAGTTTGGACAAGAGTGGGAGCGTGTGCATGTGGGCCCCACCCACCCTTAGGTCACAAGAGTTGCATGACACAGTGTTTTCAGGAAGGCAAACACGAGATTACTTTATCATTGTCTGAGGGATGTTGGTTTTCACGAAGGGGATTGCCCCCTGGCTCTTTAGAACCTGGACGATGACGCTGTCTTCTTCCTTCACTTGGCCCAGAAGCTTCACCAGCCCAGCAGAGGAGACGTGGCCCTTGGGGATGGGAAGCACAGTTCTTTAGCTACCAGTACAGATGCTGTTTAGAGCTTAGCAATTACAGACATAAGCCCTGACACCTCCTGTGACGATGTTCCCACCTGACTTTTCTCACAGCCAGAACTACCTGATGGAAACCAGATCACAGCAAGTTAGGAATTTTCCAAGAAAACTGAGTTTTTGTCAGAAGAAAGACAGGCTTGCTGACCCCACAAATAAATAGTCCAGAACATCCTTGCCTGAGGGAACTTTTGGCCAGTCGTGATGAGATAAAAAGGATCAGGCTGTATTCCTTGTATGAGGGTAGAGGACTGGACATCCTGCTCTGTTCCCAGCTCCAGACCAAGGATAAGGGTATTAGGGATGTACCTTGCAGTTAATGTGGTCCTTGATGCTGACGGGAATGCCATAGAGCAGCCCCTTCTCCTTCTGCTTCTTCACTTTCTGGAGCTGATCCTCGCAGCCATGAATGAAGTCTATCACACAGTTCACCTCCCGAGTCACCTCCAAAGCCTCTCCAGAGCAGCAAGTGAGTAGATGGAGGGAAGAAAACAGCATTTAAATAGAGTTTTCAAGATGAGCATTCAATGTCCTCAAACCTCCAGCATTCGTTATTCAGACTTTACCCATAAACTTTAGATATTTCTTTCTGGGATAATTTTCTGCCCTGGATCCCTGTCCTACTCATTCACCCACAAGCCACCCTTCATCCCTCTCAGCATTGACTAATTGCTGTCTCTGGCCTTGCTGGTTCTCCCAGAAAATGGGCTGGTTTTCAGTTTGAAAGCCCCTGCTGCCGCCTCAGCAGAAGAGCCCTGAGACATCCCTCCCACGCTGTAGCTTTCACTCACTTTGCCCATGTAGGAGTAGAGGACGCTCTCTGGGGACAGGGACCCCTCCTTCAGCTTCTCCACCAGCTCCACCATGGGCAGCGAGAGGATGTGTGCCGTCTGGGTGCCTGGGTTCTGCAAAGGGTAAGAAATTTGGCGCAGAGGGATGAACATGACCGAAAAGACTGGTGTTGAGGTTGTGAATCCCCGGTTCTAGCATCTGCCCAGCAGTGACCTTGAACAGAGATTTTTTTTTTAAAAGACACTCCCTGTAGAAATGCAGACCTGCCACATAGCACTTTGTGTACTGGAGCGGGGAATTTGCTGATGGGGAATTTGCTGAGTCTTGCTTCGTAGGGATAGATCCAAAACAGGCAGAAAGCTGCCTCTTGACCAGAGAATTGCATGAATCTGTAAGAGGTTTGAGAGGCCTGGCCTGTCTCTGTTTACCCTCCTGCAGGGCCTCACCCACCTTCTAACTAACAGACAATGCGTTGGATGGCAGCTAAGCCAGCTAAAGTTTTACAAAATTTATCATTAACTTGGGGAAAAAAAAAAGTGTGTGTCCTCTTTGCAACCTCCCCCTGCCCTTCCCCAAGAAAAGAATAGCAACTAGTGTTTATCTGGGGTTTAAGGCAAATCCTGAATCCAAGGACTGAACCTCCTAAAATCTAAGTGGGCAGAATGAAATGGCTTTTGGTCACTGATGTGCAGACCTTGGAGGGACCTGTACTTTGAGGGCGATGGGGCGGACAGGTTCCTAGCGAGTGGCGGAGTGAGGAGGATAGGAGCAGAAAGGCTTGGCAGGAGCAACAAGGGAGGAGAAAAGGGCATAGGGAGGTCTGGGAATACTTTCTCGGCTGGTGACATGATTCAGAGTGTCCCCAGCTTGGACCCTTAGGATTCCCACAACAGGTCAGTATTAAGAAATAACTTCTTTATGTTGCCTTTATTGGTTGCGGTTTTTCAGTGACAATACAGGGTGCTGACTATCAAAAAAGGTTGGTGATGACCCAAAACATGCACATCCCTGCCCTTGCCCTCACTATTATTCAAAGAGGGATTGATTAGGACTCCTCTTTTTCTTCGGTTACCCAAAACACAGTCTCTTCCCTCCACACACACTCTCCCCCAAATTACCTCTTGTTTAAACCTGCGAGCTGCCTTCTCCATTTGTTCCAGGGCCAGATCCCGTGCTCTCCTTGCCTCTTCCATCTTCTGCTGGATCCTCCTGTGCCCCAGCCGTTTCAGCAGCACAATGGCTGCAGCTGAACCGCAGAGCAAGGCTGAGAGGATGCGAGGGTCTGCCCATGATGGGTCTAGGACCTGCCACAGTCGCTCCTGGGTCATGATTTCTCCCCCAGTCCTTCCTGTTCTGGGTCAGCTACAGGCACCTGGGTCTCCCACCTTCTCCTAAGGAGAGCCGATATATGCAGACCTCTCAGTTGCCTCCTGTGCAAGATCAGCTCTGAGACAGAGTTGCATTAACAAAGTCCAGGAATGGACTTTTTAGACCATGGACTTTGAAAGGGTCTGCCTGCCCATTGTGGGTCGGGCTGCAAGCAGTGTGCTCAGATCACACTGGGTTTGGAGGGGATGTCCCCCAAGGCTGTGGCTCCCCAAGCCACTGGCTGCTGCTGTACCCGGCTACACAGAGCGGACAGAGCTGATTAATGGGGCTGAACATCTGCAAAAGCCAAGTCTGGGCTTTCCCCGCATCTAATAATTCATTAGCAGTTAAGCCCATTAACGAGAAGCGCCCAGCTGTCACCTCTCTTCCCTGACAGCAGCACGTGCAGCCCTCTGAGCCTGGGACAACAGAGCCCTGCTTGCCCTGGGGGACCCGGTGCAGGGAGTGAAATCAACATTGATCAGAGAGCAGGGATTGAAATCACATCTCTCAGAGAGCAGGGAGCTCGGGAGAACGAAGGGGCTGGAGTGAAGGTTAGGTGCAAGCAGGACACGGTGCCTCTGGAAAGGCAGTCTGGTTGGAGCTATCTGAAGATGCCTTCAAGGAGTATGACTGCTCTGTGCCATTTCCAAGTCAAGCCTCTTTGAGCAACCTTTTGGCAATCCACATCAGGGAAATCCCCTCTGACGGGCCCAGCATCCCATGTACTCCCAGTTTCTAAGCCATCTTCCAGGCAGCACGAGGCAAAGGAGCTGGACCATGCAGTCCAGGAGCTGCCCCCTGCCACAGGTACTCCGCAGCCATAGGACCATTCCCAAGCAGTGCATGAGGAAAGAGGGGGTTGGAAAATCAAGCATCTCTCAAACCACAAGGGTCTGAAAGCCCATGGGAAAGGAATGGGAGATGACTCTGAAAGTTCATTGCCAAGATGCAAGGTGGCATTGCCAGGTCTGTAGGGTCGTGCCTCTGCTGCAGGCAGTAGGGCAGCAGAGCTTGTAAGGAGGCTGTGTCCCAGGTAATTAGTGCTCTCTGATGAAGGGGTCTTGTCTGGGGGCTGAAAGCCAGTGTTCGTACTGCTGTCGTGTTACTGCCATCCGTGATGGAGAATAAAAAGAGCCAAACAACTCAATGTGGATGTCACCAACCTCTCCCCAATGACTCGGGAGTTGATCCTCATTTCCACATCCCAGCCTTAAGCTTCAGTGCCACCAACCACCCCAACCTCCCTCTGGCCACTCTGGTGGCCACAACCTCCCTTTTCAGCCACTTCAAGTCCCTAAAACCATGCAGCAGCCTCAGCCCTGTTCCTTGGCAGTGATCCTTGGCAGTGGGCACAGCTCGCTGGAGGCCTTTGCTCGGGGTTTCCAGAGGAGTGTTTACTGGTTCAGGTCCACTGGCATCTCCATCGCTTGGACTCCTGTACCCTGCCCACCTCTGCGCCAAGAAGAGACTGATTAAACTAATGAGGCAACGCAGCTCCTGGCTGTTTGGGGCTGTGGGCTGCATCCAGCCAGCTTGGGCCAGCACCTGGCATTGCCTCTCCTGGGACAATCTCCCCCAGGCTTGGATTTTAAAATGCAAATAGAAAATCCCCATCCAGCTTTTTCTGTGTGGGCAGTGATTGCCTAAAACTGGTGAAAAACTCAGTCCAAGATCCTCTGTAGCTACTCGTTACGTAGCACTCAGTCCTGGGATGGCTGGAGTTCCCCCCCCACACACACTCCTTTTTTAAAGCCTGCTGAGAGAGAATCAGGGTCCTGGATAGGCCAGGGTAAACTCTTTGCCCAGACCTTGTAAAAAAAAAACTATGTTCTTGCATGACTCTGGTTTAAACAATAACACATTTAAGAACAAAACAAAAACACCCATACCTTTTCCTGTCAAAGCTTTGCAGTGATCTATTTGGGAACTGCTGCTCTGGGAAGACGCTTTTGCATTGTGGAGCCGCTTTTCTCAGGCACCCTTGGAAACCTGCGGGGAGCAGCAGATCCTGGTGGGGGTGCCTGCCAGCGGCTGGGGAACCTCGCTGGAAACCTGGCCGTGCAGCAGAGGCTGGCCTCCGACACTGGCATGCTGCTCGGTAAGTGCAATGCACTGAGATGAAGCAATTTATACCTCTGCTCTGTGGAAAGCAGGTATAGGTGCCTAAGGGACAGGGGAGTTGCTCCACGCTCCAGATTTCCCCTTGGTGCTCACCCACGCTGGCAGGGTGTCAGCAGTCCCCCGTGTGGGAAGCAGTCCAGCTCCCTCCCTGCTTTCCAGAGGCTGCAGGCTCAGTTTTGACCTCCAATTGCTGGTGTGTGGCAGGGAAAACATTTCTTCCTCAGGGAGCTTTCTGTGGAGCTGAGAAATACGGGAACAAACCTTTTCCCTATGGCACTGTTAGTAGGAGTCTGGGCGTGTTAGACAAAACCAGTCCCCGTGCCTCAGTGTCCCCATTTTGTAACAGGAAAATGTTCTTGCACTTCCCTGGGTGGTGTTCAGAGGATTGCTCAATTCTCCCCCAAACCTCCACACAAACACACACCTGAAATAACAGACTTTCCACTAACAAAAAAATACTGTATTAGGACAATTGTTGGAAGCGCTCCACCGAAGCAGAGCTCGTCTCACTTTCCCCGCGCGTCCCAAAGCTGGCAGCCACCCCAGCCATCAGGGCATCCTCGCAGGCAGGAACGCTTGTCCTGAGGGTGGGCTGGACAAGAGGACAGCTAGCACCTCTGCTAGCCCGGATCCCGCTCTGAGCGAGCATGGGGACTCAGACGAGCTGGTTTTTCTTCAGGGTGAGCGTCTCCACCTCCTTCATGAAGCGCAGGCACAGCTCCTCCTGCCACGGCAAGGCCACGCACTGCACGGCCACGGGCAGCCCCACGCTGCCATGAAAAGCCTGAGGCACAAACACAGGGGGGAGAGGGCAGGGAGGCATCCTGGGGTGAGGTGGGGATGCTCATGCCCCCAAGGGGACGTGACGTGACTTACCTTTGCCAGGGTCCGGTCCCACCAGTCTCGGAAGTACCCCTGGTAGCCCTTCAGCTCCTTCTCGTCCTCGTCTGTCACCATCGTGACGGGAACGACCCCGGCCGGGAAGTCCAGGGAGTTGTAGAGCATAGTGTAGCTGACTGCCACTGCGGGAGAGAGGGAGCTCAGTGCAGGGCAAACACCCAACGCCACCTCCAGTTAATGGCTGTGTGCACTTGGAAGTCAGTGGCTGCAGGATGGAAACCGGCCCCTTGGCTCCCACAGACACCAGGGTGGTTTTCCTGGGTGCACCCCATGGGCTGGAGCTCTTCCCAGCACTGGCCACTGCCTGAGAGCTTCCTTCTCCTACCTGAGAGCTTCCCAGGGTAGCCGATACCGAGAGCTGGGCCCAGCATGGGACAAAGCATGACATCCAGGTTCAGCTTCTTCCACTGGGCGATGAACTGGTGGCAAGACTCCTGAGGAGCAAATGCACCAGTGGTCAGTGGGGTGGACGTGCTGCCCCAGGGCTGAGGCTCTTCTTGGGCTCTCCGCTGGGCTCCTGGCCTTTCCCCAGGAGTTGTGGGGTGAGCTGCATCAGGCCTGACCCTGCTAAAATCCAGCAACCCTTTGCTGCTCAGCCAGCAGTCCTCCCAGTGGACAAAGCAGCCTGTCCCCTGCTAAAACTGGAGGTGGGGAGTGCAGGGGCAAGCTGGGATAAGGGCTTTTTTTCTGAGAAAACCAGAATAGAAATGGTGCTGCAGCTGATGGCCTACATTTTCAGGTGTACAAGAAGAAAATTCAGGCCTGATTAAGGACCATGAATGCATGAATTGCTCTTCTAATCTTTAAGTGTGCTGAAAACTTGAACATCCAAGAGAGATCTGTTCAGGAGTGACACATGTTCCTACTTCACACCACTGACTTGGTCATCTCCTAATGCTGGCGAGCACTGAAACTTGTTTCCAGAAATAAAACAAAAGAACTATCTAAGCCCAAATTTCAGTACTTTACCTCAATTTCCTGGTGAAGACTCCAGAGTTCATCCACTGTGCTGAAAAAGGAAGCAAAACCAACGAAAGTCATTGAGAGGTACTGCAAAGAGCAGCTTTAGGCGGCAGGGAGAGCATCAAAAAGCAGGTGGGCCAAGGGAAGCAGCCAAGGGAAGGGAGGACTGGCAAAGTGCTGGCTTTCCCCTCAGTGGCTGGAGGTCTCATTTCAGCTTCTGCCCGTGACAGAGGACTGAAGACTAATGGCAGCTAGTTGCAGTGCTGCTTTGGCCTGACAAGTGTCCAGCCCTGTTACTGCCACTGTGCTGAGGAGGTGGAAGCCCAGATGAATCTCTTCGCAAGGGCCAGGCTGGATGAAACAGCCTGATCCTTTACCATGAAGACAGACCTACTGTGTCGTGGAGGCACAGCACAAAACTCACTCTCTCTGCTACAGGATTTGAGTGCTTTCTCACCCCTAAATGCCCAACATCAGCAATGCAGGAAGGAAGAGCAAGCCTTCTTCTCTGCGTGTTTTCCTCTCATCCTATCTTATGGGGCTCCTACGTCATTGCATGGAAGATGTATTAACCAGTACCGAAGCTGCCAGCATGTTTCATTCCCACAAGCTTCATCCAGTTCATAAGCAATAGGCTGTGAGCCCCCACCCTTATTCCCATCCTCAGTACCAGAACAGTTGGCCAAACCCTTCAGGGTTATGAGGCTGACATAAACAGCTCTCAGTTTGCTCCCACCCTTGTATTTTCTGCCTTGTATTTTCACAGATGCATGCAGCTAGGGAAGTATCCCTAATGTAGCACACACTGCCACTCTCCAGAGGAGAAACCTAAATCTTCACATTTGGTTAGACTCAGGTTTACTCACTTTGTTCTCATACTGCTTATGATATTTGACAATCGAGGCACCTGAGGAAGTAATAAAGAAAATACCTTACATTAATCCCAGCTCCGCTCTCTCAGGCAGCTCTATCACAAATGCAAGCTGTTGACTCAGTGCTCAGGCAGGACGTGTGGATTTTCCCCAAAGAGGGAAGAGGGGGAACAGAAACAGCATCACTCCAGTTTGGAGGAGATGTGCCTAAGCACAGCCAGGAAGCCAAGCTTAGAGAATTCCCTCTTGTGAAGTCTTACTGCAACAGGAGACACCTATTGCTTGACTACAATTATGTTAGGAAAAAGTGGACCTTACAAAGGGTTTGGCAATCCAGGACACGAAAGCTTTTAGGCAGTTTGGTAACTTCGCCAACCAGAAGAATGTCCCCATGCTGCCTCTCTCGAGCTCCCCTTCACTGAAAGAGAAGAGGATGTTTAGCTGAGCAGTGTTGGGAAGCAATTACAGTGGATCACTTGTAGAGGACCAACCCCTCTGAACAGCATACCTAAGTGACAAAAAGGTTTTCTCCATTCCTCTGGGCTCCCCAGATTCCCGTGGTATTTATAGGCTATCGGCACCCAGTTTCTTTTGATCTGTCAGGGCTGATAACAGTCCCAAACGACCCCAAGGTTCAATTGAACATCAGCTCCCCAGAAAAACCCTCTGCATATCAGCCACTGTCTATATGCAGTGGATCTGCTACCCGTACCCAGACGCTGGCCAGGCCCCCATAGCGAGGGCTTTCCCAGAGAGGCACCAATCACACAAACCTTCCTGGGTTGCACTTACAAGTTCTTGAGGAAGGAGGTGCACCCGTCTGCAAACATTCCTCTGATGCAGAAGTTGTAAGTCACGTAGTCCACGTTTGTGATTTCAAAGGGAACTAGCTGGAAGGATGACGGAAAAGGTGTCAGGGGTGCAAGCACAGCCAAGCTGTGTGGGAGAAGGCATTATGGGCTTCTGGGCTCCTTCCCGCAAGGGCTGAGGAATCCTGACATGAGCCCTCTCCAGCACGTGGCCACCAGGTTCTCCCACCCAATCCACCCTTCCCTGAAAATGCAGTTTTCCCTCTGAGCAGTAACTGATTTGTCAAAAGATAGAGGATGGGCTCTGCCACCATCATCACCTGAATAGCCCCAGGGGACAAAGGTCCCTCCAAAACTGGCAGGGGAGGACAGAGAGCAGGAGTCTGTGCTCTTCTCTTCCCTCCTGACCCTTGTGCAAGGGGGGGTGGGGGGGGAAGGTGTGCAGCCACCACAGTGCCTCACGCACAGCAGCTCACTTGCTGAAATGGGGGAGAGGAGAAAACTGAGATGCTGTAGAAGACTGCTGGGCTACAGGAGAGTTGTCATCTGCAGCTGCCTTACTGTTTTTTTCCCTAGGCCCCTGTTTCCAGACATACAATCAGTAGGTGGCTTCCTATGCAGTGTGCAGTGCACCTGTGGAACTGCTTGCCAAAGGACATCATACAGAAGAGGTGAAATGGGCTTGAGAAGAAACTACAGAAATACTTGGACACCAGCTGATCACAGCCACTGAACAGAGGTGCTGCCTGAGGCTCAGACCAGCACTGTCAGACCACGACTGAAAGCTCCCTGAGGAGACTGCCTCAGGACCCGGTTTGTACAGCACCCAACACAATGTGCTTCTTGGCCTGGGCATGAGTAAATGCACATGGTGCCAAGGAAGCAGAGATTTGGCATGACAGTCGGATTCATGCAGCATCCTACCATGTGGCCAGCATCCTCCAAAAGCTTCTTCGTCTCCCGAACGGCACGTCTCATGGCAGGGCTGGGCATGGTGAAGAAATCGGTTTCGTAGTAGCCTATGCGGAGGGGCTGTGTGCTGGAATACACCTGCGGAGCAAGGAAGAGCTCCAGCTGGAAGGATGTCAGCTGTGTCAGGAGCCAGCAGTACCCCCGTGCTGCAGGCCTGGAAAGCAGCACTCGCCTCACCAACGTGCCAGCCCGCGGTCCGTGGCAGGCTGGCATGTCCCACAGGGCTACCGGGAGCCACTAGCGTTTTGAGCCAAAGGGATGGCAGCTTTTCTCACAGCCCTTCAGCCCCTCTCAGGTCCTTTACCTCTTCATTGAAGGGAAGGGGGGGCACCGTGCTGTCCAGGCTGAACATGTCCTCACACAGGAGCGCTCGCATGCACAGCGCCAGGCTCTCCACGTCTTTTGCCATCGGCCCCACCGCTGCGACCACTGGAGGAGACCAGGAGAGTGTGATTATGGCTGAGGGTCGATTATGGCTTACATGGAGCATGTCCTGTAAAAGCAGGACCTCCAGGCATCGCTTTGACTTAGCCTAGTGTTATCAACAGCTCCCTTCTGAGAATGGGGCTGGGATGCCTACAGGTCCCTTCCCACCAACAGGCCCATGGTTGTTATCCATCGATATGTGCCCTTGATGCCTCCCTTGCATGCCTTACAAAGTGAGCAAAAAGCTTTATCAATCACGACACAAGAACATCCCCTCTGACCACTAACCCCACCTCCCACCAGGCTGTGGCAGGCAGCACAGCACCCTGAGGGTTACAGGGTGTATCTGCGTTTGTGTTACACAAACCGCTCCTCTCAGCTCTTGCACACACCAGCACATTTCTCAGGAACTGTGCTATTGGCGTAGCTCTCTGAAAGAGTCCCTGAAAAGGAACCTGCTTCCCTCTCTGGATGTACTGGAGAAGGTTCCCCATAGCCAGCTCGAGGTCATTCCCAGCCCTGCCTTCCTCCCCTCCCTGGAAGTCAACCATCGATTCCTACCTGACTTCTGCCCTCGGATACCAGAAATGATTCCTTTCTTGCTGCAAAGAGACAAAAAGACAGCAGCTGAGTTTCCAGAGAAGGACAAGGCTTTAAGCAGCAGGAAGTGCTCATGAAACCACTGCCCTCCCTTTGCAGATGCTGGCAGAAGGAGAGGCCAAGGGGAAGCCCAGGCGAGACCCAGCCTAGGCCAGAATGGTTTATGTCTGGTCAGTCAGGAACAACTGCTCCCTCCTGTCCCCAGCATGCAGGTGGGGCGATTTCCTCTGTTTCTGTTCTGGGGGAACTGGTGCTTCATTCCTCAGAAGATGTCTGGGCAGGAGGGAGAAGTGAGCCCTTCCCGGTACCTCCCAGCTTTCCCCTTGCCCACAGCAGCCCGAGCATCCCAACACAGCAGACCGTAGGGTCTCACCCCAAGAGGTTACAGCAGTACCTGAGTCTGTTCCCAGTGGGTTTGAGCGCACAGATCCCACAGAAGGCAGCGGGGAAACGCAGGCTCCCTCCTACATCCGTCCCAAAGCCCAGGATGGACCCACCTCCCCCTATAAGTGCCCCTTCTCCACCCGAGGAACCTCCGGGAGTCCTGGTGTAGAGCAGGGGGTTGAATGTCTGACCGAAGATTAAGTTCTTGCAGTCAAAGCTGGAGAGACAGAGAGTGTGCAAATGAGGGGAATGCAGACATCTGCTGATGTGGACCCTGTCACTTCAAAAAAAAGTCTTGAGAAGTTTTTTTGACTTGCAAAATCTGAGTGAAAAAAAAAAAGTGTGAAAAAAAAAAGTGACTTGCAAAATCTGATAATCCCCAGGGCAACCCCTCTGTGTGGCTTTTTAAAAACAGGGTCAGTCGTTGCCCTGTTACGGTTAAGAAAGGCAAGGCACTTCGTAGGGCTTGGGCAATAGCTGCCCTTGGAGCAGCTCTACCAAAGGTCAGTTGGCAGGGCAGGGGGACACGAGCGGAGCGGCTGCCCAGGGGAGCACACCTGACCTCACCCCACGCCAGTGATGTCCAGGGTGGTCTTGGCAGATACGGCAGGAAGTTTTGGGTACGTTTATAATGGTACTGTATAGTTGACAGAACTGCCACTAAGGGGTTAACTAGATAAAAAAAAAAAAGTGGCTTAAAAACCAGCCAGCACAAGACAGAAGGGCAGCAATTTTTCTCCTCTTCTCTTTCTTTATTTCAAAGCAGAATGAATGATCATTCCGAGTAGCTTTAAAACTTAAAGACACTAGGGATATGGATTAGGTGTTGTTCTTGAAAAAAGAGGTGGGAAGTGAGAATTAGACTTGATAGAAGCCCTCACTGGAGAGGAGGGAGGGAGAACTGCCATTCCTGATGTGGGAATGGGGAGGGGGCACCTGGGCTGCTCACCTACCTGATGAGGGACTGGGGAACATTGGTTTTCACAAAGGGAATTGCCCCTTGTCTCTTGAGCACCTGCACCAGCACGCTGTCCTCTGCCATGGGCTGATTGATGTTTTTCACGAACCCTAACGTGGAGTCATGGCCCTGGGAGCAGAGTACAACGAGGTTCACAGATCAAGGACTGCAACTTTCCCTGCCCCCAGTATTTTTATCTAAATCTAGAAACACATGCATGCACCTCCAACAACACATCCAGAACATACACATCGCATAGTGTGGTGGTAATAAAATCTAACCAGCCTTCTCTGTTTGCTTGTATGGGAGATGGGCAGCAAATCCTATCACTTGCCATCAGCTATGACAAAGTCCAGCCAGATGGTGAGGTTAAACCTCCCCCCGCCACCAGAATTAAACCCCAGGGGTTTCAGGATATGCGTGGTATTGTGCTCCTGGTACCTGGCAGTTGATGGAGTCCTTGATGCTGACAGGCACCCCATAAAGCAAACCCGGCTTCCCCGGTGGCCTCGCTTGCCGGAGCTGGGTCTCGCTTTCCTGCATGTACTCCGTGATGCAGTTGGTTTCTCTGGTGATCTGGAGGGCCTTGGGGGAAGCAGGCAAAGCCGCGGGTGAGACACAGCCTGCAGCGTTGCACAAGTGCTTTCTGTTCTGCAAAGCACACCTGCCTCTTCCTGCTTCTCCACCTCCCCATGGGCAGCTGGTACCAGGGCAGCCCTTTTTGGTCTTTCCCAAGAGGTTTTTGTGCCAAACTCCAAACTCTTGTCTGGACAGAGGAGGGCCACAGCACCAGCTGGGACATGATGGGCAGAGGCACTCAACACAGCGGATTACAAAAGGCTGTTTTCTGGATCGTGCTTGTAGGGTGGCATAAAATGATAACCCCAAAGTGCGAACCCAGGAGGTGATCAGGGCATTTTGGCTAGAGAATGAAAGCGCACACTGAGTGTTTGAGGTTTGCCAACCCATTTGGAGATGATGAGGAGACAACAGCAGCACTCCACAACCTCCCCAAGCGGTGGCAGCTCAGCAGTGTCTGAACCAGGCTCGAATCAGCATTTGAACCTTGCGCTGGGCTTCTCCCAGGAGAAGCAGCCCCACGTTGGGCAAGACCCTGCCCTGCTGCCCTCGCTCCTCACCTTGCCCAGGTAGGCGTAGAAGACGTGCTCTGGAGGGAGGGAGCCATCCCGGATTTTCCTGGAGAGCTCCGGCAGAGACAGAGAGAGGATGGACACCATGTTCACCGAGGGATGCTAAGGGAAATGATGAACAGGGAATGACACACTGCTGCTGTCTCTTCCTCCCCCCCCCCAGTGCCCACTGTATCCCAGCCTAAAAGCGTCTGCTGTTTAGTGATCAAATGCAATATTTGCCCCAAGACTGCAGTCCTGCTCCTGCCCCAGTGCTGGGGAGCATGGAAGGAAACCTGCGGGGCCAGCAGAAGCCCAAGCATTTTAAAGCCTTGTCTTCCCGGCCGGACCGGTATTACTCAGCCCCTGCAGAAAGCCTTTCTCCAGCCTTGTTCAGACAGGTCTCGGCGGGGCCTGGAGGACCTGCTCAGTGCAGTGCCGAACTCTAGTGGGAATTGCCTATATTATTAGATATTGCTCCAGCAAGGAAGGAAAACAGACAGCTCTTCCCCTGGCACCACCAAATTAGCAAACCAGGAGGCACACACCAGCGAGAGCCTCAGCTGACAGCAGAGGGTTCACTTTGGGCTGGCAGAAATTTCCCTGCCATCTACTAAACCGCACACAAGTGCATCGTACCCATCCCTCAGGGTGGGCTCTGAACCCGAGCTAGCCCTCTCGAACCACAAGCCGGGCAGCTCAGTGGGACCGCAGAGGGAACGGCACGCGCGAGCCGGATTTATGGCAGCCTGCCTCGGCATGAGTGGCTCCCCGTCCCTCGCGTCTGTGCCGCTGGACTTTGGCCTCTGCTATAAAACACCACCTCTGCCACTTCCTACAGCCTCCTTAACAATCGGGCTGACTGTCTTGCCATGGCGGAAGAGGTGGAAGCAGATATAGCACTTTTAGATGAGAGGCTGGAATTTTCCTCCTCTCGCCGCGAGTTTCTTTTTGCTGACGCCTGCACCGCTGCCTGTTAGCCCCCACCGTGCGGACCGCCCCGCGCGACCCCATAAAGCCTTGCCTCCTCCTGTCCTGGCTATGCTCCTGCTGCAGGGGGTCGCTGCCTTTCCGGGGGGTGCGGGCACGCGTGGTTAAAAAGAAAATGATAACTTCGGATGAGGAGTCGGGATCCCGCCTCGCTCCCAGGCAAAACTCAGCCTCTGCAGCGAGCTGCACACCAGCACCTGCCCATACCCCGCCGAAAAACCACCCATCTGCCCCCCCCTTACACCCTCCAGGATCCATCCCCACCCCATTTAGCTCCGGGGCGCTGGCCCAGCTCCCACCTGCACCCTCCCCCTTGGATCGCCCGGCGCGGCTCTTTCCACCCACCTGCTCCCGAAAGCTTCTCACAGCCTTCTCCATCCTGTCCAAGCCTTCCTCCTGCCTCTGCCGGGCCGCCTCCACCTTCTTCCAGAACCCTTTCCAGCGCCTCCATCGCAGCAGCAGCAGCAGCAGGAGCCCGGCGGAGCAGCAGCAGAGCAGCGCGGGCGGGGAGCGCGGCGCCGGCCGCATGCTGGGCACGGCCCCGGGGGCACCGCGCTCCCTCCCCGCCGGCTCCCGGGGCTGCCTCCGGCCGCCGGGGAGGCGGGGAACGGGGAGGCAGAGCCCCGGGGAGGAGCGGCTGGCAGCCGAGCGTTGGACGAGCTCGGAAGGGAGTTAACCGCTTCGAGGCATCGCCGGCAGCGGCGGGCCGGGAGGAGGAGGTTTGGCAGAGGGGAGGGTTGGTAGGGAAAGAGATAAGAAGCCCAGAAGCCGTCCCTCGCTCTGTGCTGGTGGGTGGGCTCTTTCTGATAAGGCTTGCTGGGGTTTGCCTTTCTCCGAGTGTGGCTTTGAGCTTGGGATTTGCGGCTGTCTAAGCGCCTCGCTGGGATTTCTCGGCTCTCGGGGAATAACCTTGGCTAGGCACATCGAAGGAGCGATGCCTGGCTCCTCCGTGCTTCCCGCAGCCAGGCAGCTGGGCGAGGGGAAAAAAAAAAAAAAAAAAGGAGACGAAACCTCCCGGCCAGCCTGCTTCATCCCGGGCACGGCACGGGTGTGTGGCCGTGCTCTGCTTTGCTGCAGCCTGCGAAGTGGTGAACTCCCGCAGACAAGTATTCGCGGGGGCCCTGCGCTCACTTTTCAGGGAAACTCCCTTAAAATTGCTTTCCCTCCAGCCTTCCGTGGGGTCTGACCTTAAAAATCCTCACCATTTGCAAAAAAAAAAAGTTCACGCCCGAATATTTCATGCTCTCGTGGAAAACCTGCTGGGAAGGGTTTGGGATCTCCCTGCTGCCTCCCAGCAGGCTCCCGCTGTGCCTGAGCCAGATGCAGTGCCGAGCTAGAAGACACCACGGAGGGCTGCGTGCCCCCGGACCTGATTTTTCCTGCTTTTGTTGCTCGGGCCACCTGCTTCACTTCAGCCTTCGGGCTTCTCGCGGCGAGCAATGCCGCCCTGCGTGTACACAGAGTCCTGGCACCGGCTTTGCTGACGGGTGTAGGAGCCTTGGGAATACTCAGCCCTCTTAACTCATCGCTTACAGCCTCTTGCTCTCGTTTTGAGGACAAGCAGCTCTCTGTTTATCTGGGTCAAGCAAATTACATGCAAGAATAACCTTTATTTCCCAGAGCCTGTTTGGGTCTCCCCCCCCTGCTTTCTTTCATTCTTTTCCTTTCATTTTTTCCCCCTCTTTCAGACCGTGGGGCTCGGAGGATCACAGAGCAAAGGGAGCTCCAAGGGCACTGCAATCCCATGCACGCAGACCGCTCGGAGGGAAGCAGGCGTGGTGGGGTTGCCCTTGCAGGGAGGATGAAGGCAAGCACCGTGACAGCTCTCTGCTCCTCCCCGCTGCTCGTGCTGCAGCCGGCACACCCTCCTCAGCAGCACCAGTCTCACCCCTTGGCAGCACCGTGTTGAAATAAGGATGTTTGCAGGCAGTAAAAACAGGTGCACTTGCAATATTTTAATATGGAATTTTAACATGCTCCTGCCCCTGCGTCTCCCCTGCTGCCTGGCAGGGCTGGAGCCTTTGGGCAAGGCGGGTGGAGAGGTGCAGCCTCTGTCCCCATTGCCCCCACCTCCCTGCATGCAGACGGGTGGTGTCACCATGTCCCAGCGATGTTATCGCCCCGTGTTTCCCACAGGAGGGGCAGAAAGGCAATGTTCTCCCAGCCAGCACACATCCCACGAGCTCGGCAGGCCCGGCGCAGGCTGAAGGAGCAGCAAGCCCCGGCCCCTCCAACAGCAGGCACCAGGGGCATGGTAAACACGCAGGAATGTTTTCCCTACGCCATCTCCTGGCGCCTGGAGATCTCTGGCTTCTCAAGGCAGAGGTTGGGCTTCAGCGGCTAATGGCTGTGTGCGTGTGCAGATATTTCTCGGGTGAAGCAATCCCCTTCTGGCACTCAGAGTCCTGCAGCGGGGAGAGCCGCGATTTATCCACGCGCCGCAGGAAGCAACGTCTCCTGTTTGCTGCCCTTGGCTGGCTTTGTTTGCTGCCCTTTGGTGCTAGAATAAGCAACTGTGCTCTCTTCAGCCAGGAATTCACACACTTCCACTCTCCCATTTCACCCCGGTGCTCCTCAGCTGCTTGCCCAGCAGTTAACAACCTGCTCCTGCCACCAGCTGCCAGCCCCCCTCCAGGGCCTGCCCCCGCCCTGGAGGCAGGTCCAGCATTTATATTTACAGCACTTAGCTCACTAACCAGGGAGGAAGAAAGTCCTGCTTTGGGCCTTTGGATGAGGTTCATCCAAAACTGAACGAATATCAGCTGTTGATTACAAGAAGATCATCTGGACTGAGCATGAGGAAGCCTGTTCCTCGCTGAACTGTGCCCAGGTAACCTCAGGCGTGTTTTGCAACAGATTTGCTATGGCCATGCTTGGTTTAATTCAGGCAGTTTTTTTTTTAAATTCAGGCAGTTTTTTTAAAAAACAATAGTGATCATCTTAGGGCTGATGGATCAGCCACAGCCCTCCAGGAGAAGTGTTCAGCTCCTGAAGTTCTTCAGAGGGACCTGCAGAGGGAACGCCTGAGGGGGAGCGCTTTTGGGGTCAAACAGGAAACTGCAGAGAATCTCCCAGAAGATAGTAGCGGGTTTTCTCTTTTTGCTAGCAACATGATCTTAAAGAATAAGCTCAGGATGGCGGCCTGCACGGTCCAGAGAGGTGACTGCCCTTTGTCTTCTGCTCTGTGCTTCCATGCCAACACCTTGGAAGTCAACCAGAAGGTGAATTGTGTGACAGCTACCTGCACCACGTCCAGGAAATCAGAAACCAGAAGGAAGGGTTGCTCTGTGGTGCTGGCCAGTGTCCCAGGGACCTGCAGCAGCTGGGGCTCACGTTGGACCCCTGCCCACTAGAAGTTTTCGCTGATAGCAAATTTTGTTGCTCTGATCAGAAACTTTGCTGCTCTTCTCCCTCTGCAGCCAGCTGGGTTCAGGCCGGCTCTGGGGTTTCTGCCGGGCTGCTGTGAGATTCCTGAAAATGTTTCCTACAGGAAATATTTCCTACAGGAGAGCAGCTGATTCCTGCTGGAAGAAGAAACATCCTTACTGGTAGGCATTCTCTCTGGTCTTGTGGAGTGCTGCTGTCTCAGGGTTGAATCCCAGCCCAAGTGATGTTCAAGCGGGCAAGCACAAGACATGGGCACAGGGGCATCCATCTGATGTGCCAAATTATGGAACCTTCTGGCTAGAACGGGGCACAGGATTTTGGTAATTGGTTCTCAGCTCATCAGCTGTGCTGTATTGAACGTGGAGCAGCTATTGCATGGTTGCTTGATGGGTAGTAAGGAAAAGTAGAACAGGTCCTAGCAGTGGGGTCCCCAGGATGGGGAAGACCTTTTCGGAGACCCCTAGGATTGTTTAAAGCACCCTAAGCAAACAGTGCACCTCGCAAGCACTGGGATCAGGCTCTGAAAAGCTCCTCTTTACACAAATGGGGGAGTGGGGATTCATTTCTTGTAGTGCCTGTGTTACAGCAACCCAAGTCCAAACGGCTTTGCATTTCATGTGAACATTAAAAAATAAGGAAGAAAAAAATTGAGAGAAAATTTTAGTGGCTAAAATTACTCCTGTAGTTGTTTTACACAGCTGAATGAAGATAATTGTATTGGCAATTGTGAGTGATTACAGTATTATCTGCCATCAAAAAAGTTATTTTTTTGAATGCTAAAGGAATTAATGATACATAAAACTGTGCTTAGATTGAGTGCATTCATCAGCAGAAATGCCTCGTGCAGGCACTGCTACACTGTAATTACTCCAGCAGCTCGGAGACAGAAAGAGAGCAGGAGATATGGGGCTGTTGTGGATACTGGCAAAGATTTACAAACATTTTCATGCTGAGCATCTCTCATGCTTCAGGACCAGGAGCAGAAAAGTTGGTGAAGGGCGGTCAAGTTTGGCCCCTTCGTTAGTGTGCGTTATAGAGCAAAGAACAGGGTGTCATCTCTGCCTTGATAACTTTACAGGTTGAAGCCAGCATGGAGAAGATAATCAAATGCTTCTCGGAACAGCTAGGGAGGAGCCCAGGCTGTACAGATGCTGCCTCGTGGTGTGTTGGATTGATAAAACCAGAGCTGGGGTGTCAAGCGGTGGTTGCCCTGCTCTGGGAGATGGTGGCGGTGGGGACAGCAGGGGTGGCACCCCCAAGGGACATCTGCTTCTGCCCTGCTCTCTGAATGAGCACGTTGTGCTGCCACGTCAGTGGGGCTGGCAGAAGATAAACGTCTCGGTGGGGATGGGGTGAGGAACTGTGCAAGAAGTGCTTGCTGCGCACCTTGTGGCCCTTCAGCAAGGAGAGACAATGCTGGGAGGGTGCTCACTGGCAGGCTCAGCCCAGGGAAGGCTGTTGAAGGGGTTGTGAGCAGTCTGTGCAGAGCAGCAGGATGCTTCCCGTGGTGCAAAGAATTTTGGAGGAGGCTTTTAAATGAACTGGGGTAGGTTGCAGCCCCTCTATGGAGCCCATGAGACCCTCCCACTATCATCACCTTTGATGATCCCAATCTTTTTTTGAAAAGCTGCCTTCTGAGCTGTATAATCAGCTAAATTAATTTAAAAAAATAAGAAAAAAAATCGGGGCACAGGCTGGAAGGGGTGCTCGAAAGATACCGCTGCTGGTTGCGTTTGGCCTTTCGGGTGTGAGCCACCAGAGAGCAGGATTGAGCTGCTGTCCTGGTGGAAACCTGCTGCCCGGGGGCTTTTGCGCCCTGAAAACCTGCACTGTGCCCTCGATTTGCAAGGGGCACTGAATGGAGCAGAAGGCTCTTTTCTGGCTCATTTGTTGATGGGACAGCTGAAGCTTTTGTGGGGAGCAACTCTTGATTTCAAGTGATTTTAAGTGCTCCTATAAAGGGAGGAAAGATTTGCCGTTGGTCTGTCTGAACCTGGCTATTTTTGCTAAGCAGGATATCTCAGCAGGGCTTGATCCTGCGGGCTGTCAGTGCTCAGAGACCTGCAGCATTACTGCCACGAGGATTTATTGCAGTGCTCAGGATCGTACCTCAAATCCAGCACATTGCCTGCGCTTTGGGATCAGCAGAGACATCTCTGCCACCCACTCTGACTGAGTATTGCAGACATGGTTAAACTTATTGGTGTGTGAAGCCAGGTTTTGAGTCTAACAGGAGCAGCCCCAAGTTCAGTCCTGACAGCCTTCCTCCAAACAAAAATTATTCCACTGTTTGAGATCAAAATTTAGGTGGGGTCCAAAGTCACGAGTGTGGTCCTGAGACCTGGTGCACCTCTGAGTGTGACTGGGCTGAGCCCAGACCTCCTGGACCGCCAGTACTGTGGCTTCCTTGCCCAGACAAAAGCACACAACCCCCATATTATTATTATTATTATTATTAATTATCATTATCATTATCATTTTATTTTATTTTATTTTATTTTATTTTATTTTAATTTAATTTAATTTATTTTAATTTTTTTTACTGAGCTCTGCTTCTGAAGAAGCCAGGAGAGGGAGCCAGCCAGCCAGTTACCGCACCGCCCGGATTTCCAGCTCTCCCTGTGTGCCATGGGATGAAAGCAAACACACTTAAGTACACACACTGATTTCCTCAGAAGTCCTGGAGGGAAGGTTTGATTTGTGCAGACCTGGGGGCGTTCATTTACACAGACAGGATGGGCATCGGGCAGGAGGGGAAACTGAGGCACGGAGCAGGCACCTTGCTGGAGCTGGTTGGTGGCATCCCCCTCGGGGACCCTCAGAGTCCCACTTTGGGTTGTAATTGCCTTGCATCGGTTGGCACAGACCTCCCTGGGTGCTCTGGGTCTGGGGTGGGTGCGGAGGGCCCGTTTTATCACCACCTCCGATGTCCCACCTGTACAGACACACAGCTCGCACGGCGCCGATGGCGAGTGGGGATGGCCCTCACCCGTCCCCTTCCTGGAGCAGAAAGCCTCAAAGCACCGAGGTCTGTGCTCACAGGGAGCAAGTGGATCGATCGATCAGCCCTTCGGACCCCCCTGCCTTGTCCTTCCCCTCTTCTCTCCCCTGGCCTAGCAAGATCATCCCTGCGATGGGAAGAAATAAATAAATAACCGAATAAAAATGCTGACGTGGAGAAGTCAATCAGCTTTGTGTGGCCTTGTAATATCTCATTTTATCCGCGCCACGCTTTATTAAATTCTCATAAACCTGTCAATGAGGACAGATACCATTTCAGTTTACCCCATTAGTTCTACACAATGACATCGGGGGAGAGGGAGGCGAGGAGGTGGGGGACGCTCTCGGAGCAGAGAAAAGCGGAATGAATTAAAAAAAAAAAACAACAAGAGAGAAACCCGGAGCCGATCTCAGCTTCGTGACAATAATGTAATAACATCGGCGCCCAGGGAAAGTAATTGAATTAAGTGGCTTTTGTTAATGGTTTTAAGATTTAGAAATGTAAATAATAGTTAGGACTCTTTAATGGGACTCTGGTTTTAGGTAACTGCAGCCCTGAGAATAAGAAATGCTTCACTGTTTAATGTGATGTCAGATAGTTTTGTTGCTCCTCCGGTTTCATGCCTGCAAAGCATATTTTGCAGTTTTAAAGCCTGGTGTGTTTATCATCTTCCCTTTCTCACTTCAGACGGAGCTTAATTCGGGAGTATTTGCGTGAACCCTTCTTAGCCAGTCCCTATCAGTTATTTGCACCGCCAGGAATAAAGTATTATTTCTCCGAGCTGCCTTGGAGAACTTCCCGACCGGAGGGTCACTGCTCAGAAGCCTCCCGTCCATTTACATGTTCATTAAAGCAGGAGGAGCGGGTGCTGTCCCGGCGGGCCGGACTCTGCTCCGGGGAGTAACGCCGCCGGGAGCAGTGCCGTTACACCAGGCTTAGCCCAGTGGGGATGGAGGATCCCGCCCACAGGTAGGATGAGCCAGGCGGTTTGGAAATGACTTTCATGGGAACTCGTTCTGCTTAAAATATGATTGGATTTTCATCTGGGGACCTATCAAAGCGCAAGAATAAAGCCTGAGCCACCTAACCCACACAGGCCTAAACAAACAGCCCTCCCTTCTGCTCGGGGATCTGGCGGCTGGCGGATTGGAAAGGGTCCTTTGACAAGGCAGGGGCTGAGTCTCAGGGAAACCCACCGTGCGGGGCAGAATAGGGGGCTTTGCATCTATTCACGCCGAAAATCTCCCCCTTTGCAGGGTGTAGCCCGCATTGGAACTCCCTGGGGATGCTGCGGGGACGCTTGTCCCCTTCACCCTGCCTGCTGCTGCCTGGGCAGGGGACCTGCAGCTCCACACGTGCTGCTCAGCGAGGCAGGATCTGCATCCAGCAGCAACAAATGAGCAGCTCGGCGTACACATGGGCCACCCTTACACCTCCCTTCCCATTTGCTTGGCTGTAACCTGCACCCATCTCTGCTATTGAATGGATTCAGCTCTGCTTCTGCAGCTGGAAGTGCCGCCTCTCGGCTGCAGGTTGTGCTTTCCATCCTGCAGGACCTCAGGACCCTACACAGCTTCAAAGGCCTCCCCGTCACCTTCCAATCCTTGGCTGGAAAGAGCACAAAGGCCCCAAGCCCAAGCCAAACCTGACCCAGCTCATGTGGGCAGAGGACAGAGTTGTCAGATAGAAAATGCAGAAATAAAGGGTTCGAGTTGCACATTTCCCCCAGGGTCCTTCTAAAGCAGGTTGTTTGCAGGAAAAGAGAAGGAAGGAAGGAAGGAAGGAAGGAAGGAAGGAAAAGAAAGAAAGAGAGAGAGAAAGAGAGAGAGAGAGAGAGAGAAAGAAAGAAAGAAAGAAAGAAGGAAAGAAAATTCTCTCCTGAGGATTTGAGAAGAGGTTTCAGCTGCTGTCCTTTTTATGTATTGCTGTACCATAACCAAAGCTGGTGTAGAAAGAAGTGAGTTTTTTTTTTGCTTCCTATGGAAAAATAAAACAAGAATGAGAATGCCATCACAACTAAACCAATAAATCCTTCACCCTGCTCCCTGCATCAGAAAAGAAAACCCAACCACCCCTATTATTGACCAAATTCTTAAAACCAGCCCCTGACTTAGCGGCATCCAAGGATGGATGCAGGATGCCCTCCGGCAAGGCGAGGGGCAGATCTGTCCCTGCTGGAGGGACAGGACAGCTGTGGCTGTAGTTGTCTTATAGACAGGTAAGGACTATTTAATGCTTTGAGAGCCGTTAAAGAATTTGCCATGATAAGACCCAGGCGATGCTATTTTCTGCAGATAAAGAGCAGGTTATTTTTCACGAGCTGCAAAAAGGCCGCTGGTGGTGGTGAAACTTGCCACGGGGTCTGTGGCTTGCCACAACACGGGCAGTTATGAACAATATCCTAAACAAAAATAATTGAAATCCACCGAGGGCAGCTGGAAGGGAGCTCCCATTCTGCTGAAACTGTGTGTAGATGGGAATCCTGCCCCAGCTGCGGTGCTGCATCCACACAAGGCCAGCCCGCAGGTGTGCTGGTGGGACTGTCCTGGGACCAGGACTGGTTTTGCTGACAATTTCCCTGCTCAGCCAGGAGCCTGTTAGAAGCAAACGAGGGAAAACAGCCCTGTGAGCCAAAGAAATCAGACTCCAGATGATTTACATGGAGCATGAGGGGCACCAGAAGGGCAGCCAGCCCAGAAAATGAGATTATAAACTATCATCCCCTATTACAAGCTGGGACGTGGCTACAGGGTGGCCCTCTGGCATCATTTGGGGAGGTGAAAGCAGAAGGCTTTTGTCTCCTCTGAGTGGAAAATCCCCCATCCGATGAGTCCCTGAGAACACGTTGGGGTTTTTGCCTCCTTCCTGCAGCTCTTCCTGACCTTCTCTGGAGGAACAGGGATGTCCTGGCCAGTCCCTGCTGTGTCTTGCTGGCCCACAGCATCCCCTGAGCCAAGCCCTCCACCAGGTTGCCTGATGTTCCTGCAAATTGCCTAAGGGCTGGCTCGGTTTGGCTCTGGCAATGCTTGGTGCAGGTTTTGACAGCCTCACGTGCTCTGGTGGAACAACGTGGAAGGGAAGGAGCCTTTCCTCCAGCTGGGCCAGGTCTGCATGAAGCTCAGTGCCCAAGGCGGACCTGCTCCTGCAGCACAGCTTGCAGCTCTGGGGCTGGTGGTGTCTGCAGGGCACTGCTCTGAAGGAGTTTTAAACATCACCTGTATTGGGGAAGGGAGAGGAGAGAAGAAGAACCTGGAAAGGGGACACAGGAACCCTAATGTGGATGCCCCATGCTGCTTGAACTGATGTAGAGTTCAAGCAAGGTGAGTGTTGCATCTGAGCCAAGAAAATGCAAAATAGCCCATCTGCTCACATTAGAGTGAGACCTGTTGGTAGAAGGTTGACTTTTTAATGTTCTTCACCTCTGCAATGTGAACTGATGGGAGGGGGAAAGACACAGAAATAGGAGTCCTCAGAAGAGACAGAACCTGGTGTTTAATTTGCGCTGGCAGGGAGGAGGTTAATAAGATAATCTCCAGGCCCTCTAACACAAAGGGAAAGTGAGTTTTCTGATCCATAAAGGATCAGTCTGCAGGAAGCCCCATCAGACTCCTCAGCGTGAAATTACACCGCAGCAGGGGGGTACAGTCCTGCTACTGTACAACATTAAAGAGATGAATTAGGACTTGACATTCATGTGCTTAATATGCCTATTCCTGGCATTATCCCACAAGGACCAGCCACCGCCAAGGACTTACGGTCACCGGGTCTAGGAAGGTATTTAGGGTTGCTCATTTGCTTGCTTCCAAACCCAGGCTATCTGGCTTCCCTATCTAATCTCCCAGCATTAGGAGCAGGGAGGCGCGCAGCCCGGCTCATCTATCTTGCATCCATCTGGTCTGGTGAACAAACGCCGGGCACGCCGTCGTAGCTCGAATAAATCACAGCGATCCTCTGGGCCGGTGTGTGGCGAGCAAGGGGAAAACACGAGGAGCATCGAATCAAGACGTGGTCGTCTGGAGGCTGGGAAAGGGGGAAAGAGCCAACCCTGAAAGTATGTCCCTCAGATAGTCGCTGCTAAGAAAAAAGAAAAGAAAAAAAATCATTAGAAAGCAAAGCCTCAGCAGATCTATAATCGAAATTATCAGAATGAGGATAGCTTCCCTGGTGTTAAGCTGGTTGGAGGTGTGCCTTGGACAAACGTGGGCACTCTGAGCTATGTTGCTGAATGGGCTTTGCCAGAAGGCAGAGCGTTTTCAAGCCCCAGGTCTGGGCTGTGTGAAAATCCCCACGCGTTTGAACTCTGAGCCAGGGCAGAGTGCTTTTGGTTTGCTTTTTCTCCATGAAATATTTAGATGAGAATGAAATTTTAGAGGGGGGGGGGGGGCGTCTACTCCAAATTCTGGAAGAAATAAAAAGGAAAATGTTGGCTATGAGGCCACATAGTTCTGTTTTGAGCTGATCATTTTCCAAGAGAAAATCCAAACTTTTTTTTCAGAAAGTAGCTGTCCTGCAGGAAATTCCTGCTTGCACGGGTGTGCCGCACTTCTGGCAGGAGCACTTTTGATCAAACTGATTGAAAAGCCATTTAATTGAAACTGTTTTAAGAACCGATTCAGATTTGGCAGGATTGATGGGGGAAGCATGGATGGGCCCAAGAGAAATAAATGAGAAGCAGAGTCCTCCCAGAAGCTGATTTTGCAATGGGCTGGTGTGGAGAAAGGCTGCGAGCCTCCCAGGCACAAGGACATCCTTGCAGCTCTCAGCACACTGCATGGCACGTAGTCCTGCTCCTCAACCATCCCATTGGGCCATTTGGAAATCCAGGCTCTGCAAAAAGGGGAGCAGGAATGTTGGGGCACCCTGGGACTCATCCGGACATGGATGTGGTGTAGCCAGAGCCTGAACTTTGCAGAATCAGTCCTGACCCTGGCCATACAAAGGAATCTCTTGTGTTACCTGCTGGAAGACCTAATTTGTAACCCATTTCTACAACACTTTGATACAGACACAGTCTTGTTTGCCCTGCTTGATAATGGATATATCAGAAAGGTCATTAGGGAACTTCATGGAAAAAAAAGCTACACCATGTCTCTTAAACACAAAGCCATGGAGTTGGTACAGGGACTGTACCGCCGTGCTGCTTCTCTGGTTCCTCCTGGTTATTAAGCTCATCATGACCCGTGGGGGTGGGAGATGCTAGAGGTCATGGTTCTGTGATCTGAACTGCACTAACAGCAAATCCGGACTTTGCCCATGCATCTCCTAAACTGGTTTCACTGCTACAGACTCCCTGCTTCTCTCCCACGGGCTGTAGGGTTACTTGTGGGTAGAAGGGTGTCAACGTCCCCTGAGGTTCCCTGTCCCTGCCTGGTCTCTGCTCAGACAGGGACCCTATGGTGATTTTTATCCTGTTTATACATTCCTGGCTTCCTGATGTTACACCTACCTCAATAGATCAGATGTAAGTACATGTAACATGGATATATAACTTCTTACACACCAGGAACGTGATGCTGAGGATTTCTAGGGGCTATTTTACCCCCTAGGCTCAGACCCCATGGGAATGTTTTTCTACTTGAATGTAAACATCAGAGCTAACGCTGTCACGGATGAAATCAAATGATGAGTTATACATGGATATCCTCACTCTTTTCTGTGTGATGGGGGTTGTGGTGCTGAAAAGTGTCAAATGGGGCTAACGGTTGAGGTGGCTGAACGCCCCATCCGTATGGATAAGATGTGCTCCCCGCTGTAGGTCTCTGCCCAGAGGCACCATCTCGTGGGTGATGTGTGGTGGCCACCCCATTTGGTGAAGTCCCCAGGAGTGACGCTTGATGAGGAATGTCTCTGGATAAAAGGAGCCTTGGATGGCTGCCACCAGGATGGGCACTTTAGGGCTCAGTGTCCCTGGACAGAGCCAGGGTGAGCGATCAGGCAGAGCTGCACGGGGTGAGCCTGAAAGATTCGTGGTCTGAAAGGCTGCTGTGACCTTGTCACTGGAGACAAGCGCACTTCTTGTCCCACATGGCCCCCTAAATCTCCCAGATCTTCACCAAATTAAGCCTCTAGTCCTAATAAAGACTTGCAGGGTGAAACAAGAAAAGAGCCTTGGATCCTGAAAACAGCCCAACTTCTCAGTTGTCCCACTGTCCAGACAGGGCAGACACAAAGTGTTCCCAAACCCACTCTGTTGATTTAAAACGAATCCCAAGAATAACAAGAAAACCTCAACCCCAAACAAAGCAATGGGTGGAGGGTGATGAAGCACTTCATACCTGAATGATAATTCCTCATTCTCCAAGCCAGTGACAATTTTTTTATTTTTATTTTTTTAATGTGTTTGGCTTTTGTCTTCTACGAAATTAGAAGTCTCCCACTGAGGGTTGGGTTTCATGTCTGGGTCACAGTTTCTACAGAAAGGAATTTTCATTATGGTCTTGGAAACACTTAAGCCTCCCCGTGCAACTGATCTAGCTGAGCTTTTTATAATCAGCAGGACAATGGATGCCATCAGCAATCTGGGGTGAAATCTCAAGCAACTCGAGAAGGAGGTGTGAGCCTTAGGATGAGACAGGATCTCATAGAGAGATTAACATAGGAGGGTAATTAACCACAGAAACAGTTTGCTGAAGGTGAGGTGGGGGAAGCCTGTCCTTCTTGGCAGACTTCAGGCTGGAGAACTGATTCCCAGTTTCAAGGGAGAGTTAATTCAGTGAAGTTCTTTGGCTTGTGATGTGCAGGGTGACAGACTAGATTATGAATCTGGAAGCAGAGGTTTGGGAACAGTCTGGCAATATCTGAGTCTTGAGGCCACACAAAGTGTGAGAAGTGAATAGCTATTCCCAACATATCGAATAACGTGGGAGAGAGAGTGTATCCCAAAGAGATATGAGACCTAGGAACTTCTCACAGGGCATAAAACCCCCGACAAACAAACTCTGATTGCAAAATTCAAACAATAAATTCCTTAGCCTGGAACTTGCTCTGGTTTCTGAGTAGATGAGAGTGAAGAGAGTAGTTCTTGCTCTTTAGCAACCTGCTCTTTATGTACCTTGTCTGAAACCCCATTTGCTTTTCTCTGTCCAGGTACCACAACATCAATATTCTTAGTTTTCTTTATGAATAATATTTTCCACTTATTCTCATTACTTTTTTCTGGACTCTCCACCTAACACACATTTTCCTTGAAGTGGTGCTCAAAACCAGAGATGTTTTCCCATTTCAGGTCTAGCCAGAGATGAGTAGAGAGAAGACGCATCCCCACGTCCTACATGCTCTGTCAGGGTTGTTCATGGTTGTAAAAGTACCTCATGGTTACCATATGCCTAAAGTCAAGCAGTTACACTGAAAATCTGTGGCAGCAGTTGTTTAAGCTGAAAATGGCACAGGCTTTTGTGATTTTTTTTTCCCCTTGTTGGATGTGATGAAATTGAGGAATGCCTCTTCCTCCCCCTCATCTTTCTCTGGAGAGACAAGATGCCAAAACCACAACATGTGTTAAGAGGAAGCAAAATAACTGTTGTAAGGTGGCCCTTTTCATCAGTGTGCTACATTCAGAGGTTTTGTACATTGACTAAAACAAGCTTTGACATATAATTGCGTGACAGAAGAATTGGAAAGCCTCTGCCAAGGCTGATACCCTGATAACAGGTGATGATATCCGGCTGCAGTTGAGGTTTGGGGTAAATCTGGTGAGCTGGGAACCTAGATCATGAATGAGCATACCAGGGTTTTCAGCCTCCTTTGACAAACAGGAAAACCAGAACCAAGAATGTGAAGCCTTTTCTTCAAACCACTTTTTTTTTTTTTTTTTTTTTTTTCAGAATAAAACTGCTTTTTAAACATTTGGCCCACAAGTAACTGAGGGACGTCCTCGGGTTGTGCTGGGGCTTCTCTGGACTCCCCAGACCCAGGTCACGTCAGCAGCAAGGCTGTTGCCAACACCAGATCATGCTGGCCACGGCTGTGTCTGGCCAAGTTTTGAAAGCCTCAAAGGGCGGAGACACCCACCACCACCACCACCCCGGTGTCCTGCCCTTGGGCTGTACCACCGTCACCTTCAGAAACTCCTAATGCTAAATCCAAGTCTCCCAAGCTGCAAGTGGTGGTTCTGTAAGACGGTTCCTCTTGAATCAGAGCATTTAGAGCAATAATTTGGGTTGGAAGGGATCTTTAGAGGACATCTGGCCTGTACTTCGCCTTGGCAATGCTAGACAGCACCTAAGGCTGGGGATGGTAGGAGGCCGTCTTTCTTCATCAGCTGTGCACTGGAAGAAAGGAAGTCCCTGGTCTCCAGGGGACTGAAGTGAGGCAGGATGGAGAGATTGGCTTTGTCCTCAGAGTCCCACCACATTTTTTTAGCCCTGGCGGGGCAGCACGTGATGCTGTCCCTGGTGTAACTGCACAGCAGGGGAGGCTCATGGCTGTGGGCTCCTTGTGACAAATGCGACTGCTTCTTATCGGCCTCCTCCCATGCAGGACTTGCTGAAATACGTTGGGAAGCTCTTTGGGACAGGCAATGGGACTTACATGTCTCTGATGGGAACTGTAAGGAGCTCCTAAATGATGCTCATTTCATGTCTACAACAATCTTCTGTGTACAAAGAAGGTCCCTTGGTGTCTCCCCCTTCCTGCTTCCTACCAGGTAAATGTTCTCTCCTTTCACTTTCTCCATTTCTCCAGGAAAACAAAACAAAACAAAACAAAACAAAACAAAAAAACCCTCAAGCAGGATAAAAATAAATCCTAAAAGTATCACGCTGCTGAGCAGGTTTGTGGGGCCACTCTGCAGAGTGATAGCAAGGCGGCCCTTAGGAATGCAACCAGCAAGGGACGGAGGGCGAGGGGAGAGGCAGCCCTTTCTACCGGCCCCCACCTGCCCCTCTTTCCCCCACTGTGTGAACCTACTGTAGATTTCTTGGATTCCCTTTGATGTTTATCTCCCCCAGTAATTCTATTTGGGGGATTTGCTAAAGCGACGGGCAGAAGAATACAGCCTGGAATAGGGGGGGGCCGAACGGCGAAAGAATGTTGGAAACAGGATTAAGATCATATTCTACAAGCGGCTGTCAGCCGCTGAATGGGGCTAAAGTTTCTTATCGGGCCGGGGTGCCAGAGCCCCTTTGGATTCTCCTCCCTCCCCTCCGCACGGGGCTTTCAGCGCGGTGGTGGGAGCACAATCACCGCCCTCAGTGGGGAGATGGGCGCTGGCAAGCTTTGCTCGGGGGGCTGCTGCCTGTGCCGGGGGGGCTGCAAGCTTCCCCACCTGCAGGCAGGGAGAAGGAAAAATAAAAAAAGGTGGTGGTGGTTAATGGTGAAGCTGCCGGCATGTTTTAAGGTGCAAACTTTTATGTAAGGAGGGCATATTCCCTTCGGAAAGTCCTGAGCACAGCCTCTTGATTTTTTTTTTATTATTATTTTATTTATTTTTTTTTGCATGTGATTTCATGGCTTTCACTAGGCATTAAAAGTTTTTGTTAGTTATGTTTTTTTTTGTTGATGTTTTTTAATATTTAGGACTTGCTTCTTTCTGTCCCAGATGTGAGGAAACAGAAGTTCCAGCAAAGCAGAAGACTGTGGAAATAAGAAAGGAAAAACAAAACAAAACAAAACGAAAACAACAACAACAAAATAAAAACGTGTATTTTGAAAACAGACAGAAGCAAAAATAATTCTGAAAAAGAAGCAATCTCTTCAACTTTTGAAGACGCTTTCACGTAAAACAAAAAAAATGCAAACACACTGAGCTTGCCTGGGCTGTGGGATCAACCGGGATTAAATTCCCCTGGGAAACACTCCTGTGCTCATTACAGAAAGCTAAGGGCACACAGGCTTTTCCTGCTGCCACCTGTAAGTTGCTCGTACCCTTTTTAAAGGTTAGGACCTGATAATGGGGAAGATTTTGAAGGTGGCAGGGTCCTCACCTTCCCCAAACCATGACACACCAGGTGGGCCACATCGGTCCTCTGTAACACATGTTCCAGAAGAAACCTGGTAGAAAAGAAGCGATTCTGGTAAGATATTCAGATTCATTTAGGGAAATCTGGGTTTTGTTTGGCTAATGTATTTAGACAGTGTGGGTGTGGAATGTTTTTCACTTGTTCTGCACAAAGCAAATAGAAACCTTGCCATTGCTCCTGGTTTGTGTTGGAAGCCGTGCAGGTAATGCTGTTTCTGGGCTGATCAAAATAGCCAGGAAAAGGAGAAAATTAGCTTTCTGGATCATGACCACATGTAGCTACTCTATAACAAGGTACTGAGCTTTTTCTGCAGCCTTTGCTTGCTTTAAAATTTCAGGAAAACTTTGTTAGGAGACATGTTGACTAAAAAGTGCTCAGTGGAAGCATTAAAAATCCAGCAAGAACAATTTCTTCCCCAGAATTCAGTTTCTTGGGAGTGAGAGGGATGAAAATCAAAGGTGCTTAAGCCCAGTTCCTGGAGCCCTGTGAATATGGGGCCATCTTGGCTTTTAAATGAGTTTCTCCCATTTGGTTTCCAGAAATTTGACAGCTGAACACTGAAGTCAAGGAGTTCTTTATGTGACAAAATCTCTTTAATTATTTTAGGGATTCGAGAGTAACTTTTTTGTTGTTCATGGCTGGCAATACTGTGAAACTTAAGTGAAACAGAGAATGAATGACATTGCCATGTCCAAAAGCAATGAGGTTCAATGAAGTTAAACAGCCCACACAAAATGATGTGAAATAAATTAGATTTTAAAAATTCCTCCATTTTTCATAGTCCTTAACAAATAGCGCTTTCAAGTCCAACTACAAGGCTACATTCTGTAGTTCTTATTGATTTCAGTTGGAACTTTGCCTAAATAAAATATGCCCACTCTTATTTTTACTCTTTAAATCCATCATTCTTTGCTCCTGCTCCTAAGCTTTGTCACGCCGCTCCCTGCTGCAGTCAGCCCTTGTTGTATGTGCAATCTGCTTGCGTGCTGGAAGAGCTCCTGCCCCAAGGAGGTGACAAACTATGGTCTTTTCACACCTAAAACTCATGTTTCCAGTAATCCTCAGTCATTTTAAGTATTTGGATATGAAAGACAACTCCTCGTGGAAGGCGAGCATGAGGAGACAGTGTTATGGGAGCAGAAGGGAAGATAGGGGGGAAGCAGGGGCAGGAGCTCAAGGGCTACTTGGGCAAAAGATGCTCTGTGTCAGTGTCCCTGTGTATCACTTGCCTATTCCTTCTCCCATCCTGCTTCCTTCCTTTTTTTTTTTTTGGTTGGTTGTTGTTGTTGATTTTGTAACCCAAGGATTTATACAAATGAAAACACGATGGACAGATTATGCAGGTTGAAGGCAGAGTCCGTAGGGTGCTCTCACAGTTGGAGAACTCAGAGCATCTTCAAAGCCATGCCAACAAATTGCAGTAGCTCTGTCCAGGTGTGTCAGGGTAGGAACAACATCAGTGCACCTGTCCCAGCAAGCTGCTCCCTGTGGATGTGCCTGCGACCAAGCCTGCTCCTTCACTCTGTTTCACATTTGTCTGTGGTTGTACCAGATTTTCCTGAATACCACTGCCAAAGAGCCATGGGGAGACACTGGGGCAGCTCTCCATGGGGTTTTCCGGGTGACCAGCACAGCTTTTGGAAGCCAACTGTATCCAAAGCAGGAATGGGTTTGGCTCCTTAATACTCACAATCCTCATGTTGCAGAATCACGGAATCATTTGGTTTGGCAGGGACCCTAAAGACCATGGGATGCCACCCACTAGAGCAGGTTGCCCAAAGCCCCATCCGACCTGGCCGTGAACAGTTCCAGGGATGGGGCATCCACAGCTTCTCTGGGCAGCCTGTGCCAGTGTTCATGTCCAGTCCCACCCAGCGACTCCAACAGATAAAGCAATATCAAATATTTATTCTATAACACCCAATGACGTGTGTAATCTCTTTGGCCCTTTGCATCTCCTTTCCTTTTTTTAACCAAGGTTGTAACATAATAAAACAAGGGACAGTAGCTTTGAAAGAGGAGAAACCTTTTCAGCAATTGCTGGGACATGGGCTGTTACCCCAGACCCATAAAACAGAGCAAGAGCAGTGTGAAATTTCCTTTCACCTCATAAATTAATGACAAAAGTGCCTGCCACTAGCTTCAGTTTGGTTTGGTACTGCCAGTGTGCTACAAGGTACTGTCCATTGCATCACTCAAAGCCACCTCAGGACTCATCCAAATAGAACAAAACCCAGATATTGAATTTATTTCCATGTGATGTTGGCCTGTAACATGGCCAGCCTGGCTAGGTCTGCTGAGCTCAATGGTGGCTACAGGCAGCAGTCGACAGCTCGCCGGCACGGGGTGACAGTCAGGGCGACACCTGGGAGCCTGCAAGGGGGACAGGAGGCTCTAAACACATGCTTAAACACGGTGCTATTTGCCCAATAATCAGTAACATCGAGAGGGTGGCATTAAACAAAATAATAAATTGTGTGCTGAGCTTCAAATTGGATCCCCCTTTTTTTTTATTTGATTTTGCTAGGATTTATCCCATTTGACAAACCATGCTGTTTAGAATACAATAGTGGCATAATCACAGCCCGAGGCCCTCATTCTTCAAGATAATGGGATACTTATTCATCTAAGGCAGGTACAAGTCTGTCCTTGGCTTTCATTTTACAAGATTACTTGTATTTCTGTCTCGTTTGCAATAGGTGATATCTGTCAGAAAGCAATTTTCACCCAATTTGGGGTTCTTAATATTTTGTCTTTAAACTCCTTTGTTGTTGATTTTTCTTCCCCCCACTGCTTGACATGCACTTGGCAAGCAACCTGCAGACAAGTTGCTTTTCCTTTCAAGCAAATAAATAAATAACTAGCATCCCTGGCCCTGTTTACATAGCTCGACGATTTATTAGTTAAGCGTGACAGCACAGGAATTTTTCAATGTGCGAGGCGCCCTGGCTGGTGTGTGTTCCACTGCGTCCTTAAGAAAAGAGAGCCGTGCTCGCTTTTGTTGGCCCTGGCAGTCTGAAGGTTCACCAGATAGCAGCCCCTTGTCCCCTGTGAGACGTGCCAAAAAGTGGTGCTCTGAGTGCCAACTGGAGCGGCCGAGCAGAGGTCCTCATTCGGCAGCAAGCTCCGAGGGCTTAGCTTCAACGTTTTGCTTCATGAAGGCAAATAGAAAGTGTATTATTATTATTATTATTTTTTGGCAGAAGCACAGCAATTTTTTTCAGATATTGTTGGAAAATGACAAAAAAAAATTGGTCTACCAACAAGTTTCTGCTTAATGCTAAAATGAAACACTTGGATAGAAACACTTTTTTCAGTTAAAAATGATCTTAAATGGGGAAAAAAATGCGTGCTAATCTGTTTGGACCTATAAAGTATTTAGATAACACTCTTGCTGTTTGGGATATCAGCCCTTCCACATTCCTTCCACAAAACCTCCCCTCTGTTCCCTGCTTTCCCATTTCCCTTTGCTTACCCCTGCAGCCCCACGTGCTGGTTTGGGTCCCCCAGGGGTGCTGAGCACCCTGCCCACTGGCCACCCTGCCTAGAGCATCTTCTTTTAGACAGCGCCGAAAATGTGGCCGCTTCCCCTCTTCTTGGTGGGAAGCCAAGGTCGAAATCACCCTGGGAGGTGGAGGGACCTGAAAACACAGGTGGGGGCAAAGCAAACAAACAGAACTGGGGAAGCGTGGCCAAAATCAAAAGCACGTCTCTCGTCTCCCTTTGTTTAAGCCGGTTAGAGGAGCTCTGCGCAAAGGGGAATTACTTTGAGGCACCTCAGACACCTTTCTTTTCTCTGTGGGTGTCTCCAAAGGCAAAACTAATTCACTTCTTCTGCTCCATCAGGTCTCCCCTCCGTTGTTCCCCGCCAATGTAATTTTTTTTTTGTCTTTCTTCAGAAACATTCCTGCCCGAGCAATCGTCTCCAGCACGGAGAGCGGGGAGAGGAAATTAAGATGTTATTGAGGGCTGAGAGATATCTCATGTTTCAGAGTGGATCAGAAGGATTTCTTTTTTTCCTTCAAGGTGCCTGTTACGGGGAGGTTAGGCAAACACGCTAGGTGGCTTAGCTGGGGGAGAGGGCTGGGGTGGAGCGGGGCGGATGTTGAGGAAGCCGTAACGCTTCTCCCTTCAATAAATATGTCCTTAATTCCTCACACAGGTCCGTCGGCAGCAGGTAATCTCTCTGAGGGAAGGGTTTCATCTTTGGTGGTCTCCATGGGGCAATCACAAGGAGTTTAAAAGTTCCCAATTTCAGTTGGGGAAGGGAGAAGGCTAGGGTGGGTGTCAACTGAGATTTTTTTTTGGCGACAGGAAGCAAAACTGAAGCTGAAGCATAACTTTTGGGTTGTGTTTTTTGCCTTTAACAACCACAAGCTGAAGGGAGCCGAGCCACTTCCACCAGGCAAGTGATTTATCTTGTTATAGGAAAGTTCATTTTTTAACTAAAGAACAAGTCTGTACACACAGAAATCCATCAGCAATGTTTTTCACAGGGTAACACGGTGGATTTCACTTTTTCCACGTTTCCCTGGGCAGATGTGAACACCTGGGTGGAGGTTTTAAGCTGTTTTCAGACCTGCTTTGTTTTCCTCTGCTCCTTTTCGTGAAGTCCTTGGAGAAATGGTCTCCTGTCCCTGACAGCCACCCAGGCTGTGGGCCACGAGCCATGGAGATGAGCCACTTGGCTTAACTCACACAGCATTTGTGGTGCTTGTGACCTATTAACTGACTCCATGAAAAAGAAAGAATGGGTAAATTAGCATAAATATTGCACTTGTGATTTGATTAAATTGTGCTCGCAGCTGCCTTTGTAATAAGGGGTGGCATTAAGTTAAGTTTGCTGTGCAAAAATCCTGGCTCCAAGGAAATTCTGGGAAGAGCAGGTGCCTCACCTGGGTTTCCTGAAGGTGGAATGACCACAAGGGTGCCCAACCTTTTCACAACCTTATTTCGCAACCCATTATTATCTGTTTTCTTGTTTCCTTCATCTGAGCTGCATCATTGTCCAAACTGATGGAGAAAGCTATAGCTGCTCCTAATTCTGCAGCACAAGAGGTTGTCACAGAGAGGCATCCTTCAGCCCCAGAGGTCCTCAGACTTCATGGACAAGGTGAGCATAAGGTGAAACACAAAGAGACTTTAATTTCCAAGCAGAGCAGAAACTGGCTCTGTTGGGGGCTGGTGCTGTGCCTGCCCTCTCACCCAGCCAGGCCTGGGGCAGCATGACCTCCTGCACCCTCCCCAGAATATTGTCCCCTGGTCCTGCTGCTTTGCAGGGCTCCCTGAGCTGGAGAAAGCATCTTGTCATAGCGAATAGCTCCGGCCTCATCCCTTCCCCATGCGCTTCCTCATCTCCAATATCCTGTGGGCTTTTTGCCTCCCAGTGCTCTGTGCAGATGAGTTCCCTGGCTAACAATACACTTTGGGGAAACAAGACTTTTTTTACATTTACATTGTTTTATGCTGGCTGTTATAAACATACCCAGATTTCTCAGTCACGTCCTAGAGCAGACCAGTCGTCCCCTGATGTGTTTTTCCATTACGATCCCTCTAAAGAACATAAGGAGGAAGTTTGATCTCCAAGGAGATGAAAAATCTTACCAACGTCATCTTTTACTGGACTTTTTGCTGTGTTTATTGAAACAACCTTGCACCCCTGTTTATCAGTTCTCCCATGTGTTTTCTTGTGGATACGGTGCAATCCAACTCTGATATTTCACTTTACTAATGCAGAGGGAATGTGTTTGAAAGAAGTCCAAAATGAAGGAAATCTGTACCTTGCTGGTGGATGGTGCATGCTTTCTGCCTCTGGCTGCTGGTGAATTAATGCTGCTTCAGGTCCCTGCATTCCCTGCTGAGGACTCATTGGGATGTTGAAAAGCAGCATAGCTGACCCTGCAGAGTTGATGCTGCTGGGAGCAGGGGTTTGAAGGTCTGCAAGAACAGCCACCGCTCTGGTGGCTTCCAGAAGTGAAGCTGAGACTTGGCTCCCAGCAGAGAACTATTTGGGGTACAGGTTTGTGAAAGACAAGCAATATTAGGGCTGCAAGGGCACCCTGCTCCCAGTCCTGCAACGCTGATGTAAGACTGGGATAGATGGCAGGCCTTGGTTGACTCTACCAGATGAGTCCTTGGTGAACTAGGGTTTGGAGAAAGGTGTTTCACTGACTTTGATGATTCCTGTGGAAGTCAGACAGCTAAACACCTTTTGGGCTCTGCGTCCACCCTAGCAAGCCTAGTATAGGCAAGATGAAGTCCTACCTTGGATCCTTCACTTGGATGCTACCCTGAGACTACAGGAATTAAGAATTAAGGAATTAAGAGGCAAAGGATCAGCTGTGTCTGATGGTGTGAAGGCTGGGCTCCAGCCCAGTGAAGATCACGCTGGCCTGGAGACACTGGGCTGGCTGCACCAGCGACCAGAGGAATGGAGCTGGAGGCTCTCCCAGGGCTGCACAGAAAGCCAGCCTTCATCAAAAGGGCTACAAATCCTGAAGCCACCAAGCAAAATGTATGCAAAAGCCTCGAGTGCTATGTGGACAAAAGTTGCAGGTATTTAAGTCACTTAGGCGTTTTTAATATTTGCGTTGTCAAAGGCGAGATGGGTTTCTCTGACATGTGCCTTGCAGCAGGGTGGAATAAAAGAGCAGCATGGCCCCTTCTGGACTTGCAGCTCCTGAAAACAGAGACAGTCCCGGTGTGTAATAGGATCTTCACTGCTATGCCAGGGCTTGAATAACATTATGGGGACTTTGCATAGATTCTTGCCCTTAATGCAAACAGGAAAATGATTTTCTAATCAGGTAAGATAAGGCTGAAACATGATAGATACAGGTGGGGTTGTTAATGAAATACAAAGAAGTGACCTGTAGGTCCATAAACTATTTTTAAAAACAATGCAACATTAAAAAAATGAGTTACTTAGGGTAATGACCATGTGAGAGACTCTTGATGCAAATCTTTGTAACAAGTGCATTTCGATGAGTGTTTGAAAAATATATATGTATTTATTTGCATTGATATGTTTATATGGCTTTACATATCAACTTAGTCAGGAGAAATTGAATAAAATGTCTCAGGTCTGGGAAATGAGAAGAGATTATGAAAAGCAGATTTAATACAGCACCGTTTTTTGATGTTTGTGGCACATTTCATCATATTGCCAGAGACACCCAATTACACAGCTTGCGGAGTAATCAGCAAATGGGGGATCCGAAGCAGAATATTAACCGTGGTCTTTTTTTCCCCCTTCCTCCTCCTCCTCCTTCTTTAGCAAATATTATGTTATGCTTTATGGAAATGGATCAAAATGCCACATGTGCAGTTAATACTGAGCTCTGGAGCTCTTTCAAATCTTATTTTTCCCCTCACATTGTATTTTTCTGGAACAAACTTTGGGACACGGCTTTTAAGGCCAAACTATCACCTTGAACTTCCTGGAAGTTTGGTTTCTAGTTTTAGCGGGTGGCTGATTTTGCCTTGTTGATCTTGTGCCATAGGCAAAATCAGGTCTTAACTGCACGTAGCTATGGGAGAGGACTTGAGCACAGCTCATCCATTCATTTCCCTCGCAGTGGAGGCAGGATTGGACCATTTTCCCAAAAGCACAGCCTGGTGACAGAGGTGGGCATGTTGTGTACAGCGCAGTGCGTGCTGCCTCTTGGGGCTGCATCAGTGGGGGTGCGACTGGGACCCCCTGAGCTTTAACTTCCAGCTCGGAGCAGATCGGCTCCTATTTCCGTGGAAGCCTTGTGGTAATTTATGCACACATCCCGAGTCTGACCCCGTGTCCTGGTGCTTGTTTCCAACTCCCCTTGGCATTGCACAGGGATGCTGGCCGTGTACCACAGACACCACTGTTCCAGCCTTGCTGGGTGCCTGTAGGTATTGAGCAAAATATTCAGCAGCCTCAAAGCTCACAGATTTTCTTTACCACAGTGTTTTTAATATTCAAAGCAAGCCAAAAAAGGAAACCTAGTGATTAATAAGATTTTGTGTGTCCCATCCCCTCATTGTGGAAACAAATAGCAATAGTTGCGGTCTAAGATGATAGTGAATGACTGACATTTTGGGTGCATGTGATCAAATGGTCCTCGAAGGCATTGATGGAAATGGGTCAAAGAAATTAGAACTAAAAATACTGCAGGCAGGGGGCTTCCCAGACTATGTCCATATTCCCGCTGTTCCTGGCTTTCTGCCTGGTCTAAGAGAAAATCACTTTTCTTGAGAATGTCAGAGAAGTTATTAATCATTATTACAAATGCACTTGCTTTTCTTTTCCAATTACTTTTTCCCTACTACATTTTTCCCCTACAATATTTCTACAGGTGCGAAAGAATCTAGGAAATCATATTGGTCACGTTTGTAGGGAAGATGTTCCAAAATTGAATAATTTGATTCTTTTTCAAGGGCTTCATTAACAGATCACTCCAGGAAAATCTCAATAATTTCAGAAGAACACTTTTTTTTTTCCCCATCAGCTTCATCAGGCATCAAATTAGGCCTGTGGCCAAGATGGAAAGCCCTTGACACCACCACCACCTACCTTCTTGCTCAAACAGAAGCTCCACCATCCATGTGATGTTCAGATGAACCCTGAGGGAGCAGCACTACAGAGGAATGAGTTTTGCAAAAGCTTCTATGCTGTCTTTTAGAGCACAACCCATCCTGGCTTTCTCAACCTAGAAAAGGGGACTTGTCTTCCATTAAATGGAACAGAAAATCCCCCAAATTGCAGGAAAGCCCTAATCATTTGAGAACAGTTGGCTTTATCCTGCACTGCTGACTTTATAGCCAAGCTCTCTGGTCAGGCCTCTCCCCATCAGGCATGATTTTTGCTGTCCCATCAGGCACTACTTTTTCCCCTGGCTTGTGCTAGAAGATGACCAGTGGGCAGCCCCTTGTGCTTGCCCTGCCCAAGGTGCTGTCGCCAACACTTCGGTGTCCTTCAGCCAAAGGGAGCTTTCCATTGCCACCTCAGCTGGAGGCTGTGACCCCAACCACACAAATTTGATTCCTCTGTCCCCATGCAGATGGCCTTTTGGTGCTGTCCCAGCCTTCCCCAGCTGGTGGTCAATGGCACTTGTCACCATCAGCAGGGACATGGTGGTGGTGTGGGGCAGGGGACTGTGGTCTTGATGTGGGCACCGGTGCCTGAACCTTGCTCCGTGCCCAGGTTTTTTGGGCTAGAAAACCTCTCTCAGCCCACCAGTGAGACCGGTCGGCTGCAAAACTGGTCAGCCTGCTCGCAGCTGCACCCTGCCAATCCGCTCGGGTACTTGTTTGTGAAGGACGTGCAAAAAAAAAAAAAAAGCAACTCATTTTTTTTCCCCTTTTTTATTAGCGGAGTATGAAAACAGGCAATAATTTTACAGAAAGCAGGACTGGCACAATTGGTACATAGCATCATGCTGCAGCTTTTTGGAAATGAATATAAACTCTTTTTTTATTTCTTCTTTTTTTACCTACCAGAATAAATAAATATGATACACATTTGAGTTCCTTGATAGTGAATTCTAAAGCACAAGTTCTTACACTACAGCTCAATTTTACAGCGATCTGTACAGTATATTACTTTGATTTCCTTTTGTTCTCCTTTAGAAGCCTTTGTTCCTTTGCAATATAGGTTTGACACACAAACACAGTTACATATTGGAGCTAACTGGACATCCTGGGTCAGAAGCTGAGAAAAAAAAAAATGATTGCCTCCAGGCATGAGAAAATAAACCAAAAAAGTTATTTTCCATTGCACAGACATGCCTAAATTTCTCCAGCTTGAGATGGCCCTGCTTGATAGCTAGAGTGGTTAAAAAAAGCTTTGGCCATTTGTAGGGTGCTAGCTGCACTATTTAACAGCCTATGGGCTTCATTTGTGTATTTCTCAGCTTTTGCAGAGGCTTTTAGCTTGTCGACAGAACTATTCCAAATAGTTTTACGCTTTTGTTAATACATGACAAATCTTATATTCTTTACAAATGAATATTGGGGCTCGGCTTTGTCCTATGGCAATGTGAATCTGGCACTGCGCCACCGGGATTGATGCAATTACTTCCCTGTGGCATCAGAGTGGTGCAGAGCAGTGCCTGGGTCTTACTTTACAACTCCTGGTAGGTTCTTTTGAAGCCAGAAAGACTTCATGACCCGGGGCATATTCTGAGCTCACAGGGTCTGGAGGCCACGCTCAGTGTTGGTGCTAAGTAGAGCCCTCATCAATAAGAGGCCTCCATTTATAGAAGAGGTTATAGAGGTTATATATAGAGACATTGGCATCTCAGCCTGTGTGTCTCCTCCTCAAGCAGCCCAAGAAAGCAGGGGAAAATGTGGTCACTGCTGTCCATGTGGCTGGGAATAAAAGAGAGCGCCTCTGAGGGCTGGCAAGCAAAGGATGCTTCATCATCACTGGGCTGGTTTGGGACACAGCAGGAAATCCACACACACACATCGTTGCAGGGGATTTTGTGGTTGCTTCATCTTGTTTTTCGCTGGATTTTTTGTTTGTTTGTTTGCTTCTTGCACCGATCTTTTCGTACCCCTCTGCTACGGGTTTGGGTTGAGAGCAGATCTACGCGGAGAAATAGCTTTTTAAACTCAATAGCAAACACAGGAGGTGTATTGTGTTGCTCTAGGACAGATCATAAAAAAATCAGCAAGGGGCACATGGAGGGGTAAGAAAGGAGAAATAGAAAAATCAACACAGCTTGTAAAAAACAGCAGGAAATTTCTGTAATTGAATTTTTTTAAGCCTAATTGAGTTATGTTTCATAGCTACTGTAATTAAACTAATAGAATATGGTAGATTTGAATTTACATTTCCTTTCTACAGAGGCTTATTTAATCCTTTTCATATGAACTCTTCAGAAGTGTCCTGAAGTTGCTTTAAATTGTCATGCCAATGGAAGCACCGCCCGTGGCACACGGGACAAGAAGCAGCTCCAGCTCCCTCCTCTGTGCCCACGTATGTCGGCGTTTCCTCAGCAAAGCTGTGCATCTCCCTTTGGCTGTGCGTTAGCAGAACCCTAGAGCTGGTGTAAATTCTTCACGTTATGAAATACCTAAAGGAGAAACAGGATGCAGGGAAGGCTCCGTTTGTTGACAGTTATTTTCATGTTTGGGAACATTTCTTGTATTACCTACACTGTAAATGGTGATTTTTGGTGGGGGATGTACAGGAAAAATTTGTATTGTTCTTTATTCCCATATTCAACATCAAGGGTATTTAAACTTGTTAGATGGAAAAAAAAAAAAGGCGTGGAAAAAAGGGGAAGGAAAAAAATAAAAATAAATTATTTCCAGCCTCCCAGCATCATTAATTTGTCTTTTCTCTCTGGCAGTGAATATTTAATATTTCTCCTGCACGGTTTAAACATCCCTTTTATTTATTAACATGCATCTCTTGTAAAGAAGAAATTTTGCTGCAAACTCTTACCCTGAATATTGCGACCTGTTTTCTCATGGGCCCTGATCCTCCAAGGACCATAGCTAAAACCTTTAAAAATTCGGTAAGCAGGGGCTGGATCCACAGCTTGTTCACCAAGTAGAGGGAATGTCAGCAAAGCCACAGCGAGGAGAGCAGACCGGCAGAGGAAAACCCCCAGATACAGAACCTGTCTCAAAATAGGAATTAGGGAGACTTTTTTCTGTCTCTCTATCACTTTTTTAAAGGACCAAGTGTATCCTTTCCCAGCCTCTGTGCCATGCTCTACATTTATTTGGGGAACATTTCTTTCATTTAACAGTGACGTCATATTCCAGTGTTGGGTTGGTGCAGCATCCAAAAGAGATACATAGGATTTTATATTTTATTTTTTTATTTTTTGCATAGCAGTTCTTTTATCTGATGGAGGAGGACGTAGGGCTTACACTCCAGGCATTTCATGCCTGTGATGAAAGAAGATGCGTTACACCAACTTCAGTGTTTGTTAAGATGAATCAGATCACTGCTGGGCAGAGAGGAGGGAACCTTCTTTCTGTTTTGTTTCTGAGGCTCCATCAACAGCTTCACTTTTCTAAGTAGCTCGGGCTGGCGGAAGGGCAGGGAACAGGCAGACCTCACCTCCATCCCAAGTCAGGGGAGATTTGCATGGGTCCTTCCCACTGGTAAAGTTTTTAGGTTTTTCAAATTCAAAGAAGAATGACACAGCGTCACTCCCTTTGGTCTTCACACTATACACACAGGCTCGAATTGGTTGTGGAGTTTCTCCGTATGTTTTTTCTGAGTTCTGCTTTCTTCCTTTCCTTTTTTTTTTTTTTTTTAATCAAAAAAGTCCTAAAGCCCATAGGCATTAAAACAATTTGCAGGAAAGAGTCTGTCTTAACAGATAATTCTTTATGGAACTTTTACAAACTGGGAGACTAAATTCTTAGTTTTTGCATTTCCAAATCAATTTTCTAATTACCTGTAAGCTTACTCTCATTGCGGAAGTTTTGGTTAATTTTGACCGTAAGAAGATAACCAAACTTGGCATAAAATATTTCAGTGGGCTTATACAGATTTAAGGCAATGGCTTGGAGTTTTTTTTTTCTCTAGTTCATTTTTAAATATTAGATAATTTCATCCTGACTCAGAACTGGAAAAATAATCTCAACATAAGAAATATTCTGACACAGCTGCACCAGGCAGAGGCAGATGAGCAGGACACTGCACTGAGGTCCCCAGGGAGTGACAGAGATCCAGATGTCCCCTCTCCCCACTTGCTTTCTGGGCTGGGCTGGCACCATCCCAACGTCCAGATGCTCCATCTGGGAAGTTCCTGGTGTCTGCTCAGCCCGTTGCAGGGATATCACTGGTATCACAGGGGATGAAGCGGGTCAAGCACCAGAATTGTGTGAGATGCGTGAAGGTGATGAATATTAAAATTGATTTTTGCATTGAGGCACAGGGAAGAGTTTCCCCCCGTGGCTCGGTGGGGAGGTCCTGTCTCCCCAGGCAGGATCACAACAAATCTAGTGCTGGATCAAGTGAGTTTATCTCCTGTGCTCCATGTCCTTGCCTTGCATGATACAGCTTTATCCTGGTGTCCCCAGTTTGGGTGACAGGCACCCACTGCTAGAAAAGTGAAAGCTGGGATGTTCAAAGGACCTTTTTGGAGACCGTAAATGCGCTTTAGAGGTTTTAATTTAGTTGGAGTCCTTTGAAAGTGGCAGCCAAAAATCTACTTCCTACAAATACATTTGGTTTTGGCAAAGCAAAGAATTCTGCCGGTCACGAGACCTGATCTGACAAAGTCAGGAAAACTAAAGCAGAAGAGAAAACCCCAAAATTGGAGTATTTGGCAGAACAGAACTATTTAAGGAAGATGTTCCATTTTCTTTGGAATCTGGTGTGGTCGAGGAACTGCCCCTCCAGAGCTCTGCTCTTGCTACGGCTTTATGAGGGATAAAACCCTCATTTCCCACCAAACTTAGCTATTCTTACATCTCAATTTACAGGATTTACATGCTTTTTCAAGAGGCATTAGTGGAGTTGAAAAACACTCTTCCCCCCCACCCCATGTTTAAAGAGGTAATTTGACCCATGGCTTCTGCATTGGTATGAAGCAAGGCAGGAGCAAGAGGGGCTGTAGGCTATGCACATGCTGCATCTACAATTCTTTAAATCAAGTATGGGCCAGATGATCGTCTGCAGCGAATTAGCCCAGCTCTGCTGTTCATTAGTGGCAGATCCGGCTGACACCCTTTGGATTCAAACCTAGCACCTGCCACAGAGCTGGTCTGGATTGTTGGTCCTAGGCAATATCAGATTAGATGTGGATTTCTTCCTTCCCCAGTGCTCAGTGCAGTGGGTTCAAAGGATTTATTTGGCTTGGAAAAAAAATGTAATAATTTGGATTGGCTTGGAAAAAAAAAAAGTAATCTGGATCAGCAGAAACATTGCTTCTCAAGAAGGAAAACCGCTCTGGGTTGATTACTGAAATGAAAGCTCATTCCAGTAAAACAAGGCCCATGCTGTTGACTGAAATCACTTTGCAGCCAGTGAATTTCGGTTATTTGCAAACCTTGTTCTTCTGGCAAGTTTACCTATTCCTCCTCAGCTCCAGAGAGTATAAAGCCCCTGCTTATCGCCTGCTTTGCCTCCAGCATTTCAGAAATTTTTCACTTGCTACATTTTCACTTGCTAACCAGGTTCTGAAGCTTCAGGGCTTGAGGGTAGAGTTTGGTGATCGGAGCATTTTTCTAGGCACAGCTTGCATTAATCATGGTTTTGTCAAAGAACCATATAATTCATGGTGTATGAACACAGTGGGAGTTCATACAAAGTTTTTATTATTCTCTATTGTCAAAGCTAGACCAAAATGCTTTCCAAAAAGAAAACCCCATAATTTGTAAATAGAGGAGTTTACACTTCACCGAAGATCAAAGAGGAGACAATCAAGTAAAAAATAATCCTGTGAATTTGGATTTTGCTTTTCTCCCTAGCCGGCAGCATTTTGTCCTGTCTTTGAACAAGTGCCATTAAAAATTAAAGGAAAAATGCTTGCCTTTTCAGAAGTGCTTAAGCAGGAAATTCACCTTTGCATCATTTCCTGGCCGTTACAGAATTGGCTCTAGCAGAGAAGAGAGAAGTGGAGTGGTGAAATGTAAAATGATTTTTCTTTTGCAAATCTTTTCTTTAGGACACTGACCCAAGAAGAGCAACTAGCTGCGACCTGAGGTCGGGAGGATGGCTGATTTGTAACTTTGATACTAGCTACTAAAACTGAGAAAGAAAGGGGAATAAAAGCAAAAGAGGTCACAGTTCTGTAACACTGACAGTAACACGCGGGTGATGGGTGCTTTCAACATCGTAAACTATGTACAAGACAAAGCATGACTCTTTGTTTTCCCAAAGAACTCAACAACAACAAAAAAAGGGTGTATATGACACAGTTGGCACGTTATCGCAGGGATGAGGAGAGGGGGCTTTTTCTGAACATGACAGGCTTAACTCACGGCAGTCCAGAGGGACAGTTTGCCTGCCTAAACACCTCCTCTCCCCCTTCCTCATTAAATATTTAGCAAAGACCAGGCCAGTAGCAATGTCTGATGCAATCACGGTGCTAGTAAGACGTTAGCAAATGCAAAGTTTTCCCTGGAAGGGAGCACCTTACTCCAGGAGGAGATGAGGGTGGTCAGGGGGGCAAGGAGTGACACTGTTAGTGCCAGCCTCTGGTGCGTCGTCTTGCAGGCGATGGTGTCTCAGTTGGGGAGGGTGTCAAGCCCAAGGGACGCCGCGTGCTGCTTTGCCCGGAGCCGTAGGTTCTCAATACTCGTTGTTTTACTGTTCAGGCTTGGGAGGGAGCTGGAGGCCTGCAGGATGGGCGAGGACCAGACCTGCTGAGCATGGGAGAGTGACTGGTAGTACGACTGACAGTGCAGGGAGCTCAGAGGAGCCATGTTGACGTTCATGCCCAAGTAGGGCATGGCAGACGGTGTCCCCATTTCGAAGGAGGAGTAGTGGACCAAGTTGTTGGTGGCTGCCATGTGCTGGCGGAATTGCTCCTGCAGGCGGAAGAGGCTCAGGGGCGAGGAGGAGTAGGAGTGAGTCTGAGCCAGGCCACTGCTGGATGAAGGCGTCACAGTCGCGCTGATGGGAGACTCTGTAGCAGGAGGCAGAGGGGGTGGGGGTTATTTCTACAGGCTGGGTGCAGGTGATGATCTGCACTGCAGCATGGTCTCCTCTCTTGCACCAAGAGTGCAAAAGAGAAGGGTTGTGTTAGCTCAGAAAAGCTAAAATGTGTCTGGTCCACACTGACCATCTTATTCCCTAGAAATGTGGTTGACCTCTTTGCTGTGGCTTTGCCACTGCTAATGGGCACTGCTCTCCCCAAGCTCTAATCTGAGCAGAAAGCTTTTGCCCTTTCTGCACTCCTGCTTCAATAGACATCATGCCCTCCATGGGTGCTGTTTAGTGCTGGGGACAAAAAGACAAATCTGAGCATCCTACCTGCAAGCATCCATGCCATAGGAAATAAGGAACTATACCCAACCACCAGCATCTCCCTTGGAAACATCAGGTCCAGACCCCAATCGCCATCAAGATTCTGCCCCTCACCTGCTTTTGGGCTTGCTCTCTTGCAGTTCAAAGCCTTGCCGTCCACACCAGGGCTCTTGTCCACTTTAGCCTCATCCAAAGTGCTCTTAAACTCCTCCTCTCTGTCGATCTGGTCCTCGGGTGCTGACTCGCTGGCCGACTGCTCCGACAGGGTGAGGTTGAGGTCCGTGCTTACCTCGCTTGGGAGGCTCTGGGTCTTCTCAGTGTCTGGTGTTGTGGCCTGGGTCTCCAGCACGGGTGGCTCCGTCTTCCCCTCGTTGTGGCTCCCTTCACAGTCCTTCTGCTTCTGCAGCTGCTCCTTCTGCAGGCTACGCTGCTTCTTCCGGAATTTGGCCCTCCGGTTCTTGAACCAAACCTTCAATGTCACAAACAACAAGGGAGAAAAATAGTGAAAATCATGTATAGTACCAAATGTAGCATCATTCAGCTGGGGAGCTTCAGGACACCCCAAAGCACTGAGGTACTGCAAGCCCATTGTGCCCAAACATCATTCCACTTTGTTGGATCTTAAAGTTCTACCTTCTGTTAGTGCTTTTACAAATAGCACAATAAATACATATATATATATTATATCAGCCTTCATATTTCTTCTTCTTTAAGCCACCTCACTGTTTTGTTTTGTCTAAATTAGTCAGGTTGTTGTGTCCAAACAAAATGTCTTATAGTTGAGTATGATGATACTGCATTGGCTTACAGTACAGTGCTCTAAAACAAAAATAAAAATTCTAAAATAATTCTAAGCACACCGAAACTATGGAAGAAAAAGTCAAAATAAGTCATTATTATTATAAGTCATAACAGGCATAAGCTGATATCTTGGAAACAAGTCTAAGGAAGGGGAGGGAGAATCCATATTTTTTAACTAGAATCAGTAGACATGGACAAAGTATATTTGCAAATATCCTTAGTGTTTTTTAGTTTTTTAGTTGGTTAGATGAAGGTCAAAATATCTTGACATTTATATAAAATAATTGTTTGTTTTTTTACACTACTTATCCATTTCACACTGAGAAGCTTGTTATTTAGTGTTTTAGAGCCCAACAATGCAAGAACCTCCCTACCAGCAAGTTGCATTAGTTGGAACTAAAAAAAAAAATAAAAAATCAAACCTTGGCCTGAGATGTTACAATTATTGACACTGGTGGAAAAGAGCAGCTGGAATTACTTGGGTTTCTGCTCCTCTGAGAAAGCCAGAAAAGCCTTGCAAATAAATAAATAAGTAGACTTCTGTTGATGTTTCTAAAATTTCCCCCAAAGAAATGTGAAAGAACAAATGAAAACCAGTGTACACTTCAGACAATCCTAAATTTAAAAAATATGCTTGTGGATTCAGAATTTCTTTAGCATATGTGAGACTTCAGTTGAATGGTTTAGGGGATGGTTTTTCTTTTCTTTCTTTCTTTTTCTTTCTCTTTTCTGGCTGTTGTTTTTCCTGTCCTCTTTGACTTTATCTCCCCCAAAATCTTTGGTTACACTAGAAGAATCTTGAAAAATTGAGAGAGATGGTCAACCCTCTGGCAACCCCGGTACATTCATTAATTAAATGAATTAGTCCCCACTCACAAACCCGCAAAATAGCAGTACCTGGACTCTGGCTTCAGGTAGATTTGTGCACATAGCCAGCCGCTCTCTCATCACTACGTCTGGATAGTGAGTCTTCTGGAAGGTCTTCTCCAGTGCCTCCAGTTGCTGGGCAGTGAAGGCCGTGCGACTTCGCCTTTGTTTGCGGTGCTGGGATCCATAACGTGCCTCCAAAATGATGTCTTGAAATGTACAGCCGTTGGAAGACAAGAAAAGTGGCCAATTTAATTATTGGAATTTGTATGCTAACAGTCGAATAAAGCACTTGCTAACACCCGATGAACCTGAACCTACAAAATAGTGTTCTCCTGGGCTCTAGATTTAATAAAACCCATGTATGCATTTTGCTGGTTAGTTGAGATGTCTGAGGAGGTAAAATTTCTGGCTAGAAAGCTTCTTCCAGTGTGAGAAACTCTAAGACAGATGTGGGAACTTTTGAGACTCCTATGCTAAATTTGGTTGAAGTGAGCCAACCTGCTCCAGTGCCAGTGGGGCAGGACATGCATATGTGCAGACCCCACCACGTCATAAGCCTCATAAGGCTCTTTCAGTAAGAAACACAATTAAGAACAAGGAGAGAAGATTCACTGTTCTAATCAGAAGGGACCAACACTGTGTGTGATATTCTCCTTGAAGCCATGGGTAGAGCTCTGGTAGGCTTCAGTGCTGCCATGATGTGGTGTGCTCATCGGTGGGAAGAGGCCATGCAGCTCAAATAGAGATGCCCTGAGCCTATTTTGTTGGCTGCAGCTGCATTAGGAGGCATGCATCTTCCCAGAAACCAGGCTGAGCTGGCCCTTCTTTAGTGTCTTGTATGTAGCTCGCCGTAGTCTTCAAGCCATGATATTGGAGAGCAGTTCTGGGCTCCAGTTCAGGAAAGCACTTAAGCTCATGAGCTTATGTGTTTAGCCTGAAAGCATGTGCTTTACTGAGCACAGACACTCTCCAGCATCTGGGGTGGAAAAAGCAGCCAAGAACCAAACCCAGCTCCACTGATTGCAAGGCCAGAGCTCATGCGCTGCGCCCTTCTCAGTAGAGATGCTGCTCAGAGTGTCTGACTTTGCAAACCCTGCTTGCAAAATTGAGGGCAGAGAAGAAATTCAGACTGGGGAAAATCTGAGGCCCACATTTAAGGGCTTATTATTTTACCGCAGGCGTTATTATTGCACAACAGTTAGTGGGAGTAGAAAGATCTTAAATCAATGAAAAAAAGCTATTTTAAAATGAAAAAAAAATATCCCTTTATTATGCAAGTTGGGACATGTTGTACTACAGCGTTGGATTGAAATACTCAGTCTGGCGAGAGGTTTGCTCTCAAAGAGGAAAATGCAGAAAGAGCTTTAGCAGTGTCTTGTATCATTTTAATTCGGTTAAGAATGTGACTTCCAGTAGAAGGGAGGGATAAACACACTAGAAAACAACCTAACAGGAAGAAAAGTCAGCATTATCAATGCGTGGAGCCAGATGAAGGCTCTTGCTGCTGTTTCTTTGCGCTTTTGTCACGAGCATCGTGGCATGAATGTAAACAATAAAACAAAACCTGCTGCCAGGCCAGTCCCAGAACCACAGAGCCGGGTTCCAAATATGTCAGCTAACGAGCATAGCAAATCAGCTCTGCACCGCTCGAGCATTCCTCTTCCAAACTTCCAGCTGTTCCATTCTAGGTCAGCAGTTGTAGCGCCCTTCTGGGCTACGGCCAAAGCAGTGTGGTTTTGGCAACCCGGAAAAGACGTGATCGGGCTAAAGGTCTTCGGCCAAATGCAATACAGTCTTGGTAGCATACAAGAGACTTTTGTGTTCGAGGTATCGGGGCTCTTGGGAGAGTTAAACCCCTGGTAATAGCTGCTGCTTTGGAGGCAACGGCGGCGTCCTTCACGCGCTGAGACACAGCGCATCGTGCAGCCAGGCTGGGAGCAGGAACGTTCCAGGAACAGAAACCGAAGCTACCCTGAAATGTTTTTCAAAGCTAACATTTATGTTTCAAGTACAAGAAATAAGGAGAAAGGACGTTGGTTTAACACCCTACCTGGAGGCTACAATATTCCTGAATTTTGAGAGTAAAGGTTAGACCTACCAGCTCCCCAGAGGCGGCAGCTCATGCATTAAGTTTGGCCACTCCAACTAGAGCTAACCAGCAATTATTTTAATGTTTTAACTATGTTTTCAGGCTTTGTGCAAGAAGGAGAATATAAATTGCAGGTGAGGCCTTGCAGTTACAATCAGAAACCTCTGTTTTCTGACTTAAGGTCGTTTGCTTTTGCGCTGCTTTATTCTGACTGTCCCTGGAAGGCAAATGAGATCTATAACCCTGCACTGAAAGATATTCAGAAGTAACAGAATGTGAAGCAGCTGCAAAGGAACCAGCTCGTAGGTATGTAATGCCTTTCCCACCAAAAAGAAGCAGACAAGGGGACTGTGGGATTTAATTCAGAAAGGCTTCCAGGTGGGGTATTAATTTTAAAGATAAGAGGTCAGAAAACCAATTGAATCTCCCAGTCAACAATACGGTAAGAGTTTTTAATCTTTATATTTTTATTTTTTTAAAAACGAAGATCTTCCTCTGCTTTTACCCTAGTTAGGGTCAAAAACATGAAGTCCTCCACGCTTTAGTGTAAAAGATACAGGTGATTACAAAAATCTCGTGTCTATAAAAGGAGCACCTTGAGATGCAAGGTCTGCAAGGCACATAATAGAGTTTGGGATCATCATCTCCCCTCTGACCACCTACGTGCTGAAAGGGTGAGGGCAGGAGGAGGTGGATTATCAGGACAAGGAAAATGTCCACCTGTCGTCAGTCTGCACCTCAGTGGCAGAGCCAGGATTAGAGTCTAGGTCTCCTTGATCCCGCTTTGGGTCCCTTTTGATGAGGACAGTGACTCCCACCTCTGTCCTACAGCCCCCCCAGAGATCCCACAAGCCACAGTAAGTGGTCTGAGGAACCTTGTAAAGTGAGCACTACTCCTTCAGCAGATGGATAAAGAAACATTACTGGCATGACAATTAGAGAGTCAGCAGTGGTTCACTGATCCAAACAGACACCTTACCTTTGTGTACTGCTCACTTAAGAGGACTGTCCTGGAACTTCTGCTTCCTCACCGTGCCTTAAACCTATGTCTCTTAAATTTAGCCTGCTAAATTTGTCTGGATAGATCATATCTTCCACCTATTCTAAGTTGAAAGGAGTCACTCCACTTTTCCTTTTTTTTTTTTTTCCCTTAAATATCGGACAGCTAGAAAGCTTGCTCAGAGCAGATGAGCAATTTTCAGACAGCAAGGAAAAATGTGTCCATTCTGGGAAGGTTTCAAGAATCACATCCACAGCAACTTTTTTTACTTTAGCTTCAGCGTACTAATGCAGTGTTTCTGCATGCCTCCTGTTATCAGGTCTGGTCTACCACACCGCATCCTAGCCCTGACCAAAAGGGTGCTGTGGCAGCTGCTGACCATTCGCACTGCAGAGGACTTTGATGATCTCAGCCAGATCTGGTGATTCTGCGGTATGCTGAAATGTAGATATATTTGCCCTACCATACCAAATATTTTCAACTCTCCATCAACCATTTTTGAACAAATCCCTCTACCAAATCATAAAAACTACATGGACTTGCACTTCCTTTTAATGCCAGTAGGAACGCAGTGCTGTTACACCCACGGTCAAACACAGGCAAACAGATCAGATACTCAGCTTCTGCCCTGACATTCCACTGGCAACAATACTGTGTGAATAACAGCCTCTAGGTAAAGCCACATGTGACCTTCTTTGAGCCTAAAAAAGCTCTTCTGTGGAAGGCAAAACACAAGAACAACAGACAGGGAGCCAGCAGGACCTGCAAGCGTCACCCAAACTGGGTGGGATCCCCTGGAAGAAGTAGGTCAAGGTGAGACCCAGGAGAAGATGCAAATGAAGATTATCTTCCAGAGAGAAAGAATGTTTAATGAGAGAAGAAATGAAAAGTAGCTGCAAGAAGAGCCAACGCGGAAGAGCAAACAGTTCTGGGATGGCATGAGATGGCTGTTAGAGGATGGCCTGGACCCCTTGGTGGGGAAATCTGCTTCACGGTGTGCTCATATTCGCTATGCTGTTATTTGCTAAGAGCAAAGTCAATCTTTCTGGTATTTTTCATTCCCCTGTTAAAACAGTTATCAATATCGTTTTATTCTCTCTTTTTGACCCCATATAGTGGGGCTGAATTCCTTCTCACCCCCTTCTCACTTTTTTTTTTTCCCCAAAAGCCATGAGTTGTTCTTACCAGCCAGTCTCTCCGCCAGGGTGAGGGCGTGCACAGAGGGCCGGTAGTCAGGGGCGTGCTGGGCTTGCTGGGCTGCCTGCTGGTGGAGGTTGTACATGGCACTCAGCGAGTTCATGGCGTGCAGGGAGTAACCATTCACTCCATAGTGCTGCATGGCGACATCAACCTGGAAAACAGCGACCAGAGGAGAGAGATGCTGAGGGACATGCTATTTCAGTGTCCCGGTGTCTCAGCAGAGCCTTGGAAATGCAGACCTGAAACTTCAGCTGCTGTGTGCAAGGCTCGTTTCTAGCCTCGCAGCTCCAGCAGGGTCTGGGGCAAGAATCAAAATAGCTCCTGTAGACCTAACACGTTAAAAACAGCAGTCTGGCTTCCAAGCTTAGAGACTGGCATCTGACTGTATGTACACACGACATGCTGAATAAAAAATGGGAAGGCATTTTTCAGGGTTGTTATATACATATATTAATAAAAGATATCATATTATTATTACTTTTAATGAACTGACTTAGCTTCATCCCAGAACTAGCTAGGGTTTTGTTCCTATCACTGCATACAGTGAGCTGTTCAATATTGTCACTGCTCTGATATCAAACTATCTTTTTTTATCTGAACCCACTCATGTAATTTATTTCCATCCATTCTCCTTAAGGGTCTTCATAACAAAGCCCAAATGATAGGGGAAAACTCATAATGTAAAGTAAAATAAATCTGTAGCTTAACAGGGACAAAAGCGTTATTGCTAAAGAGGGGATTAAGGTTTGCAATAAATACTGGTCTCATAGCTCAATAGCAAAGAAATTATTTGGAAAACAAACAAACAAAACAACTAATTTTTTTTTTGTTTCTACAGTGGGCTCTGCATGAAACTTCAAGCTGTTTTTCCTTACAGGCCATCTGTAAAACTGAGCTAATATTGATCCCAAAAGCTGAGCGATGCTTCATTCACCCGTGTTATAAATGACTGAGGGCCTCCAGGATGCCATTTCTGTGGTTCATAAGACATCAGAAAGGATGTTGTGAAACATTTGCCACAAAAGAAAATTTCAAAAACTCCACTTACACCAGCAAGTCATCGTCTGGAAAGTCAGTGTAATGAATGACCCTTCAGAGAAACAGGTCCAGCTGCACTAGCTTTAGGAAAGCAGACAGGATATCTAGGCGACCTCGTAGAAAACAGTTTTGGACATTGATCATTGGAGGGAGGTGGTTCAGCTCCCATGATTTTTTAGGAACCTGATGCATTAAACAGCAAAATTTTGTGTCTAGCTGTTAGTATGAAAAATTACGTATTTTATTTTTTTTCAGTAGTGGGGGCTCATTTATCTCATGCTCATGCCTGAAGACCTTCAGTTTTGCATGTAGAGGATTTACACTGTGAAGGACCGACCCTCAGTAAAGAAGGAGGAGTGGACACAAGCGACGGTGAGCCTCTGGGACTGGACAATCACTGGTCCCACTATCCCCATTACTCCAATTTCCCATAATCTCCCCCAAAACCTTAATGTATGACATATGGACACAGAGTAAACTTGTTCAACATCCAGAGACCAAGCTGTAGCTCCTGGGAAAAGAACTGCATTCTGTGCTGTAGGGTCTAGCAACGACCTCAGGCATCTTCTGCCTTCACCCTTTCAAACACCTCAAAGTTGTGGTGCCCAGAAGCGGAGGCAGGAAGGCATGGGGAGGGGGCTTGTTCCAATGCCCTGACAGCTCCGGGGTGGTTCTTGTGCCTCTGGGATGTTTGCTTTTGACTGGAGGATGCTGTATCCCGACAATGAGCATTGCTTTTGGTATTGTCTTCTCCAAGAAGCTGCAGTAATTAAAAGCTGGTAATTTGGTGATCTACCATCCAGCCTCATTGTGGCTATCCACCACCTACCTCCCACTTCACTCTGCATGATGCCAGGCACATCCCTGTGCCCCAAGGACAATGTTACCAGTCACATCCTTTCCTATATTATCCAATATAAAAGTATAAGCAAAAAATGTACGTCCTACTTGAATGTGCATACGGATAATTTTAATATCAATAGTTGATTTATTGAAAAATGCGTCTAAGGGGGCCTGATACGTATTTTGTAGCTAGTTGTGAAAACTGGGAAAAAAAAATCCGATCTGCTTTAACATATCCCAGCAATTAATTTTGAATTGATTTTCAAGATATTTCACTTCAAAATTCACTCAAGCTTATTTTTAAGAGAAAAAAAAATCCCCAAATAAAATCATCAGTTCAGCCATCATCTACACTTTATCGAGGTTTCATTCATTCCGGTGGAAGAGAGGGTTCTGAGCTGAGTCAGGGTGACAACGGGTATTTTTGGTTTGGATGCTGACCATCCACAGGGATGCCACAGCTCTGCTCTAGCCGAGCTCAGGGAAGATGTAAGCGATGCCAGAATTGTGGCATGCGCTAAGGGACAGGAGCGTGTTCCAGTGACACGTGCTGCCAGTGTGGCCACCAGAAGACACGTCCTGTCACCTGGAGGAGGAAGGTCAGGCTGGAGCTCGCTGCAGGTTCCCACCACGGATACTTCTAGCAGTGCCTGAGGCAGTTTTGCCAGGTTTGGCCTGCAGGGTGGAGGAGTTCCTGCGTGTTTTGTGGCAGCCACGTGAGGACACGCGGCTTGTTAAGTGTCCTGGGCTGCTGCCAGACCTCAGTCCCTAACAGACACCGGAGAATCCACACTGGAGCTCAGCCTGGCTAAGAGAGACGTGGGAGGCCAAGTGTCTTTGGCTCCCCAGCTCACAGAAATGCCTGTTGATTTCCTAATCCCCTTGCACACTCTTGTTTTGCACCAACCTGGCACATTCAGGGAAGAACAAACAGGGAGAGGAGGCGAATATCCCTATAACACCCAGACTGGGGGCACTGCAGGGATGTGCCTGGAGCCCAGGCTTCCACTGAAACACTTGTTCCAGGGAGATTTCAGGATATTTGATCATTAAAAAACACTTATGTGTGTGCACATGTGCTTGAACAAACTTTTCCAAGTGACCTAGAAGAAAGTGCATCAATTAAAAAAAATATAAATAAAAAAATTGATAACAATGGGCTCACGTGCAGTACACATGTACCACAGAGTTCATGGTAACAGCCTGGCATGCTGCGGCGCAGGCGATGAGCAGAACTTCCCAGCCACTTGTGCAGCACAAAAATCACCCCAGGTTTTGTATAAAAATGGGGGAAAAGAAGATATCTTGCCTTTACTGAGCGAGACCATTCAACCTAATAGGCAAAGTTAACCGAGACAGCAAACAGCTCCTGCTTAACTGTCAGCTCCAAGCACACTCCAACCCCAATAAATTAAATATTTAAAAGACATCATGCAGCAATTTTTTTTTAATGGAGAAAGCCATTCATCAAGCCACCGCTGTGTTTCACAAGCTGTCGAATACTGCTTACACTGGTTAAAATAATCTTTATATTTCATTAAGCAACCAAATAAGCTGATCCCTCCCCACTGGCTGTATAGATGGTTTTAATTTTCGAAATCTGCAAATGCATCTTTTATGTCTCTGGGTGGCTGGAGGGCCTCAGAGCAGCCGCGGCCAGAAGCAGGATGAGCGCAGCCACCTGCCTGCAGCAGCACCAGGCTGTGAGCTCCCTGCTCCTCGCCTTCTCAAACCCAATGTTACCATCCTAGCCCCCAAAACTCACCTATAGCTTCTGCCTCCCCACAGATCCCTCTTTATTCATTTATAATGCTTAATTTGATGCAAAACAATGTGCACATATAGCAGCCAGGGATGGATATCCAGTTATCCCGGAGCAGAGCTGAATTTCTCCAGCTGCAGCATGGCTCCCACCCATCTCTCCCCAGAAGCAACCCCCAAAACCTCAAGTTCCCATAGAGAAAAGAGTAGAAAGCCACACGTTTCCTTGCCAGATGAAAATTTCTATTCCTGGTGGCTTGCATTTCTGTATGCATGTAATTGAAACAGGTCTGAGGACAATAAAACAATTTTTAAATATGGTATTGAAGTTTTCTGCGAAGTACCTTGCAAGGTCCCTCTACAAGGAAAAAAATAAAAGAAAGAAAATAAAAAGACCTAGAGCTGTATTAACTGCACACAAGATTCTGCGATGGGTGACGTTTTCTGCTCGCTGCTCTCCGCATTTCACCCCCTTACCCCTCCCAACAAAATGCCATCAGTCAGCATCAGGCTTCACACGCCAGCCGACACAAGGCATTTAACAAAAATACAGAACTGACAAAACTCATTAGGGGAGAAACGGGGAGAAATGTATCGATTTCTGCAGCCTGCGAACCAAGGTGTCACTGTGCTGGCCGCAGAGCTCGTCCCCACAGCAAGCCATACTGGGCGAGGACATCCACAGCAGCACTGCTCTGGAGAGAAAGAATTTTAAACCAAGACAGTGGTTTTGTTCAGTGTGTTATCCTGGAATAAACGCACGTGCCACCTTTTTTCCGCTCCCTTGTTGAAACTGAGGAATTTTCTTCAAGTGTTTATTCTGGCCAGTTTTCCCAGGTAAGAGTAGAAAATGCCAAGGACAAGACACTTGCCATACTCAAGAAAATGCCATTGGGTGAAATGAGTTTGAGGCTGGGTCTAGGATGTGATTCTTTGCAGGGGCTTTGGACCATTTTCTCCTTTCCCTGCAACTCGCTCCTCCCAATATCAAACCATCCCAAATGCAAAATAGTACTGAGCCTAAACTCACTGACCTATATGAGATACTCAGATGCCACCATGAAAAATAGGAAAATAAAACCTATCAGGTTAAAGTTAAAAGGAAGACTAATTTTTTTTTTTTTTACTTGAAGGAGTCGAGGATAGGACGTCAGAGCCTGCATTTGACTGGCAGGCATCATGAGGTGTTACTTGGTCATTTCATTACATCCTTCTGAAAACTGGGGAGGGTTGGAAGGGGAGGGTGTTTGGGGTCTTTTTTTGTGTAGAAAATAAGCTGTACTAAACAAGTAACATCCAGATTTTGACAGCTCATTGCTAGGAGTGAATTTCAATGCCATAGTTCATTTCTGATGAAAAGAGATGAGCCAGAGATGCACGTGGGGTTTGGAAGAGCTCTGCATCGCATCGGGTCTGCACCCGGAAGCAAGACATAGCTTGGCAATGGGAAAAGCATCAGGGGAAACAAAAAGTGGAAGAAAACCTTGGCTCTGTGACCTGTGCCTTGGCATTTAGGACCCTGCAGGTGACAGAAGAATAGGAGCAGCCCTGGCACCTATAAAGCTAAGTTGCAGTCCTCCAGCCCGGCACAGCGCAGGCAGCACCTGCTCAGCCGGTGCAAATCATTGCTTGCGTTTCTCTGCGCCGACTGCAGGAATCCGGTCACTATTAGCAGGGAAGGACAGAAAACGGTTTGTGCTGACACTGTTCCCGCTATCACTGCCGGCAATAAGCCTCGCCAAAAATAAAACCACAACAAAATATTTCCCCCGCTCCTAGGGCTGTTCTGCTCTGTGATTTCGTGCTCTGAGTCCTTGTTCAGAAATGCTTCAGATCAGCAAGATGGATAACGAATCTGTCCCTGCTTATCTGACAGCCTAGGAAAAGAGGCTCCATCTATGCACAGACAGAGGGTTTATACGTATTTGGTACTAAATGAATTACATACCTAGGGGGTGCTGAATAAATGATCCTTGCAAGAGGTTTTCTTCAATCTTATTTTTCTTATGTCCCTAAATCTTTAAGGTATATAAAAGTCCAAAATCGTGTAAGATAATAACCAGCATGCTATAAATCTGTTTTGTTCCTCACGTGAGATTGTTTCCTTAGACTTTCGGCAATCTCACCTTTGTAGTGGGTGAAATATAAATAACTTCAAGTACTGCAACACATCATATTTTCTCATTCAGACGTCAAAGTCTGGGAGCAACACGCACCATAAAAACAGCCTTCTGGAGGGCTCTTCTCGTGGCCGAAATAAAGGAATTGAGAATAGCTCTTAAAAATCGATTCCCTGTTTCTAATCTACCTGCTGTATTTTTACACCTGTGCACATTCCCAGACCTAAAGGCAGTTAATTTCTTAGGGCAGAGTGAGATGTTAATTACCTCTGGTCTATTTGAACAAGTCGCAACCCACCAAAAGCAAAACCCGAGTTATTACACCAAGCCTCGGAACTCACATTCAGCTACGACGACCGAGCTTGTTATCACTGTTCCACCCCGCTTCAGCAACAAGCCAGCTGGACCTTCCTCTGGCCTTTAAAATGAAAAATATATTTTTTTCTCCTGAAAACCGAGAAGATTGCTAGCAGTTGAAATTGGAAATACTGCAGTTTAAGAGCAGTTTTCATCAAATAATTCTCTTTTTTTTCAGAGCTCTAATGCTGAAGAGTGCAGCAACTGCCTTTGCAATGCTCATTTGTTTGTAGCAGAAGTATAAGGGGATCTGAGGGGGGTGTAAGTTTTAAGAAACAAGCCTCGGAGCATCCTTTTGGGGCGGGGGGAAGTTCCATTGCACGGCTCTACCAGCTCGGGCACCAGGATGCAAGCGGCTGGGATAGCAGGGCCTGGCTGGCAGAGGTAGCTCTCGTCAGTCGCTGTGGTTTCTATTTAAGGCTTTTGTGAAATTGCATTTCCCCCCTCCCCAGAGCCCCAGATACCAGCACCAAGTGATTGATTAGACAGTTCCTGGCAAAAGAATTTCCAGTGTCTGTGTCAGCGGAGGTGCACTTTGAAGGACAGCCCAAAATAAAGTAAAATAAATAGAATTAAGACACCCTCACTGTCATTGCTTTTGTCAGGCACAATTTTTAAGACTTGGATCCCAGTGATTAGCAACGTAGAGCCAGGACTGGGATCACCAAGCATCACTGTGGTGCTGGATCTCTTGCTCGCCATAATTTACAGGTGACAATCAGTGTGCGCAGATCGACTCGGTACAAACCTCCCTCTGAGCAGCATTCAACCCTCAATAAAAGATTTTATAATTCATGTTGAAGCAGAAACATTTTTCCTGGGCAAACAAGAGAAGCTCTTAATCTGAACATCGCTTCAGCTCCAGTTTCAGGATCTTGGTCTGCTTCCAGCTCAGTTAACAGAAAAAAAATAAGAAAAAAGAAAAAAAAAGAATAAAGCACACATTTTTAGGCAGATTTCTTACAGCTAACGTTGCAGTGGAAAGCAGAGCCTGCAGCCCAGCCCAGCCCCGAGGAGCAGGAGCACGCAGGGCCCGGCTCTGCCTGCATTGCATCTGTGGCTGTGGACGGCAGGCAGCATCGTGCCGCAGCCAGGCTCCGACAGCCCTGCCCCGGCTGCACCTCCCTGAGTCCCACACGTGGAGTAGCCTCAAAGTGCTTGAAAGCGATCAAACTACTGACTTCACAAACGGCTTAAAGTGTTTAACTTGGCTGCTTATATGAAGGAAAAAAAAAAAAAAAAAGTACTTTCCCCCTCACCCTTTCCAAAACAAGCATGTTTCTGGCTTAGTTGTATTTGTATGTGGTTTTTCTGGCTCAGCCCTTCCTCTTGCTGTAGTGAAAATGGCTTTGCTCGAGAAGCATCAGTTCATTCGCCTTAGTGCTGGCAACGCGAATTTTCCAAACTGGACAGCAGGAGAGGTCCCAGAAATCCCAAACCCTGCCCTTCAGGGCAGCACAAGAGGAAGCTCATGGCTTGCTCTCTGCCCCCCAGACAGTTTTCTGCAGCGTATTTGGCTGCAGATCACTTGCAAGACCAAACTGAGCAGCCTGAAGGCAGCCTCTTGGGGCAGCTGGGCTGGTGGTGGGGTTTGGGGGGAAATCTCTGATGCCCCTGGAAGATGCAGCAATGTCCTGGAGGTTTCTACCCATGATGTGACCAGGACAGGGATGCTGGGCTGAGGTGGGGACACACATTGGGTCCCCTCCACTCTTCCTCTGGGCAGCAGCTTCTGGCAGAAGGAAGGGGCAGGCAGGACAGGAGGGTCATTTCTCCACCCATCTTGATTTCTCAAGCGAGCCATGAGCTTTGGGTGTTAAACTAAGAGCAGTCAGGCATGGGAGAATAGGAACACACCTCTGTGACATGCAGCAGTTTGTGCCACAGCGTTGGACTTCGCCTCCCTTGGCACAAAAGTGACATTTCTGGGTGCTTTTTCAGCTGCTTAGCTGAAAAGCTGCAAGGCTGTCACACCGAGCACAATTTGGCTTGAAGCTGATTCTGGACAGATCAAAAGAAATAGCTAATTCTGTAGGGAACAGGAGCTGAAAGCCTGAACCCTGGCTGCTTCTGCAGGTACGGCTGGCTCTGCCCCTGCAGGTGGTGTTTGCAGGGCTCTGAAAACTACACTCACAAACACACGGTGGCAGTTGCTTCTGCTCAGACTAGGATCAGCTATAAGGCAAAATGACAGGCAAGTCAAAAAGAAAATTAATAAATCCTAAAAGGCAGCTCCAGCAAGCCATAAAATTGTGGAGAACTTTTAATACCGTAAAAGAATAGGACAGAAGACTTGAATTTTCCTTCGTTACAAGGGATAACACTAATTTTCCTCCCACCACTAAAAAAAACCTACTTGTGCTCCGTGACTTTCAGAAGGGGCTGGAAGAAGACTTCTGTCCCCCTAAAAGCAGGCCACGACTTGGAGCCAGCATCGGGGCAGAACCACGAGTGTATGCGATGCTGCCTTTCCCATAAGCATTTGGATAGATATACTGAATTAAACACGCTTGCCAAGGTAAGCAAGATGTTTTGGCCACCAGCAGGTGATCTGAGCCTTGAGGAGCTGTAAGATGGGCAGAGCAGCTCAGTGCTGGGTTTTGCAGGGAGATGCGCAGCCCTGCAGCGCTCTCACCCAGCTGGTTGGCATTAAGCAGCTGCAGACACCCAATTCCCGCAGCTCCCTTTGCAGAAATTGGACATGCAACCCCCCCCCCAAGCCCCATCACATCACCTGGCTTCCCCTTCCTGGAGGATCCTAGTGGAATTCCCAAGCACTCTTTTCTCCCTAAAAATACTTGACATATTGTCATCTGGACAGTTTGAAGCAGCGTTTCCCAAGTCAGCGCTCACTTTATGCAACCTCTCCCAGGAGAGCTGTGCCAGCAGCTACCAGGAATAAGCCACGCTTGTGCTGTGGCCCACCCACAGCTCCTGGCTGCAAACACCCACTCACCACCGCTGGGAGAACCGCGGGTCCCTGCCAGCCGCGTCCCGGCTCCCATCCCTCCCTCGGCGACCTCCTTCCCAGGAGCTTTGGCTGTGCCAGGCATGCTTTAGAAATCATAAATCATGGGCCTGATCCCAAACCCAATGGAGTCAACGTAAAAAAAAAAATAAAATAATAATAATAATCTATCCCAGCAGTTTTTGAACTGGAGGAACAAGACCTGAGGATCTTGCCTAACCCTGGTGCACCATGAATTAATGCCTACGTATTTAGCTGCGTTTCAGAGTTCTCCATGCTGTGCAACAAGCGTGTGGCAGTGGATGTTCCCCAGGAGTAGGTTAATTTATCAGTGGCTGTGCTGGATTGGTGAAGCAGGGTTTTATTGTATCCCTGCTCCTCAGCATTTCTCCTACTTAATTTTTGCCAAACGACACGAGGCAACTGTAAATGTTTCTGTTCCGACATGGGCACTGGACATCAGCACCGAACCTTTAGAAAGGGCTCAAACCCAGCTGACATTTGTCACTGCCTCTCCAGAAGCATTTCCAACTTGAGCTGAATTTTGGGATGCCCCTGAGAAACCTCAGACCGAATAATTTAACTTCTGTCTTAGAAAACACGGGCTACTTCTTTCTAAAGGGCTTACCTATTGCTGCAGCAGCAGAGCCGGCAGGTAGCCGCATCGGAAGCGCCCGGTCCCGGACCTCTCCTGCAGCACCTTGGTTTTGTAGGGCTGGTCGTGGGGAGGACAGAGGGGGAGAGGTGCTGCTTTCTCTGGCTTCCTTTCATTAGGATCCCCTCTTTCTCAACGAAGCTTTCTTTTAGAGGAGAAAGGCATGGCACGGGGAACAAAACCCGCTGCCTTCGCTCCCTCTGCGCCTACATTGTGCCAAACTCGCCCGGCCCTTCTCCCCGAGCAGCGGGAAGCCTCTGCAGCTCTGCAGGTAGCTGGGGAGAAGCAGCATCTGCACAGCTGGGCGAAACAGCCGGGTTTTCTGAGCCGGGGAGAGCTCTGCAGGAGCCCCCTGAGCTGCGCGAGTAGGAGAACATCCCATTTGGGCATCGGGATCTCGTGAAATTAGCAGGGAAAGCTGGAAAGCCACACCGACTGGCTCGGCTCGACAGCCCAATTTCAGACATTTTTGCCTTGAGTGCGTTGGTGTAATTCAATCCGAGCGCTCATCGGTCACGGGGGAGCTCGGAGCTGAAGTCACTTTTACCCTTTCACGGATTTTTTGCCCTAAAAACTCTTGGTTGCTCGGGTGCGAGGGATGCACACGGGGCGGGGAGAAGCTGCAGATCCCCGCCGTGACTCCCCCGGCCCCGGGCAGCCCTTTGGGGCGACCCCCTCCTGCCCTCCCGGGGGGGTCCCTCGCCTGCAGGGGGGGCACGCCGGGGGCTCCCCCAGCCTGCGGGGTGAGGAGGCGCAGCCCCCCCAGGGGCACGGCTCCGAAACACAGAGAGGCGGTGAAAAGTCCATGGGGGGGCTCGGAAAGTTGGGTCAGGGGGTGTTGGGGTTCCCCCCCCCCCAACCCCACGCAGATTCCCTCCCCCGCGTGCTCTGTGCTCCCGGCAGAGGTGAGAGCAGAGGAGGGAGGGAGGGGGGTGGAAAAAGCCCTCCGGCCCTGCCTTCGGGGAAGCGGGAGGCTACTTCAGACAAAACAGTTATCCATTAACATCCAATTATCACTCGGTCCAAGCCATTAATTATAAATCAGCCTCCTAATTGGGATAATTAGCTCTCTGCTACTTAATGTAGTATGACTGATGCGTTTGGAAAGAAGGTAATCACTCCATTTGTTTAGCGTTAGGGGAACAAATCCAGCTCGCAGGGGTTCATTTCAGCCTTAGCCCCGACCCCCCCCAAACAAGAGAACCTCTTCTTGGCCCCAGCAGCTTTTTGGGAACCGGGACAGGGACGGGCACACGCAGCCCCCGGGGCTGGGGCTGGGGCCGGGCACCCCGCCCGCGCCCCCCGCTTGGCTGGGGGCCGGGTTAATTGGAGGGGGTTAATTAGAGGGGAGGGGGCCGAGCCCCGGTGTGTGACCCCCTCCGGAGGAACGGGGGAGCCCCCCCCCGTGTCCCCCCTCCCGGCTCCGCATTTAACAACCGTTCCGGGAGAGCGGAAAAAACTTTCCTTCTTGGTAATTCTGATTTCTTTTTTTTCTTTCCCCCCACTTCCCCTGGATGTCTCATTAATGCCGGCTGCTCGGCGAGCCGCCGATAGCTGCGGGACATGATTAGATATTTATTACTGTCATTTACATGGAAAACTTGAGCTAACCAAGTGGAACTGGAGGGGGCCGCCGGAGGGGACGGGATGGGGCGGTGGGGGAAAGATTTTTTTTTTTTTTTTCCCTGGCTCTGGAAGATGAACCCGAGAGCGGGACCGAGCCGGAGCCCGGCCGGCTGGAGAGGCGTGTGGGGGGCCGAATCCTACCGAGCCCCCCCTCTATGGGGCAGGGATTTTGGGGCCGAGCCCTCCCCGGCTCCCAGGCTCCGCGTTTCGTTTGGAGAGGGAGCGGGGTGCGCGCATCCCCGTGGAAAACGAGGGATTTTCCCCCTTTCTGCTGTCGGGCTCGCTGGGACCGAGGCGATCCTTCGGGACACCGGGAATTTGGCCCGGGATGCGCTGACCCCCTCTCCCTCCCCGTACTGGCGGGGGTCCCCCCCGAACCGCGACTCCGCCTGGAAATCAACGGAAAGAGCAGCCGGGGAGAGCCGGGGGGGGGATTGGGGCGACCCCAGGGCTCCGGTGGGGGGGCGCTCCCACCCCCTTCTCCAAAATAAATAAATAAAAGCAGAAAGTCACGGCGGGTCTAGGGCTTAAACCGCTTCTCCCACGGAGGAGAAACTTCCCGGAGCGCTTCGCTTTGCCTAAAGGAGCCCGCGCCCCCCTCATCCCCAGGCGGGACCCCCCTCCCGGGGAGGTCACCCTCGCCCCCCGGCAGGTTTGCGGTGCCCCGGCAGCCGGCACCCACCGGGACACGGAGTTTTTTTTTCCCCGACCAAGTGCTGGCTGCGCCCCCCCGCCCCTTCCCGAGCTGTTATCCCATGGCCCGAGGGGCGACTCTGGCGGAGATGTATGAGATCTCTTGCGGTAAAAATATGCATGCTGATCCCCATTTGGTTAGCCCTATAATGGAGGTGTAAATAGGTTTCGACTGCGAAGCCCTTAATTTATCACCCGAGCCTGACAGCGCAGGTCCGGGATTTATATACCTCTTAAAGTCAGAGCGGGGAGGGGGTCGGGCCCCCAGCTCTTTGCAGGCGGGTCCCCGTCCTTTTTTTTTTTTTTGCCGTCTAACCTTGCAAAGGGGTGGTGCAGGGGGATGTTTTTCCGTAGAAACATCCCTTAGCGCTGCCGGAATCGTGCCCTCCCACGCGGTCCCTTCCTCACTCAACTTCAGCGGCACCGGGAAAAAAATAAAAATAAAAAAATAAAGCAAACCACAGGCACCCGGCCCCACTCGGGGCAGTTTCTGCCGCCGGCGGGCTCTCACCTTATTAAAACATCATTATGTAAATTGGGGGGAAAGTTGTGCTCCCCCTTCGGAGCCCGGCAGAGGAAGGGATGCGCGGCCCCCGCGCTATCCCCGCCCGCACCGGAGCGGGCTTCGTGTGGGCTGATAGTTGGGGTTTTGCCTTCAAAAAGTAAAAATGAGAAAGCAGCGTACACTCCAAAAAAAGCAAAAGATTAAAAAAAATAAGAAGGGACGGCAGGGGATGCGACTCGCGCTGCAGCCCGGGCTGCGCTTCTCCGCGGTGCGCGCACCCCTGCGAGTTTCTCCGCGGATTCCCCCCCCAGGAGCGCTCCCCACTCGCGAGAGGACCCCCCGACCGTGCCCTATTCCCCCCCCCCGAGGACAACCGGAGCCTGGGGGTGGGGGTCTTACCTGGGGCGGCGGCGGCGCAGCCCGTCCTCCCGCGTGGGAGCGCCGCCACGCGTGGGAGCGCGGCGCGCCCTAGCCCGGCCGCCCGCGGTGCCTGCGCGCTGCCTCCGCGCCCGGCGGAGCTGCCATCTACCGGGAGGCTGCATTGAAGAAGGATTTTTAAAAGGAGCTTCAGAGCGACCCGGGAGCTACCCAGCAGGATTTTCAATGGTTCTCCATCCTGTCAATCAAAGCGGGGCTGCTGATACATCCCCCCCCCCTCCATCCTCTCTCCCCCCCCCCCCCCCCCCCAACTCTTCTTACCAGTCATTTACTCCAAGCCGAGGTGTAAACGCCTAATTAAATCCCCGGGAGCGGATGGGATGCCGCTGGAGGGAGGAGGGCTGGACACGGGGCCGGGGGGGTGATGAGGGCCGTAAGACATAGGGGAGGGAAGCCGTGCCCCCCCCCCCCGCCCCGTGGTTAGCGCCACGCTGGAGCAGACCCTGAAGTTTTCCTCTCCCCGGTATCCCCCTGCGTGCTGGGGTGCGTTTGGGGGGCAATAATCTTCCAGCGTTAATTACAGAGCTGGCGCGGCTCCCCAGCCTGCTCCTGCACCCCTCGGCCGGTCTCTTAAACGGGCCGGGAGGGGGCAGAGAAAACTGGGGAGAAAGTGGGGGGCTTGGGGACTCGGAGGAGGAAAGGGAAGAGAGAGGAGCAGAGGCCAGATAATTCTGCAGAGAAGAAACGACGGGTTAACGCATCACCCCGCTTTTACTCTATTTTATTTCATTTTTAACACCCTCACCCGAAATATATATATTTTTTCGGGGCATAAAAGTAGGAAACCCGTCTCTTTTTTTTTTTTTCTCTTTTTCTTTCTTCCCCTCTCTGCGGGATTTTCGCAGGTACCTTCCCGTCTAGCGGTCGGGCTGGTTATCTGGCAGAGCTAACTGACTGGAGCGGGGTTGTATTTGCTTTTCAGCTTTGCCATGCCTTCGCAGCAGAAAGAGCAGTTTAAAGCCTTTAGAGAGATTGCTAATAGATGCCAGCTCCTTGCCTTTAGATTCTCTCCCAGCCCAGAAGGATTTAGGATGGGATTGGGAGACAAGACGCCATTTCAGGCTCCAAAACACCCTGTTTTAAAATGACTGCGGGTAAGAGGATTAAAACAATAATACCCTTCTCTTCTTGAAGGTTTTTTTTTCCTCTCTCCCTCCTATAGAAAAGATTTCTTCTCCCAGAGCAAAACCGTTTAGACAGGAATTAAGGGAACAAGAAAGAATAAGAGGGGGGGAGAGGACCTTTTAATTTGAGCTTGATATTTTGTACAAATTCTGACCAAAAAAAGAAAAAAAAAAAAAAGAGGGGGTCGGTCTGTCTCAAGACACCAGAGGCTCCAAGTGCCACTTTCTTGTATTTATTTTTATTGTATGAGGACTTTTTCCAGGGGTTACGCGGAACCAAGTGATTGTCCCGGGGAAGGGGTGGGGGTGAATCTATTTAAATCTGTCCCAGCCTCCTCCAGCCCTCGCTGCCCACGAAGGAGGGGAGCCCCTCGCCCTGCCGCCCCCCGGCCCCGATAATTGATAACCGCCCGCTTTCGGCCGGGAAACCGATTGGGCGAAACTCGGCTTTGCCGTCGCCGTTTGCGCTTTTCGGGGCAATTTTTCAGGCCTCCGTGCCCGGTTTGCGTGGGTACCCCCCCACCCCCCCAGCAAAGCCCGCGGGGAATTGCTCCCCTTGCCTTTTGGGATGACTGTGCCAAGGGACCCCCCCCCCCCCCCCGCACACACGCACCGGGTTTGCGACCCGCACCGTCCCCACTCCGCTAACCGCAACGAGTTGCGGCGGGGGCGGGAGGGGGGCAGGCGGGGGATGCTCCCCAAATTTGTGCCACCCTCCTGGAAGCCCCCCCGAGCCTGCCGGGCAGCCTCCCCCCCGACCTGTAGCTCGCAGGAGGCAGCCCTGGGGTGCAAAAATCCGCCCAAGCGGCCGGCAAACTTCGCAGGGCTCCGTGGTTGAATTTAGCGGGGAAGGGAACCCCCCTCCGTGTGCCGGGGAGGGGGGGGGCGAGGTCCCCTCTGTTGTTACTGAATTGGTGCTTGCAGCCCAGGCACAAAAAATCCCAGCCCCTCCGCCCGCGAGTTCACCATTGTCTCGCCTTTCTGGTCGCTGAGCTATTAAGCACGGGAGATTTTGGGATTGCTTCGATGAAAAACCCTTAGTTTTAATTCCCCCCCCCCCCCCCCCCCCGAAGAATTAATAAGAGTTTCTCTCCGTCTCCAGAAAAGCTTGCCGGGCTCTCCAGCGACGGGGTTTCTGCTCTTTTAGCAGCCCCTCGGAATAAATATCTGCGGTTAATTCAGCGGGTCCCGCAGAAACGCGTAAATAGGCGAGCATCCCCGGCGTGCCCGCACAGCTGGTTTCACCCAGTTCTCCCCCCGCCCCAACGTATCGGTGGGGGCAAAACATCCGGAGACCGGCGCGAGTCGTGCCCCAAATCCGAGGGTTTCTTCCCCAAAACGGGGGAGCCGAGGGAGGGATGCGGTGGGGACCCCCTGCAGCCGCCCCGTCCGCCCCCCCCCACCCCGGGCTCCGCAAAACTGCGGCTGGCACCGAGTCCGACAGCAAACCCCGGCTTTGCTGGGCGAGAAATGGCTGTTCCCACCCCCCCCGGTAAAACAATAATAATTTAACCGGTAAATAAAGTAATGAATTAAAAGACGAAAGCCGGGTGGAGAAGGTGGGCGGAAATCGGGCGATTTTTTTTTTTTTTTTTGCGTGGAAGTTTCGCATCGCGGAGGAAAATGAAATATAGAGGGGCCCACATCTGGCACCCCAGCTGGGTGGGGTGGGGGGGGGGTTGCTCGCTCCCCAAGCAGAAAGGACATCTTACACCGCCGTGGGAGGAACGATACAATTCTGGCCGACAGCCTGGGTCCGTGCACGTCCCCCCAGGTCCCCTCGAAAGCCATTTCTTGCATCTTCCCCCAGTGAGCAAGGAACTTCAGGTTTCCACGCAGGCACTGAGCACCCTCACCTGCTGGTCGGGAAAGACAGCTGAAAAGTGATTTTTTGGGGGAAAAAAAAATCCACGGGACGATCAGAGCATAAATTTGGAAGCAAATTGCGTTTTCCTCATATTATTTAGGAAGAAATGTTATTTCCCTATCTTTTTTTTTTTTTTTTCCTCCCACCCCAAGAACGTAGGTATGTGCAATAAAGGAGTGCAACTGGGCTTACATTCGCACAAAAATCGTGGCTGTTTGTTCAGGACAACTAAAACCAAAGCCAGGCTGGTTATGTTTTAAACAGCTACCGCATTAACTCCCTCCTTCTCTCCCGTTTTGTTTTGGGGAATTTTCTTCCACCTCTTGCTAGAACAGTGAGGCGATGCGGAGGTTTGATTTCGTGTTGTCTGAAGAGAAATAAAGCTCCTTCCTTGAAAGATGGGCAAGGAAGAAAACTGCAAACCCTGGGAAACCTTACCCTGCATCTACGGCAGATACAGTGCAGGACGATTTATTCTTCCCTCAAATTATAATGGCAACAAGGTCTTAAGATAGTTACTTAACTAAATCAAGACCACTTTGCTCAGGTTTGTTTTGTTTTGTTTTGTTTTAATTTTTGGTATGGGGCATCTTTTGGGAGGTTTGAAATGTTCCAGACATTGTCCAGTACTTTGTCCCCGACGCCAACCGCATTCGTGTGAGACCGAAAGGGGATTAACTTGTGAACTTTTAAAAATCAGAACTTAAATGAGAGGCAAATCTAGGCCACAGCTCATTGTGGGAACCGTTTCTTAAGCAATTAAAGCGAGAAGAAATTCCTCGCAGCCTTTTTCCTTAAAGCAGCTTTCTGAAGGATTTAAGGAGGACTAGTGTCCGGTCCATCAAGAAAGATTTAAACTGCACAGTGATATAGAAAATCTCCACTTGCTCTTATTTAAAGGGGCACTATCACCATTTCCATAAGACCCTTGACATTGTTTCTCTAATCTTGTTTATAAACTTAAACAGATTTAAAAAGTTTTTTTTTTCTCTCCCCTGCCTCCTTTTTTTTTTTTCTTTTCCATGAATTCATTGAAAATATATTTGATGCAGTATTTGAAAAGAGACCAAAACAGGCTCACATTTAAGGATTTTCTGTTACTAAAAAGTCTGAAGCCACAGCTTGCTACATTTCTCCTTTTGCTCTTGGAGGTTTGGAGGAAAGTGAGATTAGGGGGGAGAGGAATTTATACACATATATTTTTCCTCCGGGGTTAACTATGTAATAAAACTTCATTTCTCCTCAAATTAGGAGGACAAAAAGCACCTTTCTCCCCCAAATTGACTCAAACCATCATTCAACATTTGCAGTTTAGCACGTTTTCCCTTGGCTGAGAGCAGAATTATATCCTCAGAAGCCTCCTGCAATGCCAGGTTTTTATTTTTATTCCTTCCCTTTCCTTGTCCCGCTCCATTTGTGCTCTCTCCTTTGTAAGTCCTTTTGCCATAACACACACTGGCTGTTGTGACTAGTTTCTCCCCATATTTAGGGGTCAGCCAGTATTTCTTACAGCTTCCCCAAATCTCAGCTACTTCACGAGGTTTTCTGCACAGCATTAAAAAATACCTGCTAACCGTATTCCTGCAAAACCAGTTGTTCCCCCTTAAGTTTTAAAAAGAAGAAGAAGAAAAAAAAAAGTGAACACCTTGGAGTCACCAAAGCTTTTGGTGCTCATAGCTAATTAATAGCCCTAATGATATTTTTCCAAGTCCATGAATACATTATGTTTGCAATCCAAAAAGGCGTTAGCCCCATTCAAGGGTACTTCAACATCTGCTCATTTAAGGGCAATTAATCATTTTGATATATGGTTTAAAATTGACTGCTTCCAAGGGACTTTTTTTTTTGACAAGAATAACAAAGCAATTTGCCAGGAGCCATCTTCTGGACATGTTATTAGCAGAGCCTTCATCTTAAAGAGGGTTTTAAAAAAATCCTCAGATTTAGGTACCTGCTTTAAAGGGAACCCAACACCTTCTCTCCTGCTTTCTTTCTTCCACCTCCTCCAATTCCTCATCTAGCTTTCACCCCTCTGACAAGAGTTAGAGATCTCTTCCCTCCTAGACCTTGCTGCAGAAAGTTTATGCCTGGATGGCAGCAGGATGTGGTTTTATAATTTTGTGCCTCTAGAAGGTGAGCTGAATATCACGAACTGTGGAGCAAGCTCAGCTTCTCCTGCTCCTGCTCTACCTTAATTGTGATAATAACTAGTTCTGTATGTTTGAGTAAAAATGCTTCATTTTCCTTCATTGGCTTCATCCTTCTCTCACAAGCAGCCAAGGGAATTTCTTTTTGCTATTAACTACAGTTTGTAACTGCAATAAACCATTTCTTAGTTTAGCCTATTTAAAAATATATATTTATATACCTGTAAGGAATCAAATCTACCAAGAGTATTAGGTGAAAACAGCCAAAGAGATCAATTTTTTCAGCCTCTGGTTCTTGGCAAAAGTGTTAGCTGAGAGAATGCAAAGGGGAAGTCTCTCCCGTGCAGGGAATTTAAAGTATAGTTATGACGGGCAGAGCTGCTTATTTCTCTCCTCGGTGAACCCCAGCTGTGCTCAGAGGCTCCTGCCGACGGGGGCCTGCCCAGGAGCTGCAGATGAAGCAGGGCACGGGAGGGCAGCCAGGGCCAAGGAGGGGAGCAGGAGAGGTGATGAGCAATGGCAAACTGCTTGGCCAGGGCTGGTGGCAGAGCCAGCACGGAGGTGATGCCCATGCACAGCCTGGCCTCAAGTGCTTTGTCCTTCCCACGGGGACACCCACGCTGCTGTGTCCCGCACACGGGTGGTTTTCTGCCTTTCTTTTCATGGGCTGTATGGAAAGAGTCCACAACCCCCCAGCTGACATGGAGATTTTGCCATAAGGTAGTAGAAATGCTCCCGTTTATTTGTCAGTGATATTAATTTTCTTTTCCAACTCGTGCATTTACCTGTGGCTTTCCTCTGGTCTGGGACCATCCAGTGCCTAGGCTTCTCCTCGTCCTTAAACAAATTTTATCCATCAGTCTAAGGCCAGGACAAGTGCTATTTTGCTAAACAAGCGGAGTTGGCTCAACAATTTCCCCCAAATGGAACATATATATATTTTTTTTTTCCAGGAATTTGGAGCCACCTTCAGAGTAACTAAATAGCCTGGAAAAGAAGCCCAGCAGAGCTGAAATGTGAGCAGTTGCGACTTGACTCAATGTTGCAGCGGGCTGCAGCTGTAGTTTGGGCACAAGACACCTTGCTCCTCTGAGGATGGTGACCTATGGGCAGAAGTTGGGCCTTCACCACCGTGTTGCCATAGGCCTCTTATAGCTCCTCGGGTCTGAGACCTTCTGAGGAAGGCATTTACCGGACCTCAGCAAAGTCAGTTCCAGGCATATCCTGCTGAGAATCTTTTTTACAGAAAGTCCATGGTGAAGCACCTGAAAATGTCCTGCTGCTCAGCCAGGTCATGACGGAAGAGGGCAGGAACACGTCCAGCCACCCACCCTCACGGACCTCCCTTATGGTCCTTGTTGGCCTGTGGTTTGGGTGTCCTGCAGTGTTCTCGGAGGCACCAGGGGTGCTGCCTCTTCTCTGACAGGTACCTCCTCACCAGAAAAGCCTTTCCTCACATATCTAATAGCAATCTGTGTGGCTGCTGCAATCCCTCTTATTATTTACACCCCAGGAGCTCCAGAAGGGTGCTAAAATTCAGTTCCTGACTGGGGGCCTAGCTCTTGCTATCTGGAGCCAGACCCCACCAGGAGCAGAGGAAACCCAGCCTCTGCTCCACTTGTCTTCGCAGTACCCAGAAATTTAGGGAATTGCCATTTGTTGTTGGGAGATTTGCTTCCTTTGGGAACTATGTGATGCGCCCCCCTGTATGGCTGCAGGTAATGGAAGCAGTTCGAAGCAAAGGAGTTTTGACCCAACCCCGTGTCCCTGAAGCTAAGGGAGGGCTATGATACTGGGACTGAAGATCCAGTCCTTAACAGGAACATCACACCCAGAACTGGCTCTTCCCACCCATCTTTTCAGGAAAATATCCACATATTGGTCTTTCAGACATCAGTGCGAGCTCTGCCTGTTCTGGCAGCACAGCTGGCTGTGGTTTCGTCGGTGTAAATCCAACGTAATTTATTCAAAAGCGATGGTATTTATCTAGATTTACATCATTTAGCACTAAGTTCAGTCCTTCGGTAACGGATGCTCAAATGCATGACTGCATTTATTTCGTACCTACCTCTGAGCAAAATGATAGATATGTTTCCTGGGGGATAAAATCCATCTCCCAGGCACAAAGCCGGGCTGGCCGTATTTTCCACAGGAGAAATTTCAAGGACATGAGCGGGCTGGGGAAAGTGATCCCTCCCTCCTTGATCAGGAGTGCGGCACTAGTCCCAGTGAACACCTCCACCAGCACCAGTGGGATTGTGATTCCAAGTCATGCGTTGCTTTTGGAGCACCTGGAGGAGGCATTTCTTCCCATTTTCCCCCGTCAGAGACCACTGGAGACCACCCCCACTGGGGAGATGAACTGGTGATGTTTGTCCTGCAATGGGCGGCCAGTTTTGCTGAGAGCCTCTAGTCTGCAGGAGGATTCCCACCCCAATTTTGCATCCCCACCAGCTGGGGGTTTGCCCAGGTCCCCATCACAGGGATGCATCGGCTGCAGGCACCGCGATGCCATCCGTGTGCCACCCTCTTTCTCCGAGGGGGGACAGAGGAGGGGAAAGGAAAATGGTTTGGGTAGCACCTGACATGAAATATGTTAGGTAAACACCTTATTAGAAATGATTTGTCATCCCTCTGCCTCTCTCAGCTGCATATAACTCTATCTCCAGACTATTATAGTATCAAATATATTTTACAAGAGTTTTACCTACAGGTGACTTGCTCTTTATTACTGGATGTAGGCAAAATCAATACTTTAGTAACTAGAAGATCATTTATTTTGCTTTTTGAAACATTTTTCAACAGTGGGAGAGCAGCTAAACCCTGTGAAGCTATGATTAAGAACCACAAACACTACCTTCCTTTCCTTCCCCCCCTCCTAACCCATTTATTGACTTAAATAGGTAATTTCCAAACTGAGAACAACATCCTGAATAGCCACTGTTGGTGTATGGTTTTCTTTTTCTTTCTTATTTTTTTTCCCCCCTTGCAGACAGATAATTCTTTAAACATGGGTAATTTCAAGGGGGAATCAACTTAATATAAATGTAGCTGTCACTGGTTGAAATAGAAGCAGATTCTGGCCTTTCAATAAGGCCACTTCTGCAGTTCCACACTGGGGAAAAATCAAAAATTGCTGGGAACTGATAATGCATTCCTACAGCGCCGCAGCCCTGATGGAGTTCAGTCAGGCCAAATACCCCGGCTGGTTTTTGCGTGTTTATTTTACCTTCTGATTTGTTTTGAAGGTCGTATGATGCAAAGAGGTTTGAGAGCGAATGCTTGGTTTTTAAGGAGGTTTTGTCCCTCAGTCACACCGCCCTGCTGCCTGGTGAGCTCGGTAGCTGCAGCACTTCCAGGGAATTAACCGCAGGGAGCTGAAATGTCCATGTGGTCACCGTGGGGTCTGCCAGCTCAGCCAAGGTCCTGTCCCCATCCTGAACCCCCTTCCAGCTGTGGGAGCGGGATGCCAGCTTTATGGAAGTTCCTATGTCTACAGGGCATGGGTGTTTTTTGTTTATTTTTATTTTTTTATTTTTTATTTTTATTTTTATTTTTATTTTTATTTTTATTTTTATTTTTATTTTTATTTTTATTTTTATTTTTATTTTTATTTTTATTTTTATTTTTATTTTTATTTTTATTTTTATTTTTATTTTTATTTTTATTTTTATTTTTATTTTTTTAATGTGTTGCAAGTCATACATTCACAAGTCAAGGAAAAGAAAACTAAAATTAAGTTGCATTTCCCAACAGAGCACCGCGTTAGGAGAGCTGTATTTCTGCCACATGGGAGCACGCTGGCTCAGTGTCACTGGGAGACTTTCACCTCCCAGAAGGTGTCGTGTGTGTTTCTAGGTGACTTTTCTGATCTCAGACCTGATCAAATGGCATCTTCCTTCTTGCCAGCACAACGATGTGGGGGCACGCACAGCAGGTGCATGGAGTGAGGTGCTCCCCGTGCACGCACGGCTTCTACACAAGCCCCGTGTGCCCCAGAATAAATAAAAAGCAGGGGGAATCACACAGATTGCTGCAGGACAGAAGTAGGTTGCCTTTTGTGAATTTTACTGCATTTGAGTTGTTCCTTTTAATATAACTTGCTCCTGCTTTTGAAATAATTTTGTCACACAGGGTGGTTGGCAGGTGAAAAGCTCCTTTGGGTTTTCATTTCGGTAAAGGGAGATCTTCCGTGTGTATAAAACTTCAGCTTTTTGGAGGGTGGGGTGTGCTGCACTGCCTGAGGATGTGTCCTTGCTTTGGCAGCCCAGCTCAGAAGCGCGGGGGGATGTTGTTTCCTAGGGCTTTTCCACTCCTTCTCCAACATCCCAGACGTAGGGCAGGGCTGTCCCCAGGACCTGGCTCTTCAGGACATGGTAGGGACATTGCTTGGGCACGTGCCAAGGTGCGAACATCTCCCAGAGGTGGGCAGGATGGGCACCTCCATCCCATTGAACGCTGGCCAGCGTTCGGACAAGGAAACATTCGCTTCCCCTACTCTGACCTTCTTCTGGGAGAACTGCTGCCCAAACCACGTTGAAATCTTGCCTTCTCCTCGCTCTTCGCTTGCCAGCTCGGGCTGAATTTTCCTCGTTTTGGGCGGAAAGCCCCGCCGGGAGGCCGGGAGGTGGCATTCAGGCGGTCCCGCAGCCCGCGGCCCCTCCGCCCCGCCGTTCACCGTTCCCACCAGGTCTGGCCATCTCGCATGCACGACGTGTCCGGCAACGTTTGTGTCAGGGGGTTTAAACTTCAGATCTGTGTGACCAAGGAATTCCCAATTCTGCTGCATGTGTTCCCCTGTCTCTCCCGCTCCCCCCCCCCGTTCTTTCTCTTGGCTGTGAAACAGCACAAGGAGACTCTTTGTATGCTCCTAATCCTGAAGCAACACAGCTTTAGCAACATCCAGGGATAAAAGCACCATCAAACCACAACTTTATGGGGGCAAATCTCCTCTAATCCCTCGCTTTAGCTAAACAAAGCTTCTTGCCCTAATCCGCTATCGCTTTAAGAAAAAAAAAAAAAAAAAGCTCAGATTTTGTTTTTAGTAAGAAGATGATCCAAAGGACTAATTTTAAGAGAGACTAACCAACTCTGACAGCTTTTAAAATAGACGACAAGAAAATAGATGCAAACTTCCCTCTCAATTCAAGGGTTTTCAGGCTATGCAATAAGAAAAATATCCAGGGTTTAACTGCTTTCCTTTAAGCTCACTCTTATTGTATTAAATGCTCTGACCAACTCAGATTCAAATCACCAGTCCTAAATGCCATTTGATCTTTAAAAAGAGAGTTAAAAAGTGTGCATATTATTCCCAGGAAGGCAGCCCAAGGAAAATCAATTATCATAAACAAGGATTATATTACACACACAGTCAATATCGAAAAACAAACACGATGCTGGTAATAGGCTGTGGAAGTGGCTCACATCTGGAGCCACTTTGACTGCATTAAAGATAGTTCCTTATTAATTTAAGGGTGGGTATGTGTAATATGGTAGCAAGGAGTAATTGAGCTCTTGAGCATTTACACCAAGCTTTGACTGCAAAGCTGAACCAAATCTTGACTTTTTCTCCTTTTTTTTTTTTTTTTTTTAATCTCTTTAGGAGATAGGAGAAGGGTTAGAGCTTGGTTTGGGGTCTCAGGGTGTGCGTGGTTTAGTGCTGCTTGGTTTTAGGTGCAGGGAAATGCTGGGCTTGGGGAGCAGTGGGGAAGTGCTGCAGGGGTGCTGGGGGAAATCGCCTGAACCCACTGACTTCTTCCTCTGGTTGATATATCTGCGATTGGCAGGATTTTGGGGTCTTCTTCAGCATCTGGCCTGGCATCCAGCAATCTGCATGGGGAAGAGGAAGATAAAGACTGGGGTTGTGGCAGCAGCATGGCTTCATCCTTATTCCCACTTTGCTCCTGAGAAGAAGAACAAATCTACATCCACAGTTTTTGATCACATCTGGTGCAGCCTGAACACCTTGCTGATGTGAGAAGGGGGAGAAATTGCTCTGGCTTTGCCCCCTCTGCGCAGCTCACCTGAGAGGAAAGGATGCACAGGTGCCCGCCCGCTGGCACCATGCTGTCTCCCCACCCCAGAGCAGGGACGGGGACTTTTCTGGTCACAGCTCCTTCCCTCGAGCACAAAAATGTATTTCTGCCCCGCGGGAATTCCACCACTTTGCAATGTGCTCTGGTACAAATCTCAATGGGAAGTCAAAACTACCCGCGATAATTTGGGCGCCGTGACGTCAAAGGCCGCGAGTAAATGCTGCATATGGCACAAACAGAGTGTGAAACAGAGCTGCAGCCGCGGGAATGTCCTGACATCACATAAAAGCAGAAGTTAAACGAAATGAGGAAACTGCCCCCCACGTGGCGCCTGGCTGAAACGAGGCACTTTTGATGCTCAGCGCCCTGGGAAAAGGCTGGGCAGATTCCTTGGATGTTTTCCCTTTGTGGAAGGTTGTTGAGCGCGACATGTTCTTGCCACGTGTTGGTTGATCACTGTCAGATGGGAGCGGTCCTGCCTGAGGAGCTCGGAGCATCTCCACGAACCCAGCTCCCAGGGCAGCCCCAAATCCCTCCTTGCTGCTGCTGCCTGCATTTGCTGCTTGCGCTGATGCCTACGGGGTCGTGGCCATCATCACCTTTGAGGAAACCCCTTGATGGCCACCAGGATGCTCTACCTGCTGGTGTGGCACCACACTGGTACCCACCAGATGCACCTGATTCATTCAATGTCTGCAAGGAGGAGCAAGCACCCAAAGTGCCCGAGCACAGGAGCTTTGTCCTTGACCAAAGAGACGTGTATAATCTTTGCTAAGCTCCCCCGGGACACCCGGCTTTCCTCTGCTTAGCCACACAGAAAGGGCCCTTTTGATGTCTGCCCGGCGTCACGGGGTGTGTTTGCACGCCGATGGCGTATGAAACCAGTAAACACCATTTCTGAACGAAAATCTCCAAAGTCCATATCCTTTCAGCCTGAAAGTTTCCCTTTTTCATTGACCTGTGCCCAGAAATGCCTCCTGATTTGAATAGCAAATAGTAGCTGTCTTTCCTTCCACAGCTAAGCCGGTTTCTTTTCTTCCTCCCAAAGCGAGGTGGTATCTTTTCATGGCTCCTTTCAGAGGGACTGTGTTGTTGTGGAGGGGCAGGGACGGTGGTGGAGGTGGCCCATGGTGGATGCTGAGAGGAGCCCCCATCCTGGTTTGTGCAAGGAGATTTTGGCTGCCCTGCTTTTTTTTTTTTCCCTATGCAGAGCCAGTCAGCGATGGTTTTCCTCCAGGTAACAATGTGTTGTGGCACAGGGCTGGGGTTTTTTTTGCAAGCAGTCTTTGCTTTGGCCCACACAGCAGGTGACCACTCAGCAATGGGCTGATTTGGCAGCATCTCATGTCACCTGCTGATATTTTGGAGTAGGGAAACCCCAGTGAAGGAGGAGGATGCTCTATGGGTAACTTCAACACTTTCAACCCCAGAACTCCCCCTGGAACAAGCGGCACTCACACACCCATCCCATCCCATCCCATCCCATCCCATCCCATCCCATCCCATCCCATCCCATCCCATCCCATCCCATCCCATCCCATCCCATCCCATCCCATCCCATCCCATCCCATCCCAATGCTGCAGGACAAGGATGAGCCCATGGGTCAGGGCTGGCAGCCAGCAATCAGGTCCAGAAGATCAGGTGTCAGATGGAACAAACCTTTTGAAAGGCAGTAACTGGATTATTTTATGTTTTATTTTTATTTTTTTTTACAAAATGTTTCTCGTCCTGTTGGCCTTTGGGCAAGCTGCAATTGTAATAAGTCCCAGAGGATGCAGTCCTCAGCTGTGGGCTCTGCCTTTCCCAAAACGGCTGTGGGGAATTGGCAGGTACCAGGGGCTCAGGAGAGCTCAGCTCAGAGCTGTGGAGGTACTGGGATGTTTTCTGTCCCTTGAATGGAGCAGCCTGGGAGAGTTTCCACAGGTCACCGGTGCTTTGCCTTTTCAGTGCTCTTCCACTGGAGCAGGACAATGGGGAAAGCGCCTTCATTTGCTTTTGTGCTAATGAAGTCAAACAAGCATCAAGGAATTTGCACTGGGGCTCAGTCTTAGGGGTTTGATCTGTACTAAAAAAAAAAAAAAAAAAAAAAAAAAAAAGACGTTTCTTTGGATAAAGCTTATCCCAAAAAGCATCCAGTGGGCTGGGGCCATCTCATTTGTTTTCAAAAGCAGGGTAGTGGCTGGGAGTAAAGGAATTTTGTCCCTAGCTAGAGATTCGACCCTACATTTTTTGCCTGTTCAGGAAGAAGTGGTGGGATGCGGGAATAGACAGTTTGAGCTCATTGCTGGCAATCAATCTGTTCTCTGAAAAATAAGTTGGCAAAGCCTAGAGCCTGGCCAGCAATCCCATGCGTTCTCCAGCCTAAAATCTCCAGGTCCAGAAGTCATGTGGCGGTGCTAGACTCTGCTTTTACATTTAATCAAGCCACAGGAGGGGACCTATGTATCATTTTAAAGCCTGAAAACTAGAAAGGAAATGTGTGACATTTTGCTTTTTTTTTTTTTTTTAACCTCTGGAGTTTAGAGTCCAAGCTATGGAGAAAGGAACTGAACAACCTGGCGAGAACATTTTGAGGCTTAACGCAATTTTTCAGCATGCTGAGATACTTAAAAAGATCATGAAATCCACTCCTTTTTCGTCTGTATTAACCTGGCTGAAATATATAGGCTTCACTATATCACCATTATGGTGATATTACTTCTGTTTTTCACCCTAAGAAAGTGACAGGGCACAGAGTTTCAGCCCCAGGTTTCAGATCCCAGAGCATCCAGCTCTCTTCTTCAGGCTTTTCTGCTCCCTATTGGTTTTCTTAACATTAGATGTGAATATCTCATAAAAACCCTGCAAAAAGCAAGCAAGCAGCAAACCCAAACACATCCCCATTGCGGCAAAGGCTGGAAGAAATAAATTTAGCTGAAAAATCCCTGTCTTGGCTTTTTTTTTTTTTTGGTTGTTGTTGTTATATTTCTTTCTCTTGGATAAGGCAGAAGAAGGGGGAAAAATTAAAATCCCTTGGTTGCAAAAATGCCTTCAGTCAAGTTCTCTCTCTTACTGACAGCTCAGTTCCAGCTACAGGAGTCTTAATGATATTTTGGCCATAATGCCAAGAGAAGCAAGAAAGCCCCTTCAGACACCAGGAGCTTTCACCCGACTGGAGCAGTAAGTAGACAGCTGAAATGTATCTTTGAACTCAGGCAGGGAAAAATAGCTTGCTGGGGCGTCCCTCCTCCTCCCCACGTCCGTCTGGATGCCCCAGGCGTGTGCCCTGCTGGCTGGGCTGTCCCCTGCGAGGTGGGCAGGAGGGGACGATGCAAACACACCTGCAGGCTCGGTGCTAGCTCGGGGGTTTGTTCCTCTCCCTGGGGTGTCTTCTTCACCTGGTCTGGGGGTTTGTTGGGAGGATGTGGTCATCAGCAGCATGTGTTCCCAAAGATCCCCATAGAAGGGAAGCAGTTGGATTCTCCTGGCCAGGAACCAGTCCTGGTGCTACCAGGCTGCCTGTCCCCGTGGGCTGTGATATCTTATGGTCTTAAAAGTTAGAGATTTGTATTAAATTGAGGCTGAGCTAGGGGAGAACACCTGCTTTCGTATTAACTGTGCATCTCCCGGTGCCTCCGTCTCTCCACTGGTCCAGGTGGGTTTGTCTCCTGCTTGGATCAGCCTTGCTAAGCCCTCAGTGGTTGTGCCCAGCAAATATGGCTGATCTCCTTCCCCAGGTTTCAGAGTTAGGGACGTATACTTTTTTTTTTTTTTCTTTTTTTTTTTTTTCCTGCTGCTTGCCTCAAACCTCCAGGCTGTTTCCAATGGCAATCGTATCCTTGAAACAATCCTAAGGTGATACAGCGTTGTCCTCATGGATCTCCAGCCTTGCAAGGTGGGAAGCAAAGGGACATCACTGCGGAGACTGCATGGGCCCTCTGCATCTCTGCCAGGCAGTGTCTCAGATACTGACAGGCAGAGGCTGTGACCCACGGCTGATCTGATCCGCTGGCGGGAATTGGAGATGTTTTCTGTGAAGGGGGAAATCACAGCCCCCTACAGTTTGGGTGCATCATCCAGGATGCTCTGCCATTAGCCCACCCGTGGAGGGGAAGCCCCAGCCCAAAGAGGGTTGTGTCGAGCTCCCAAGGCCCTGGGCGCTCAGTGAAAGTCATTTGAAAAAATGATCTTTTACCCCTTAATCAAAGTCTTTATCCATATGTTTTATTTGCCTTTAATCCCCAGCTGGAACCATTTGCAGCTCTCTCCCGGCTATTGCCTGATCCTAAGTAATAAGCACTAATGTCTGAGCTTCAAAAATCACTTGCAATGTTGCAGTCTGGTAAAGCCATCTGGTTGAAATCTGTCAGGATTTATTATCCACTGGAAGTTTCTCTCTGGGCAGCTCAGATGCTGTCTTTCGTTATCATGGAGAGCTGATCATATTAAACTAATTACAGGGAATAGCCGATGACAAGGTCCTCTTTAATCTGCAATCTTTTTTTGAATCAGAATTAAGGTCATTCTCCAGGGCCCTGATTTTGGAAACTCCCTGGCAGCAGTTGTTAGCTAGGTTAAAATATTTACAAATGCATTTATCCTCTGTCGCTCCCACTAGGAAAGAATAAGCTAGGATTTGTTAGTTGGGCTCAAATGCCCCGTTGTTTTAGAGGTACTAAGTGTTGTTCCTGGGTACTGCCTGCCCCACAAGGGGTGGGTACGGGGGGATTTCACACATTTGAGCTCGCCAAGTCTTCTTAGTCAATGTTAAATTGCCTCTAAATCAACAGAATTTATTTTCCATCCCCAGAGAGCTCAGGGGAATCTCCTGGTCAGGAGGTTTGTGCCTCTGTAGTGACTGACAGAGGATCTGAAGGGAATTACTGACACTCTGCCATCCTGGTCCGCTCGCTGATGGAGTGCAGTGGGACGATGTAATGCTCTCTGCCTCAGTTTCCCACAGTTAACGATAGTCCTTTTGGGGAGGTAGGTAGAAAATCTTGGTGTTTTCTTCCCACATTTGGAATCCATTTGCCTTGGTTGCTTTGGACAACACTTTTGTTTGGTTCTTATTACCCAGCTAAACCAAAGGTTTGGAGGACACTGTTGCCCCCCTTTCCATTGCCCCTACTAGCCCAGAGTTGTATCTTCTGGACTCATTCTGCTGTGAGACCTGGAGAAGAGTTTCCTCTGCTGTGGCAGGTTAGCTTCTCACCTGCATTTTTCCTCCCACGTTGGTTCGCAGCAGATGAAGGGTCTGACACTTCCTGTTTACAAAGCCTGGTCAGGACACTGCTTTCCAATTTCCTTCATACTTTAAAAATCATTTTCCTGTAAAATGATGTAATTTATTGCTTGAGCTTACTGCCATGTCCTTATGATGTAACTTGGTGCGACTGCCTCCATGCACATATACAGGAGCAACTGGAGTCCTTCCCTTAGGGCTTACTCAAATACACTATATTTAATAAGAGTTAATCCCTTTAACACAGTTGCTGGCCTTGCCTTTTGAAATTGGATTAAGATTGATGCACTATAGAGAGTTTTTAATGCCAATGAACTCAACCTGTTCTAGAAAATGGAAGTTGTAAACATGGCACGGATGCTAAGATCAGCCTAGCCCTAGGAATTGGCCTTGGGAAGAGCTGAACAATGGCCTTTGTCACACCTCTCACTCGGCAGGACCTGGAGGCAAATCTGCAGACAGATGAGCGAGGCTATGAAAAGTTTAGCTGGTTCTCTGCCGCTCTCTCAGAGGCATAATTCAACAGAGGAGAAAACTCTTGTAGTGCAAGTGTCCTGAAGAGGAAAAATGCCAGCACCAGGAGACTGGAGAAGTCAAGTCCAGATGCAGCCTTAACACTGAGTAAACCTATTGCAGATCCGAATTATTATGGATAAGGAATTGTATGCTCCATCATTTTAGGTTAATTTTCTGATAAGTTTGTCTCATATTTGGGGACAAGTTGTTTTACCTACACATTTTAAATCTAAGTATGTATTCAGATTTGAGCTTGAAGGGTAAATTAAATTTTAGCCCTTATTTTAATGCAGGCTGGTTTCCTGGGTCCTAATTTACTCCCTTCCACAGCACTGACGTTTTCCATCTGATCTCTCCTTCGGAGCCATGAAGAAAGAGAAAACGAGCTAGACGATTGTGCACGTGCCTGGGTCCCAGCCCACATTGCTGCCCACACAAAAGGGGTGTGATGGAAGCTGTCCTGCGAGCAGCACCCAGCATAAAATGAAACCCAGGAGATCCCTCACTATCGAGAGGCATTGCCAACCTCAGGTCCATTCCCCTGCATGGCAGGGGCTGACACAAGCGCTTGCCAGACTGCAGTGGTATTTGGATGGGGGGGGGGGGGGGGGGGGAAGGAGTAAACAGACCCAGGAAACTCCAGCTTGACATAAAAAACAACGTGATGGATAGTCCGTAGTGACCATTGGCTCCTGTGGCTGGAGGACAAGAGAAAAAAAAAAAAAAACAAGCAAGCCAAAAAAAAAGAAAAAAGCAGGACAAGCAATCTGCAACCAGCCTAGGAAGATTACTGCCATAAAAGCAATGCTGGAAGGGGCTAGTTATCAAGTGGAAAACAAGAAAGTACAGCTAGCTCCCCAGTCACCAGATTTAGGGGACTCTGGTTGGAAGGTTCATACTCCGGTGGGCCATTAGAGCAGAAACAGAAATGGATGCAGTAATCCAGAACATATTGAGTCTCTAGGTTACCATGAAATATAATGCAGGAAGAAATGAATTATTTGCCGAGGGAAGCTGTAGAAAGCACATATACAGACTTTTTTTTTATTGGAACTGTGTTATCAACAGTCTCTCTTAATAGTCGAAAACAGCTTCTTATGTTTTTTATAGAGTTTTAAAGATCCCTCTGGACGTGTCTGGAGGGGCAGCGCGGGGGGAACTGCAGGCGGAGGAGGCAGTGGGGGAAGAGGACAAGGGAGGTAAATGCTGTCAGAGTGGTGCTGGTTTCCTTGGGCTGTCACGGCTTTTGGGTTTGGTGTTGCATTTCGTTAGTTTGTTCCTTGCACAGAAATAACAATACTTGTTGTCTGAGTGACATGCAGAGCCAAGCTGAGCGGGGTGTTGTCCTTTGCAAAAGGGTTAACCAGAACCAGAAAAAAAATAGATAGACGTCAATAATCTGAGATAGAACAATAGAGATAGAACCAGAAAAAATAGATAGAGGTCGATAATATGCCTCCACTGACTAAATGCTGTTTCTACCCAACCTAGAGTAAAGGAGGTGGAAAGGAAGCTGGAACTGCCCATAAAGAACTAATTTTCCCCTGATTTTGGAGGTTTAGGGTCACCTCCTTGGTCTCCTAAGCCCTGTGTGTTCCTCAGAGCTTGTCTCATCCCCCAGAGGAGCAAAAACCAGCTGAAATCAGCTGTGGTCCCCTCAGGCAAGGGGTCTGCACGGTGCCATTCCAGGGTGAGCAGGATCAGTGCGAGGTCCCAGACAAGGACAGAGAGCCCGATGTGGCATGGCACGGCATGGCGACACTGCATCTTACCACTGCCCCAATAGTTGCAACCCTTATTCAAGTCCCACACCCTGGAGACATCCAAACATCTATGGTTTTCTGATTTCACAGAGCAAGGAGGTTTCTAGCAAGCAGTGTCATGGAGAGAAATGGGTGCTCTAATGGCTCGAGACCCAGGAGATTATTGATAACTTTAAATACATCTTTATTCTTTAAAGAATGGAAGAATCTCATGACATTGATGGGACTTTAAATGTTTGGGAGTGAAAATATTAAGGCAGGTTTAGGCAGATTTTGATGATTTTTTTTTTATACTTTAACATCTGTATCTCCTTCCGATACTAACACCTTGTGAAGGAGCTGCAGATGACATGAAGTTGTTATAAAATAAATCTTGAGATTACAAAAGCCCACTGGGGGCATGCGGGACGTGAACCTGGCAGCGAGGCTGGCTGAAGGGGCAGGCGGGCGACTGCGGCATCTTCCTCCAGCCCCCGGGTATCCCGAGAAACTGAGATCCCAGTGTGGCACGTGCTGGAATTTCTTTCTTGCTGTGCCAGTTTCCAGGTCTTGCGGGAGCATTTGGGGTTGGCAGAGGGGGGAGATTGGCACAGATTTATATGCCAGGCTGGTCTCTAGCTCTGACTCTCTGCTGTTCCACCTGGGCTTCCTTCATTTAGAATCCTTTGTTACAAAATATAATGGATATTGCCCTAGGAGCCGTTTCCAATTGCTCGTGACGACGTAAGAAACAATTAGGCAAAGCATATTTTTGTTTATATCCTCACTGCCTCCTTTCCTGGGAGAGATTTAGAGATCCCCGGCTGGTGGGTTGTTAAAATGTTGCTCTTGGAGGCAGGATCTGAGTGGATCTCACGGGGTGCATTGGGGTCACAGCTCCCTCGGGCTGGGTAGGGTTTGCAGGAGGAAGGTAAGGGGAAAAAACAGAATTGGAAGTAACAGAAGGAATGGGAATCTAAAGAATTTATTTGTTTTATTTGTTTCAAAAAGCTTTCCAGTGCCACCCTAAGGGTAGCATTCAGGCTGGCCTCACTCTACTGACAATAAAACCTCCACCGGGCAATTCATAATGTGCCCGGCTTTGGCTTGGGACTGAAATCTGTATTTCTGAGCCTGTGGCAGGTTAGCCAGTGCCATTTAGTAGAAGATCCAGGCAAAGGTGGAAAAAGTGATGGAGGTGTGGGAGGAAGCAGAGGCAATGCTGGTCCCCGGGCTGCAGGCTGGTGATGCTCAGGGAGGCTCGTGCCTCGGGTTGTGCCCCCCAGGCTGGGCTGAAGGCTGAAGGTAGCAAGGACACAGGCTCCTGAACAGGTCCTGCGTGTGCTGTGGAGATGCAGAAATGGATGGAGAGGGAGGAGGCATTCTTCTGCCTCTCTTGCTCCTTTGGGGGATGAGGATGAAGGATCCGGGCTGCCCTGAGTGCTGTATCACTCACAAAGGGCTGCTCGTGGATTGGGTACCCAACAGGAAGGGTTGTCAGCCAGGTCCTGAAATGGGAGCAAAGGCAAGGGAGAGCCCAAAGGGGAGAGATGCTGCCAAACAGGAGGGAGAAAGGAGAGAAAGCCCTGTCTGCTTCAAAACGTCCCAAATAACGGGATTGCTGCTCCCTGTAATCGGCAGGAGGACCCTCCATCCATTAGACATGTTGCTGTGCTTGCCTGGAAATGGACCCTGGCTGCAAACACAAAATCAGCCAAGAGCAGCCAATGCCAGGGGTGAAATACTCTTGCTATCCGCAGGCAGACACAGTGCAGCCCCTGTGCCCCCATTAGGCAGGGCAGGCCCCTTCGTCAGCTTAACGAGCCCAGCGATCTGCATGCAAACGAGGGCAGGGGGGGAGCATTCATCACTGCAGAAAGGGGCTTGGAGATGCTCACAACACATGGCTTGTCCTTGGGAAATTGTAGCCCGAGGATAACACAGTATTCGGACCTTCATCTGGCAGAGGGAATAAACTGGAAGCTGCCTTCCTCAGTCATTTCAAATAAATCTCCGTTACTGATACAAAAGGCTCTCAGGGGGTCATTGATAAACCTCAGTGTGAAACCCAAACAGCACAGCTACCTCCTGGTGGGGAAGGAGCAGGTTTAGAATGGGTTAATTAGAAAGATAATGAGCTAACAAGGCTTCATTTCTGTTCAGTGGCTCAATGAGGAATTCATTAGAAAGGCTTAATCTAACTGAACAATCCCACGGCTTAGAGAGATTGCCCATTGATTGCCAGCCCAAACTGTTTATTTACAGGTTTTTGCTGGCTGAGAGGTCTCATTCCTTTATTTCAAAGGCCATTCGGATGTGCCATAAGGAGATGTGTGTCCTGCAGAAAGCAGGAGCAATAAAAATCGGGCAGTAAAGCCAGATGGGAAGGAAAAAAGGATCGATGCTCCCAGCAACACCGACTCTCTAGTTTCGGTGTGATCCCCAGCTGAGGGAGTTCAAGTGTCCGGGCTGGGTGCTACTGGGAAGAGGAGAAAAGAAATGTTAGAAAAAGAAAAAAATGCAGCCCATGGCCAGGTTTTGGTGTTTTTACAAACGGAACTGGTGCCAAACTGTGTTGCACAGCCTCAGGAGGATTCCCTAGCTGAGATTCCAGCCTCCTCTCTCCTGAGGACTGACAGTCTGACAAAATTTCAAGCCCAAACCTCTGTCAGTGCACCCTTGTGAAGATCCAGTCCTGTGTCACAGTGGTTTCCTTCTCTATTACACTGGGTTGTTGCTTCCTTTTTTTTTAATTATTATTATTTATTTCCTCATTGGTAAGTGAAGCTGCGTGGTCTGCTCCTCAAGGCTAATGTGGCTCGTGTCCAGGAATCAAAACTTACCAACACGCAGCTGTGAGGTCCTGAGTTTGTTCATGCCCTCATCCACCCATCTAAGTGCATTTTGTGGGAAAAGTGCTGCCCTGGGTAACGACGTAGGCTTTCTAGGGGGAGGCAGCAGCTTTGATAAGGCCATCTGCCATTGTCAGAAAAACGGTCAGGACGGTGAGCGTGGACCTGAGAGAGGCTGAGGGCTGGGGGCTTAGAGAGAGCCCTTGCACATCTTCCAGTGATGTGAAAGTAAGGAAAACCAGGGTGTCTTTAAATAAATATGAGTCTGGGAGCTGATCTGCCTCGAGTCTTTGTAACCTCTCTGCAGTGGGTGAACACGACCTGTCGATCAGCACCATTATTTTTGTACCAGCAAGTGAGGCTGGTGGTAATTTCTAGATGGAGTATGTTAGACTCATATCATATATGCTGAGCTCTTTAAAATCGTGCTAGATTAATAGCCTTTAAAAAAAAGAAAAATCTATCTTAGTGCCACATTAACCACAGGCCACAGTGTATTAACTGACAAAACCCAAATTGTTCTTTAATATTCCTAAAGCTGGTGTTAAGCACAATAAGAACAATTTTCACTTTCAATAAGAATCTGACCCTGGGTTTGCCCTCTGCCCCGACCTGGGTCACTCTCTACAACCATGAGGGACCATGTGGAGTCATTCTGTGCTCCCTTGAAACGATGATAATTAAAAAGCATTTGCTTTCAGATTTTTTTTTCCATCTGATTATCCTTTCCCCTTTGGTCTCTCACCCCTCCTGGATGCGCAACCGGACTTTCCGTTTCTTTCTGCATCATCACTGAATTCCTCTGTTCTTCTGGTGAACCACAGCACACAGCAGCCCAGCTTTTATTCACCGTTACGCTGGGCATGCTGGGGTTGTTTGCAGGGGAGGGAAGCAGCACAGCCCACGATTCAGTGCGTTGGTCTGGCGACGTGCTTGCTGGCTGCGTGCACGTTGCTGGCTGGCTGTCACCTCGGTTTCCCATGCTGTAAATTCAGAATAACAATACTTATCTTGAAAGCATTGTGAGATTTTAACAGTGAGATTTTAACAGAGTAATATTAATTATAGCTCATCAACAAAGAATATGTCAGAATTTGGGGGAAAAAATCAGAATCAGTAGCAGTATTTTCCCCTCATGCAACGTGTTATTAAAAGGAAGAGCTGAATACGTCTCTCGTGCCAGCACCTGGACATTTACACAGTTATCCTCAATGTCCACAGTTAGTGCTTCTGAGTTATTTGCAAGGGAGATGAGACCTCATGCTCCAGGGTTTGAACTGATCTCCAGGTGCTAGGATATTTCCGTGGAGTCATGGATCATTTGCCATCAGGCAGCGTTATTGCACCTTCTGTTAACGTCGCTGGTGCTGGTTCCTGGCTGCGATCAGAGATGCGAGCCAGAATATGGCAACTCCTTGCTACCTAAAATTGCAGCTAAAGGAGGGATATTCAGAGGGAATAATCAGCCACAAAAAAAATGGAATACACCTGCAGAAACACAAGCAGTATCAGTCACACATCGTTGTTCAATGAAACCTCTTCTCAAGCACCGTGTTAGCGTGAGAAGCTGACGTCTTCCTCCCTGCCTGCCCTGTCAAGCACTGGGGCACTGCTGTTATCTCAGTGAGCAAAACAATACAGCTTAAAAATGCCCTTCTCCTTGCTTTTTTTTTTTTTTTTTTTTTTTTGAGGACAGATTTCAGCACGGATCAATCTGCTGATCAGCATGGGGTGATGGAGCAGCAGAAACTTCTTAAGCCGGTCCAAGGAATGGATTTAGAGCAACCGAGGAAATCAGGGCATCTTCTTCTGGCCAGGAAATTTTATTCTCCTATTAGGAATCAAAGCAGCTGTTACACATCTCGGGCAACCATCCCTCAGACGTGCTGAGCAGGAGAAAAAGGACTTGCAGGGCCCGATTTGTTCTCTGAAGTGACTGGCAAATTTTCATGCTTAAAAAATCAGTGCAGAACTCAGAGGCTCAAAAATAGGTGAAGTAAAAAAGAGGAAAATAACTTTGTTTTCTGATTTATTCAAAGCAGAGGAGACAAGTCGCTCTATTGTCAGTTTGGAGAGCTTCTGTAAAGGAAAGAAAACACCGAGATTTCAGCATTGCTGGCAGTCTGCATCTCTAAAATCCTCTGAAATCCTGCACCTGGAGCTCCCCTAAGAGCAAGACTATGCAATTCACTACCTGCAGTGACTGTTGCTGACGTGTTTTATGGTTTTGGCTGCTGCAATATTAAATCAGTGCGCAGGTATGTTTTATTTTCCTTGATCAGAGGATTTGGTAACCCTGCACTGGTGCAATATTGCAAAATATTTATTAGCCCAGAGAGGAGCGTGGGAAGAATTGTTGAAACCAGGGCTGGTGCTCCTAACTTACAGCTTTCTTTGGCCTCGATTTTAGGTACCTGCTCTTGCAGAGAAATAGTTTGGGGGGGGGGAGTGGAAAGAGAAAAGCGTATTGTCCCTGTGTTTCCCATGCATTGTTCCCTATGAAAGCATCTCCCTGCAACCTTTACCTTCTGTTCAGACGGCCCCAGCCTGCGAAGAGAGAATGGCAGATTTGTGCTTTCTAAGCTCCAGATGGGGCTCCTTTCTTCTTCCTCTGTAAGTTAATGGTGTCTTGCTGAGACCAACTGGGCATGTAAAGATTTGGGCAAAACTCACAGCAGTGGTCTCATAACCTCGAGGCTTCGCAGCCTCATCCCAATGTGACGGCCGGTCCCCAGCGGAGCTTGCCTGTGGCTCTGATGTGGTGCCAAAGGAGATGGGGAAGGTTATGTTGATTACATCTGTTTACCAATGGTTAAATAAATTAAAAGCCCATTGCAGACCACCAGCGGGCAAGGGTCCCGCAGCCCCTGCTTTATGTACAAGTCCTACTTGCACTCTGGTATTGCTTTTTGGGAGTCAGTGTTGCTTTTTGGGACTCAGTACTGTTAAGGAGACACTAGTTTGATTAGGATGAATCTTCAGAAATAAAAATAGATGAGATAGGAGCTGTTCCCTTTCAGCAATGCCAGCTGCCTCAGCCAGGCCCTCTGGTCAGATGGGGGTCCTGCCAGCAGTCAGAGTGCTGCACTGGTTTGCACCAGAAGGATGCTGGATCGGCCCCCTCCTCACCCACGTCCTATGCCAAAGGCAAAGATGGGAGGAAATATTTGTGACATCCCATTTAAGACATTGGAAGAGCCTGCAGGAGACTTCTGTACTTTGCTGTTGGCACAACATGGGAAGGGTCTACCCCAGTCGCGATCCCCACCTGCTGGGCAGGGTGTAAATTCAATGCAAGGGACAGTCACGCTCCCAGAGAAAAATGCAGTCTTAATAAGCAGGAGGAGAAATGAAGCAAGGAGAAAAGTGCCCCTGGGGCAGGAGGCTGGGGAAGGGGACACAGTTGCACGTGGGGACTGCTCTGGCCCTGCTCTTCAGCAGGACCCCGTGGGAAGGACGTTCACCTACCAGGCTAAGTGGCCTGGTAGGGTTTCTCTCCATAAAATTGCTTTGATTATCTGAGCTAAGCCATCAGATCCCTATTTGAGGATTTTTTTTTTATAATTCTTTCCTAAGCAGCCAAATTACCAGCCATATGGACAAAGGATACTGGGGGAAGATTATTAAGATTATTAAAACAGATTATTTTTGTCGTCGGAGCAGAAGTTGTGATCAGTGGCTAAGGCCTGAGTTTTTCCCCACTCCTCTTGCACGCTGAGATGGTTGCCAGTGCTTCTTCATTTAGGAAAGCTCACGAGGTCTTGTGCCTTTCAGTTATTATCCTGGGTTCCTCTAGAGACATTTGTGCTCTCCTGGTGCACGGGAGGGCTCGCTAGTGTCCCGTGAGAGCATCAGTGCAGCCCTGTGAAAAGTTCATCCCGTTACCTGTTACCTAAGAGAGTGGAAGGGATGTGCCCAAGAATTAAGATTCATCCACGAACCACTAAGCATGCATGTGGAAACTGTGCGTGAGTCCCATTTGCTGTGATGGACACTTGTGCTGGAGGAAAATCTTCTATGATAATTACCCTGAGAGGGAGTCTCTTGTCTGTCTGCTCACTCTTTCCAGAGATGATCTCTCTTCTCTCCCTTCATCCATCACTGTGTTGGTGATGCCACGAGCGTATCCAGCTCTCCAGCAACGGAAGAACGGAGCACAGCACTGAGCCCATGGAGGAGCTGCTGGGCAGGGAAGCCCCTGGGAAGGCCAGGCCACACGTCGCTGCAGAGAGACTTGCAGAGGTACCAGGCACAGACGTTATTTTTGGTATAAGTGTTCTTGTTTCAAGCTTTTTCAGGTGTGAAGTTTCCCTGTTCGACAGCCCATCAATCACGTTGGGGGACACCATTAATAAATCTGTCCATGCTTCTCCCTTGAGCTTGAAGAAAGAAAAACTCCAACTGTTAACAATTATTATAGAAAATTAACTCCGTGGCTTTAAACAAAGACTCATTGCAGGCTATTTTTACATCATAAGGGGAAAAAAATCACTCTAAGAACTGCAGTGATATGAATTTGAATTTCTTTGTAAAACACAGACATTACACAAAAATTCAGTCCTGGAAGGAGATGCAAATTCAATGCCTCTTGCTCTCCTGTTGAATTTGACTCCATGCTGTCTCCATTTGTCGTCTGGACACTGCAGAACAGCATAAAGGGAGCCAGCAGCATCACACTGAAAGAGCCAGCAAGGCCTGCTGCGATTTTCTATGGCCACCCCATAAAAGAGACTTCCCCCTCCTTCCTTAATTTTTCACAGCGTTTGTTGGCCAAGCTTGGCTGTGTTTTTTAGAAAGGCCCCAGACTTGATTTCCTGACTGTGAGTGATGAAGAAAATGAGTGATGGAGAAAATGAGTGATGAAGAACTCCTTACAGAGCTTAGTAACCCATTTCAATGGCTAATTACCCTGACTGCTGGTGATTTGCATGAGCTTTCGGGTTTGAACCTTGCTGACTTCAGCTGCCAATCTCTGGATGTTGTTTTGACTTTGTCTTCTGGATTAAGAAGTGCTTCGTACCAGACGAAGGAGCCACAGACCGTGATCCTGTCTGCAGCACCTGGGAAACTGGGGAGAAGAGGTACAAGGGTACATCCACGGATGAAGGTCCTGTCTGCCCAGATCTTCCCCTGGAGGACACTGGATCATGTAGGAAAGTTGCTGTTTTTTTTCATACGTCTATGCCTGCTGAAGAACCACCCCATCTTTGTTGACCCGGTCACTTTGTGAACATCAGGGAGTCAAGGTTAGACCTCAAGGATCTCTCATTGAAGACATGCAGTTCCCTCTGCCCAGCACAAGCTTTGGGAGGCCCCATCCCAGGGGACTCCTTTGTTGTCCTCATGGCCTTGTGGCCATCCCTGCAGAGGCACTTAGCAGAGGTCTCCTTTCCAGTCCATGTGCTTCCTAGGAGCTCACTGTGACCTTCCTGTGTGCCTCCTCCTAGCAAAGCCCCCTGTGTGGAGTCTTATCCCTCCCTCCCTCTCTGTCAGATGCTTTCTCTGAGCTGATGAATCCATGCACACTGGTAGGTTATATTCATTTGTCATGTTCTCCAGTTCATTTATCACAATGAGTGCTCTGTTGTGAAGAATCCTGATAGAAAGTCCGCTTATTCTCCTGGTTGGCTGAGATGTGGCATTTCAATCAGCTGGTTGCTTATTGCCACGACCTTGCTGGAAAATCCAGACAGCTCCCAGACGGGTGGGGAGAGAGGTCTTCCTCTGTCACTCTTCTCATGTGGAAGAATGATAATAGCATTATCATTTTTCTCCTAGTGCCTGCTCTGAAGAGTTTTGCCTTGACTTTTATTTTCCCACTGCTTTTTTCCAATCATGTACGTGGGATATGAAGCTTTCATTTTACCCCTCACCTTCAGACAGTTCATTAGCTGGGAGGAAGGGGCCACTGACAGCTATAGGCTGATGGAAGAGTGCCTACATATAGCCACCATGGGGTCTGCAAATGGTCCCCAAGCACTTTATTAGCATACAGGGGGGTGGATTAGGTAAAGATTTCATAAATTTGGAGGTGTGCCTGGATTTCCAGCAGTGGCCTCACCAAGGCTGAGCCGAAGGGATGATGACTTCCCTCAATCCTCTTGCTACGTTCCTCCTAATTCAACAGTGTCTAGATCAAAAATGGGCAAAATCCATCAGCACTACATCACTGGCTATAGCAGGGGAGAAATGTGGGAACAAATGACTTGTTAAAGCACCATCCACCCTAACTTCTGTGAGTACACGTCCCACACTGTGAAACCAAACCAACTGCCTGTGAAAACATGACAGCAGCAAATACAGCTGTCTTGGGCAGGGTGCAAACAGGTGTGATTTGCCACAATTTCTTCTGGCAGAAATGATGCCTGCTGATGGTTTGGTTTGTGTGCATGGCATAGCCACACCAAGATATCGTGTCACTCCCTACAAAGCTCATGCCTCTTGCAAGTTCAGGCTTGCAGGAGCATGTGTGGATTTAACCTTGAGTATAGAAATACAAAAGATTGAATACTCAGAAAAAATATCTATTCAATAACACATCTCACCATGTTCTGAACGTGGACGTTACGCTTTAATACTTCCCTCTGTGTCCATCCTTTCAGCGGCAACAGACTTAGTCTGACAGAGTCTGAACTCTTCCCCGTCACCAGTCAGAACAAATGGATTCCAGTAGCAAAGCACACCGTGGCTTTATCATTCCTCTGACAGGTAATTTTCTCCCCGGTGAATATATCCGAGGCTTTCGCAAGCCACCTCTCAGTGGTTTCACTCCTGGCAGCGAGGAGCGAGCCCGGCAGTGGCGCCGGGTTGTTGCTCTGTGTCTCTGCGAGCCCCACGCTCCTGAAAGCCTGGTGAGATTCTTTATTATCCCCTGATTATGTCGTATGTCCTCGCTCGCCTGTTGTGACCATCAGGCATGTTATTTATTACGGTGTTTTTCCAGAAACCTGGTGTGGTCCCTTCTCCGAGGCATTTCACACACAAGTAGGAGATAATATTCCCTCCCAAGAGTTCGCTGTAGAAAGGCTTACTCAGCTGCCAGCTCTGTTAAGAGTTGCCCTTCACTTGATAGCAAAATCAGAATTCAGATGCGAGCAGTGCTGCGGTGTGCTGCTGAATGCAAAGGAGCAGATACAGCCTCCGCTGCAGGGAGAGCCAAATCACAGATCGAAACAGGCAAGCAGGGGCACATTGCAAGGAGGAGATTCAAACAAGGAAATGGGGTAAGGGGTCTATAGGGAAACAGGGGAAAGAAGCGGAGGCTCCAGCAGAAAATCTTTAAGAAGCCACTATTAAAACCAGGGTAAGAATATTTATTTTCAGCCCTCACAAAAATATGGATGCAAACAGGATGCCATCATTGCTGTCCTCTGGCAGGTTTCAAATCCTCAAAAGAGTCCTTAAAATGCCAGTGTCCCAGCTCAGGGCACAGAATTGGTCTTGCGCTTGCAGAGTCATTCATTTTCAGAGTTGGGTCCAGGGCTCATGGTGCCAAAGGGCTTGAGCATCATCCTTGGGCTTGGCTGCTCCCCACACAGCCGAAGTAACAAGGAGAAGCAGAAACCAGAGAGAAAACTTGCATGGATTTGGTGGATGAACAGACCATCAAGTTCATGCACTTAATTTTCATTTTCATTTTTGCACGCACAAAATTCATGTAAAAATTCACTAAGAGAAAAGGATGAAACATTTCCCTAAGTCCTTCCTTCTCTTCTACCCTGTATTGCAATGAATGTGTTTTTGCTGGAATAAGCTCTCAGAAGGAAGGCCTGGCTGGTGGGGAACTGACAGAAAACCCAGTGCTGTGGGATGTGTGGACTCCTATAAGGACCTTCTGCCTTGTCCTGAAGGATGTGGTGCCTCCAGGGAGACTGAAGGCAAGCATGGGGAGAGGCTTGTGGTGGAGGGAAGAGGAGGAATCCGAAAGACAAGCAAAGCAGTTAAACACAGTGATATTACCAAATGAAAGTATCTTTTGCTTTTGAAAAATTTTCACTTTTGTGTCTCTCTCTTTTTTTTCTTTTCCTTTTTCACCCTCCCAGTTTAGTTTTCATCCAGTCCAGTTCCTTGAACTGACACAACCTGTCAGACACCGGGAGCGTGAGGAAAAGGACAGGAAGGCATGGACACATAGGGTGGGATGGGAACAGAGCACAACAGCCCTGATATAAATAGGCTTCAGTAGGGGCAGAACCTGTCCTGAATGGCTGAATGGCCATAGAAGACCACTGCTGTTTGTGGAACATCATTTTCTTAAAGTTTTTCTGTTGAGATTTTTGAAAAATTCCCTTCGGATTCAGGTTCTGGCATACCAAAAAATTAGATTTCCCATGAAGCTGAAATGCTGAGGCTGTGCCAGAGCTGGGCACGTGCTAGCGGAGCCTTATCCTGCTGCCTCCAACTTCCCAGGAAACCCGTCCCTTCGGATGCCACCTTGCTCGCCTCTCTGCCTCGCTCTTCGATCGATGCAGCTGGGGCTGACAGCTTCTCAAAGCTTTCCTCCCTCCAGGCCTTCGTGGGTCAGTGCCTGAGTCTCAGACCTGCTAGTAATGAGCCTTATGAAGAAATAATGAGCTGGAAAAGGAGGAATATGGGGAGGAGAAATTCCCTCAGACATTTAGTTGACTATTGCTATTATTATTTGGCGATAGCTGTGATCCAGACCTGAAAAGCTGCTTTTCTGGGAGCTATGCTTTGCCACTTTACAGGCTGCCTCTCTGGTTCCCTCACTGCAGCTTGGAAGATTTAATATTTCTGTTAAAGCACAGGAGTGCTGATCAGTCCAAGGATCTGAATTCCACCAACCGAGCAAAGCCACCGGTCTGGGCTGTTCCCGGGATGCAGGTAACAGCCAGGTGTTTCCTGAGCAAGTCAAAAAATGGTAAATGCATTTTTAGCACCAAGCTTCAGGTCCTGGGAAGAAAGAGAGTAAATGGTGCTGGGGACACCTCTCAAGTCACTGCTTGTCAGGGCTGCAGGTAGTGTCAGGTGCTGGGAACACCCTGTGGTTTGCTGTGGATCCATCCTCTTCCTCCAGCAGCATTATCAGGGGTGCTGGTGGCCATCGTGCAAGGCTGGAGGAATATTTCTTCCAGCTGGGAATGTTTGTTTCGGGACATGATTCCGAACCAGGACTGAGAGAAAAAATGCAAAACAATCTTCATGAACAGAGAAAGAGACGTCACTACCTTGGTTCAAGTGTGTTGTAAAATGTTGCTTCAGTTCTTAACACTTCAATGTGAATTCCTGGGAGGCGAGTGTTTCCCTCAGCTTGCTCAAATGCTGACATTAAAACTTGCAAAAGGAGAAATAGAAAACTGAGAACGCTTTGAGTCAGGAGGGGTGGAGGGGCCTGTGACGTACGTCAGACTTCCTTTCTTTCTCTTCTTTTTTTAACTTGAAAAAGACGTCATCTCAGCTGAGGCCTTGCCCCAAATAGACAAACAATGAATTAATTAGGGACATGGATCGCAACCCATCCTGTGAAGTGCCCGGACCGTGACTTGGCCTATTCTGGTGGTACACAAGTGCATGGCATGTTTTTTCCTTCCCTATCACATACCAGTGGAGATCTGGGTGTTATGAGGACAAGGACAAGCCAGTGGGGCAAAGCCTTCCTCTTTCTGTTTCTTACAGGTTCCTCAGGATGAAGATGAGACTTCAGGGTTCCAGTAACCAAGCCCCAACATTTCTGGGGTGGGTTTGTCAGCTCTGTCACACATTTTACAGGTAGAGCTGTCTTTTACTGCCTCCCCTTGCTGGGATCTCTCTGCTCTGCAGCCCAGCAGAGCTCTCCTCTGCCAGGCCACTTCTCCAGCCCAAAGCCCAGGCTCTTGCCTTGCACTCTTGCATCCAGGCTGCAAAGAGAGGGAGGCTGGGCTCTATTTCCATGCCCCAAGGACCAACATGGGGACAGCCACCAGGCTTTGCACTGTGGATCTGCCATGGGGATGAAGGGAATGACAGATTTGGAAATAATGGCAAGGAAAAAGGTAATGGAGAGGCAGGACATCCCTCTTCGCAGCTCCCGGTAGAGCTGGACAAGCTGTGTTGGCAGTCGGGGGCTGCTGCACTGGTTCCCTGCTCCCTGTGCCCCCTGCTCACAGCTTCCCAAGCCCCCGCGCTCCATCACACAGCCCCCAGACCTGCAAGCCTGGCCAGCTCTTCCAATCTGAACAGATCTATTTAAAATTCAGCTGGGAGATGGGCTCCAGCTTGTTACAAAGCCGTCGCTGGAAATGGAGTCATCACCGGAGACTATTCCTTTTTACAACTTTAGGTATATAGATTTCCTCTCGATTCAATTTATTTTTATATAGTGTCTTTAATACACCGTCTCTCCAAACGCTTTAGCAGATAGAATTGAAATAATGAGATAACGCTTTGCAGAAGTGTGTGCAGCCGCTCTCAGACGGGCAGCGGGGCAAAGCAATAGATGGGGATGGAGCAACGAGTACAAGGTGGAGGCAGCGTAACACGGAAGCAGCGGTAATATCTGCAAACGTTCCTGCACACCATTACGGTGAGCGTGAGAACTGATGGATATGGGGAAAAGCCTGTAGTCAGGCGCACTCTGAAAGGAGGAATTAAGGAGCAATTTGAATAGAGGAAAGATGGCTCTAAAGGGGGATGCGTTTGAGAGGGATGTGTTCAGACAAATGGATCAAGGGTGGTGAAAGCAAGCTTTAATTCTCTCTGTTTGTCAGGAACGGGGCTCTCGTTCTCTCCTTCATCTCCACAAAATGCAACAGACCTGGGGAGGGCACGGGTGGCATGGCCCTGCTCCAGAGAGATGCCAAAATAGCAGAGCTGCCCTATTGACTTCCCTGGGAAGGGCCAGGTGTTTCGAGATGTAAATGCACCCAGCTGGAAATTTCTTTCTTATTTTGGCCAGATAATGTTGATATGAGATGAGCAAGGCTTTCAGTGGAGAACTGGTTGAGGGGGAAACTGTTTTGGTCTCATTAACACGCAAGAGACCGAATAGACTGTTTTGATGTTTAGGCTTAAAATAAACATCAGAACAAAAATATGTTGTGAAGAAAGTGAACAAAATTGGAAATGAAACTTAATTTCATGCAGCTCAGCTCACTTTTATTTGGTAGGGAAGAGCAGCATGAAAAATTCCAAGGCTTTTTGTTTTCATTACAGTTTGGACTGGCAGGAACAGATGAAATCATTGGTTTTCTGGCAAAAGGGACAATCCTGTCACCACTCAGCCACAGTGAGTGATGTCAGAAAAGCCAAAATGCTTCCTTGGACTGGGATTTCTGGGCCTAACCAGTGACTACTGAACCTGAGGGTAGTTTCACTGGGACTTCTTAAGGGACAAATCTTGAGTGACAGGGAAAGCTGCCAGCAGGCAGAGGCTGCTAGTCAGAGATCGAGCGAGAGGATGGAGCAGACTCGTGATGCTGCACTGCACCAGCTTTGAATTGCACCCAGGAACGACCGGGGAGCTGGGGGCACGATGGGTGCAGAGCCATCCAGGACCACCCAAAATACCAACTCATGGCTGAATATTGGGATGCTGGCTGGCTCCTCCTGGGGCTGAAAAGGGATGGCTCTTCCCTTGGAGGCTGGCATCAGGACTGCCATTTGCCCCAGCAGTTATATCTGGGACCTGTCTCGAATATCACGGCAGGCCGGGCACCAAATGACAGGGCAAGGGTTGTGGGGGAGATGGCAGGGGGTGCTCCTGGGGTCCTAGTTTGGACTTAAAAGGTACAGAAATGTGAATTTTGATTATGCTTCATTTAATGAGTTTTGAAAAGATTTGGAGCTGATTTAAAAGTAACAAAAAGCCAGGGAGATGAATGAGCCTTATATTAAATTCAATTGGCTTTTGTGCAATTTGTTGCATAGTGAAGCCTCGTTAATACATTTTGCAGGCGGTTGGGTCATTTGTCATCAGAATCGCATTTTATGGAAAGCAACTTTCCTCCCTCTTTGGTTATTTTGCTCTGAAATGAGTTTCCCTAGGTCCTGTCTGCTGGCAGGAGCTGAATTGGCTTCAGCAGAGCCACATGGTTTCATGTCAGAGAAGGATCTGGCCTGTTATTTTCTATATATATATAAGTTATCCTTAAATAACATGCTCTACAGTTAACATCTCAAGTATATACACCCACATGGCCCTCATCCATTACAAAGAAAACCGGCCCCATGTTATAGTTAATAATATTTATTGTTTCCTCTTGTTTTTTCTTGAGAGCCGATGCAGCTTCCATCTCCAGAGGGAAGAAAGGTTGGGGAAAAAAAATAGAAAAAGCTTATTTCGTTTGCATTTTCCTAATTTGCTTTCCTCTGGCTCAGACATGTGTTGCCTATAAGCTATTAAAACTCTTTCTCTAGGGTTATTCTCCCCCCTCCTTCCCCCATCTGATATTCACAACTTCATTCTGCCTGGATCAATGCCTGCAAATTTGCTTTATGACAACTTGAACAAACCCATGATGGATCAGAAAGGACCTCAAAGTAGGCTGAAGCCTACTCAAGTCAAGAGCACCAGACACGTTTGTTAAAGACCTCATTGGCCTCTGATCCTTGGGTTGCTGCAGTATTGATTTTTAGGGCCCGAGCTCAATTGCGCTGGAAGTCGAGTCGCACGAAGTCGCACCCTCACGGGGCAGACGGGAGCTTTATAATGGGAACGGATCGATGGGGAATGATTTAGCACAGCGGGACCTGGAGGCCTGGCAGGGAAGTTAAGCAATAATCGAGCTCGGGGCTGGGAGTCATTCCTGGCGGCCGTGCTGCCCACCTTGCCGGCTGACCCGCTCCGTTAATCTGGAGCGGGTGGGCGTCAGCCTGCTTCCGCAGCTCCGGGCGGCAAATAAAGTGAGCCGGGCCCTCAGCCAAGAGCCAAGACCCGTGGCATCAGCCTGTGTGGCTCTGGGCTGTCTCCCTAAGTCACTTTCCTGCTGGGGAGGCTGAGCACAGAGGGCAGAGGACGTGCAGAAATGGCACACTCTGCACAGGCTTGCAGACACGTTTTATCTCCTCATACTGTGACTTTCTTGCAAGCAGAAGGTTTCTCCATTCTCTGAGCACTGTCAGTCTGGCTGGGGAATGGGAAACACTTGGACAATGCCTTTCAGCATGCAGCATGCTGGTGCCCTATTCCATACCTGGTTTGCTGTGGATGCTACATGAAAATCTAAGCAACTCCACTAAAATGAAAAGGGGGCAGGTTGTAGATGAAGTACTGAGGCCTCAGGTCTGGCTTATGGTTCTTTCTCCACTGCTGTGTGCCTCAGTTTACCTCTCTATTATTGTAGGTAAACACCACTATTCCCCTGCTTTGAGACAGAGGTCACTTCTCTGTGGTGTTACTGTGAATGACGTACACAGGTTATTTCTAAAACCAGGTTGGGTTTTATACCAGGGTCCAGTGGCTTCTCTGACCTCATCTTGAGTCCTAATACTTTCAAGGAGTAGGGTGTTGTCTGAGGTGGACCTTGAGGGTTAAAATCCAGCCAGCATCCAAGGGAAGATCTCTCCATTCTGTCTTATTATCAGGATGTCCCTTTTGTTACTGCAGCTCTTGAAGCTGTCTCCAGGAACATCTCCCCCTGCATGGTGCTCCATGTCATGAGCAAGGATGTCATGGTGTCTGAGGTCTAGCTGGAAGCCAGAATCTGGCCACACAGTGGTTCTGGCACAGCACAGCAAATGATGTGGGTCTCTGCATTGCCTTGCTCTGTGAGGCCAGCAGAGTTTGTTGTAGGAAGTCCACGTGCACCAGCTGGCTGGAAAGGGCTTCTGAAAAGCCATGCTCCTGTGCTGGCCACCAGTGGTTTGGGCTTCTGAAGGAGAAGGAACCGCACAGAGTTACAGGCTGGGACCTCCTGGCTTCTTGGGCATCTTTCCTTGTGCACAGGCACCACGTTGTGCAGTCTGTTGTCGACACTGTGAAAGGCCAGAGAAGCTGTGGGCTCTCCATGCCTGGTGACAAAGCTCAGCCAGGCGAGGCTCTGGGCAGCCCGATCCAACACTGAAGTTGGGTCTGACCTCAAAGTTGGCCCTCTTTGGAGCAAGAGGCTGTGCTGGAGGCTCAAAAGTCCCTACTCAAATAAATTATTCCATGGTCTCTCCCATCATCTCATCAAGCTCTATCTGAAGCTTAGTTTGGCTGTTTTGGGCCCCTCTACTCAGCTGGAAGGGCTGTTTCAAACAATTTCTGCTGGTGATAAGCTGCTGCTTCTTTCCCGGCTGGGGAGTATTCATGGTTACTTCCCTGCTAAACCCAGTGTGCCCTCGTACATCGATGGAGGGGACCAGCAGAAGCAGGGTGAATCTCTATGGACCTGCAGTAAAAACTGACAGCAGAGGTTGGCTCAACACCCAAGTGACTACAGCCAAAGTCAAGACAACTTGCCTAGATTTGCTTGGACCCAGAGTTCAATTTTCAGATTGCTAAATCTGAGGCTGAGCCCTTGGTGGCCGCGTTTCCCAGAGCTTATGCTGCAAATAAACATATTTCCTTTGTGCAGCTTTTCTGGCAGCATTTATCTGAGGGTCTCTGCAAAGGAAGCCCTGCCTTTCTCTCTCTGGGCAGAAAAATCGTTCCATCCTGCTGATGCTAAGTGACGGCCAGGAACAGATGCACGCTGAGAGCAGGTTTAGGGATCTGGATACGTGCAATTGGCAAATCTTTGCTTGGTAATTCACAATATTTTTGGGGAAAAAATAGTGATGTCTTAGCACAGTGACAGCTAGGTGCAGCTCACGCTCTGAAATCTTTGTGGAGAGGTGGGAAGAGGCGGCCAGGTTTTGTACGTAAGGGCAGATTATGAAGTGTGGGGATTAGCAAGGAGTAATTACAGAGCCTCCACTGTATATTAAGTGTGTGAAACAATATACAGGCACTCAGCGTGCAGCAGGCATTATGGCTGGGTGTCATAGTTGACGTTTTTAATATCCATTATTCAAAAATTGATTCCATGCCTGACGATCAAGCAGCACACAGCTATAATATGGGACTAGTACCACACAACAGCACTGTCATCTGCTAAGAGCTTTACAAACATTAGATAATTCCGCCTACCCCTCTGCCAGCAGCAGGTAAGGGCTGCTATTTCTGGCTGTCTGAATCCCTGAAGCTGTTGTAGATGGGGAGACCACAGCATCAGTGGAGATTTCTGGGGCTGAGCAGCACAGGAGAGTGGCCAGATCTTGCAATGACCCCTAGGTCCCCCTAAATCCAAAGAAAAAAACCTCCAGTGCTCAGAGCTGCTGAAAAATAGGACCTTTGAAAAATCCTGGGGTTTGTTCTCACTTATATATTTTGCAAGCACCTCTAGGAAAGGTCTTGATTTGGGAATTTTTTTCTTTCTTTTTATTTTTTATTTTTCACTTGGACCCTCAGGAAAAGAAGGAAGGTCAAAAATGTCAGGGAAAGCAATGAGCAGGTGAGGGGGGAAAAGCCTAAACATAAGAATAAAGGATTTTTCTCATTAAAGTAAAAAAAACAAAACAAAACAAACAAAAAAAAAAAACACTTTGCCAATTTTTTTGGTGTGTGATTGAAAGTATCTGATTCAGAAAAAAAGGCTCTATTTTTCCCTATAGAAAATATCCACAGCTTCAGAGATGAACTGGTGTGTGGGCCTTAAGTGAAAGCAGCAACACCTTCTTAGAGAGCCTGGGTGCTCTTTGGCGGGCCCATCTCCAGGATGGCTTTTGGCAAAACCAGATCTGAACTTCCTCTTCCAGCCCTGCTCGACTCCAGGGATCTCTGCTCTCAAGCCTCCATTTCTCCAGGCAAATCCTCTCTGAAGATTACCTGCATTACATCTCCTTCTCCCTGGAGACAGCCTCCTGCCCTGTGCTCTCTCTCAACGAAAGCTCTCACCAACCCCTCCATCTATTTGTACTTTGCTTTCTGTATTTGTGTTTTGCTCTTTAGCAGCAGCCCCGATGTTCCAGGTTGGGTGGTCCTTTGTGCTGGGGATATGTCTGCAGGTTGTGTTCAAATCGTATGTGTGTGTGAAGGGTAAACTCCAGAAATTATTCCAACAATCTGCACCGAGACTGTAAATACTAAATGCAGAGCCAGTAAAGGATCAGGCAGGATCTAATCACAACAGCAACAGAAGGAAATGCTGCACAAACTCTCCATAACTTCCCTGTATCAAAAACAGGGTCCAGTTGCCCCTGGTGTACCCCTGCTCCCCTTCCTGAGTTTCTGCTCTCCTCTTTTTGTGCTGCTGGTGTTTTGGGGGGCCACAGAAAGCCAGATTTAAAGAAAGACAGGGAATGAGTCTTGCTCAACCTTGGACATCTCATTTTTTTCCTGGGCCACCAAGTGGTGTTTGTTCCCTGTAATGATCTTGATTTCGGAGGCGTTTTACAGCGGGAAGAACAATTGTTTTCAGTGAGATCTCTCCAGATCTGCCTGGCCCGATCAGGAGCAGAACCGAGTGCTCCTGAGGGTGCCTCAGGCTGGATGGTGGCACCTCCAGCTGGTGGCTGCTCCTGCTGGGTGTCACACCATGAGGTGGGGACGGGCTCACCAGCCCCATCAGCAAGCCAGGCAATGCACCCAGGCTCCAGTGTGTCCACAGAGAGCACAGCAAAGCAAAGAAACACAACCGTGCCCTTGGGCCCAGCCTCATTTGGAGGTTAAAAATAATGCAAAGGTCCTTAGAAAAATAGAAAATAAAAATAAAGCCACCCCCACACTTGAAAGAAACCTGCCCCTTTAAGAAAGGATTGAACATAATCTATTTCCAGCGTACGAGAGATCGGCTAAGGATTGCTGGGACATTTTCACTGACACAAATCTACATAATCGTTTTAAACTTCTCACCATTTCTTCCGATTATTCTCTTTCTGTCACTTTAGGAAGCTCTAAAACTGATTTTCTCTCCATAATCTTCCAGTATTGCTTAGCACCCAAATCTCTAATATTTTAAGAAGATTATTTCATTTATAATTGATTGAGTGTATTTGCCAGTTTGCTACTTCAAAGATGTTGTGCTTTAAGGGGTTCAGGTAGAGCATTATTAAGTTTCCACCCCTTAGCCCCATGCCAAAAAAAGAGGCAGGGAAATTTTGCATCCTGTCTGACACTTGATGCAATTTTATTATTATTATTATTATTGGTATTATTTACGTTGTCAGCGTGCTGAATAGCTAAAAAAGATCTCCAGAGATGAAAGGCAAGCGGAGCTGTCTGCAGCTGCAGGCTGGGGCCGTGGTTCCCGTCTCAGGGTGCAGGCTGGCACTCTCACATCTCCTGGTGCAGCAGCCTTCCCTCCTGCACACCATGGGTCTCACTGGGAAAGGGCTTGGAGAAGCAACAGCTATTCAGACGTCATTATTTTTTATTTTTATTTTTTGTTATTGCTAATGGATGCACCGCTTTTCAGCTGAATCCGCTGCCTGGGGTGTTTTCCTGGGTTGAGGCGGGGGGGATTGCGTGGTTGGTGGGCAGGGGGAGAGGGGGGAGAGAGAAGGGACTGGGTGAAGGGTGTCTCTGGGACACGCTGCTGATGAAAGTCATCTTCATCCGTTCAAACTCAGGATAGGTGGCTGTTGCCTGGGTGCAAGCGGACTCCATCCCTCACAGGTAGATGCTGTGCAGTGGTGAGAAGGGACCTGAGAGAAGGGAATAAGGCTGCCATCGGCAATATTCACTGACAGAGAAGGAATTAGAGCATCTACAAGCAGGAGGGCAGGCAGAGGCGTGGAGAAAGGGACACCATCTACTGCACTGCTGCTCCCTGCTGCATGACCAGCAGCCTCAGAAATAAGGGGGAGCCTTCCCCCTTCTCAGCCCCGTTTTGCCGCTTGCTCCTTATCACCTGAGAACTAGCAAGGAGACGTGCAGCACAGTGCTCAAAGCAAAGCTCTGAGCCCTCTTTTAGGGCTGGCAGAGACTTAGTGATGCTCTGTCACAGTCATTTCGGGGAACGGAGCAGCTATCAACTAACAAGAATGAATTTCAAGGCTGATCACCTGCAAGCCAGGGATAATGGGAGGTCTGCACAATCAAACACGTCTCCTGTTATAGTAAAACAAGCAACACTTGAAAAAGACATGGAAACAGGCTTCTTTAAATCCAATTCAGGGATTTGGAATCCCCACTAAACGCTTAATTAATTTTTGATTAGCTGAGAACCCATTAAACAGACTGATTCTTCTAGCTTTATAAGTAACGGCAGCATGCTGCTTTAATTAAATTAATACTAAGAGATGTTCATTTTCAAATCCTTATGTTGGTTATTTGAGAAAAATCATTTCATTCCCTTCCCTAAGAGGTTTACCATAGTCTTTTAGCCCAATGCAGTATCTCTTCCCACCCTGTTTGTGTTGTCATTGGTTTGTCTGGAGGCAGGATCTGCCACGGCCCTCAGATTGTTGAGCCCAAAAGACATGGGGGTGTCCCAGTAGTTTTAAGGACCAAGAATCTCGTTTCCCTATAGGGTTTCACCCTATGGGAATGTATATTCTGATTGTTTGGGGTCTTGTAGCCCTGGATTCTCCCATCCACTCTTCCTTTGGAGCTACTGTTGGGTTGTTTCCTATGGCAGGTGGACTCACAGAATGGTCTGGGTTGGAAGTGACACACCTTCCAGTACATCGGGTTGCCCAAAGCCCATCCAGCCTGGCCTTGAACACTAGATGAACACTGATTCCTCCTCCACAGCACAGCAAGCAGCTTTGATTTGTCATCTGTTTTTTGAGGGTAAAAGCCTCTAAACCATCCCCAGGCAGTTGCTTCAGAGCAGCTGATGCAAGGAGACCTGTCCCAAGGTGTCCTATGCAACAACCCACGGCTGTGCCTAGGACATCAGGGAACGTGCCGTGGCTTCTTTGCCCTGATCTTCACTCCTCTAGGGCTTTCTCCATTTCCCAGTGGAAATCAGAGTTGCTGCCCAGCCTTGGCTTCTTCTCCAAAGACTGCTACCTCCCAGTGGGTGCTGGATCCCCTGGCCATGGGAGGCATGGAGTCAGCCTTTACTGGAAGATGGAGACCCGGGATGGACGGAGGTATCGCTGAGTGTGATGAGGAGCAGAGGCTGGACTCACTCTTAGAGCAGCTCATCTCATGAGGGGATTCAGCACCTCCTGTCTACTTCTCCTGTCACCCACAGCGAGATCTGACCAACAAACAGCTCCGTGCCAGGATGATCCCCCATGGATTTAGTCATGGGCCCATCAGCACACTCTGCTGTTACACAGGGAGGGGGGCTTGGCGAGCAGCCCAGCCCCCTGAGCCTCCATCCTCCTGCAAACCTCCCCCTCTCCCCACTGCCCACTTCTTGTTAGGAGCTGTCGGAGACAGCTGGCTGCTCGTGCATTAAATTAGCAGATGTTGCGGCCACACAACATTAGGCACAACAATACTGTTAATGTGCCCTCCGGAGCCCTCTGCCTCCCTCCTCACCAGGCCTCGCCAGACACAGCCTCTCCGGAGGCAGATTAATTTCAACTCTCTGGATCATAATAAATTAATTTTTATTAGAAAAGTAGGGGGGGGGATGGCTGATCTCCTGAGCTGCAGAGATTTAAGCCAGCTGTCGACCGTCTCCTGGCATTTGGGTTACGAAGTAAATACAGAAGGAGGGGATTTTTTAAGCACGCCGTCAGCCCCTCCTCCATGGGAGGAGCATGAGGGAGGCTTGGAGGTGAGGGAGAGAAGCTGGTGCTGTGGGGATAATGCTAAGCCAAATGAGGGGGAATGTTTTCCTTTTTCCTGATGGGGAATGGGCTTCCTTCATGCTACACCCTCAGGACAACCTTCCTTCCCCATCTGTGGGGGCCCAAAGCAGGTCCCCATGACCACCAAGCCCTCCTTTGCTAAAAAGCCCCCTTTCCACTGGATGTTCATCCAAATAGGATTTACCAGCTTCGTTCTGCCACCGCTCCCGGAGGTGGGTGGCAAGCTCCTGCCAGCCCCTGGGGTGTCCCTGTCCCCAGGGCTCCGTGCACAGCCCAGCTCCCCAGTCACAGCCAGGCACCAAATGGGCAGAGGCAGGCTCTGTAGTCATGCAGGGCTTCCGAGCAGAGCAGATTTGGATGGTTCAGCCCAGTTCCCCAGGATGACGAAGGCTCACAGCTCCTTTTGGCTTAAGCAGGGGCTGTCTGCACTCAGCACTTATGAAAATCAGCCCTCGGTCTTTGCTCAGATTAGCGATCAGTGTGAGGCTGCTGGAAACCCAGATCCCCCGTTATCAGTGGGGAGTGTGTTGCCAGCCGGGGACTTGCAGGGAGAGGGAGCTGGGCTCCAGTTGCCCACCTGAGCTGAACATTTGCTGTAGTATCAGTCAGGTAACTGCTGAGGGACCTGGACTTTTGCAGGGCTGCAGACACAAGCAGGTTATCTACTAGTGCTTAGTAGATACTAGTTACTTACTAGTTAAATGGCAGTACCATTTCCACCAGTCATTTCAAATGCCAGTAAAAGTATCCAGTATCTATCCAGAGGCTCATCCAAGTCAGCATCCTTTCTCCAGCTGTGGCCAACTGGTGAATGAGTGTAGCACAATAAACTCACAGTGATCCCTCACCAGAATACTCTCTCCCAAGCCCCAGGTGCATGGTCAGGGGATTCCCCGTGTAACCAGAATGGATTTATTTTCTCCGTTAATTTCTCTATTTGTCTTTGATCATTCACTGTATCCAGTGCCAAGGAGCTCCACAGATTAAACAGATTTAAGGTGATTTTTTTTTCCTTTTCCAGCTGGTCTGAGCTGCCACTTGCACTTTTCAGCAGCTGCCTCCCAGTTCTTGTACTGGGAGAGAAAGTGAATAACCATTCTCTGTTTACCTTCCTCTTCCCATTTTATCTTTATCACCTCCCTCACAGTCATTCCTTTTCCAGAGATGAGGAAACCCAGTCAGTGCTGTCGTGCTACAGATGCCATTCTGTGCTTTGTTGGTAGCTGGCACAAATGCTGATATACCTCCTGGGTGCTCACCTATGTTCTGGGTGCTCACTTGCTGAATAGTTTTGAGTTTTTGTTTGTGTCACTGTGGGTTTATCGTAAAATTTAAGAACTGTCTTCCTTTTTTTTTCCTTTTTTTTTTTTTTTTCCTAACTTGATATGATCCAGGTTGATAATTTTCTGAGGTTAAGAAGGAGGGTTAATTTTAATCTGGACCCTATTGGTTACCTGGTTCCCAGCCTAGTTTCGGGAAGGGTTGTGCTAGCAGATCTGGTGAAGTGCAGCAAGGTGGGTGAGAGAAGCAGGTTTCCCTGCAGAAACAGAGAAAACACAGCTCTGGGACCAGGGCTGGAGGTGGGGAGCTGGTTAGGCTGCAGCATGGCCTGCAGCTGAGGAGCTGGGGAACCTCCAGAGCTTCCCAGCATTGCTCCGGGTGGGAGCACTGTGGGGTCCTCCAGTACATGGGGTGAGGACCTTACCCTCCGCCTCTGAAAGCCTCTGGATTGCTGCTGGAGTGCATCACCCGTGGTCCTCAGCCCATGTTTATTCAGTCTTGAAGGCCATGACAAAACCAGACACTGACACCCCGCATACTTCTCCTGAAATTCCCTTTGAGAGGAGAACTTGGAGGAAGGAGAACGAGAGCGAGTGGGTGCAGGGGCTGGGAAGGAAAGTGGTGCTTGTGATAACACCAGATCAGATTTCACCGAGTCCTTTTTCAAACACCAATTGAAAACCCCTCCTGCCACTTGACAGGTTTCCAAAATCCTCTTTCTTTCCAGGATCTACCCATGGCCCTTGAGTAGGGAGAAGAGGCTGTGAAATGAAAGCCCTATTTGCTCTGTGAAAGAGCATGACAATGTGTTGAGAGAAAGTGTTACTCACCGGCTCCTGAGCGTTCAGAAAGGCGTCCATTTATCTCTCTCTTTTTTTTTTCTTTTTTCTTTTTTCTGCTTCTTCTAAAGAATCTCTGGTTGTAATCCCTCTCTGGGATTTTTCACAGTAGTCTGATAATGTTAATATTTATCCTGGCTCGGAGATGAACTGACAGCACTGTGCTCTCTCCTTTCATTTTATCTCTGTACATCTATTAGATGTTCTGTGTGGCTTCAGCTTCATTAACACCCAGCCTGGCGCAGTGACAGGTAAAACGAGCTTCCATCACCTCCTTTCACCTCTCTCACCTCCAGGGGTTTATTTTCTTTGCTTGTTTTTATTAGTTTATTTATTAAAAGGATAAAGATTTTAAGTAATGCCAGAAGAAATTTGCTGGTTAAGAGATTTGTGGTGTCTGAGGAGATTTCCTAGACTGTTCCTCGCCCTTCATTAAAAATAAAAATGATTGCAGACTTTTGGCTGAAGGGTTGTGGGGACCTAGAGACAGATGTTTGCAAAGAGTTCAGTCCTTTGAAGAAAAGGACCTGCTGAGTAGTGGAGCTTCTTCTACTGATGGCTGGAGCGTTCTGGAGTTTGACCATGATGATCAGTGAAAAGCCCTGATACCAGGGTTTGTGCTGCCCTCGGAAGAGATACCTGCAGAACAGCAACAGGCAGCTGTAACTTGTGGTGGAGACAATCAGGATTTCCCACTTTGGGGGGTGGAAATTCATCAGCCCAGGAGGCAGAGGAATCTTGTTTAGCATTTGTATAAAAATGAATTTACAGGCGTCATGTATGACATGTACAGCTGAGAAACAAACACAAAGGTATCCAAACCAGCCTTAAAAAAAAAAAAAAAGTAGTTAAAATAATCTTGTAATTGCTATAAAGATTGTTATATTATTATACATGACTCAGAAAACATGAATGTTTGCAGCTGTAGTTTCCCAGCGACCTCTGGAGTATCTACAGTCCACCCTCACAAGAGCATTAGGATGATGAGGGCATCGGGAAGACCCTTGAAGCCACTCACAGTAAAATGCCTACAATTTTAAGAAATACCCAAAGTAACCGACTTTACCTCTAACATTTACTGGTGCAGTGGAACATCTTCAGTTGTGAGCACAGATAGGAGTTTGCTGTTAAATACAATTTTTGAGATATTCACTTTAATTTTTTACTGCAGGGTCAGATTTAACAATCTGTGAAATTGCACTGATGGAGCACCAATTTGTGTATTTGTGTATTTAAGTATGTTATCACATGCAAACAAAATATATTTCTAGGATTGAAGGTTTTCTTAAACACGTGTACTCTTTCTGAACTCAAGCTCGTTTTAATCTTCCAAACCTTTTATACGGGGAGACTGATTCCAGGTCTCATCCAAACTGCTGCTTGTCCTGTGTGAAGCTGTAAGTGATAACATTTCAGCTCATTTTGATTTACCTCTCATCCTTAGTGGTAAAGAAGACTGAAATAATTACCACCATCGATACCTCCTAGGATTTTTTCCTTCATTCATACAGATTCAGTTTTGATCACCTGTTAACATCTGATTGAAAAAACCCCTCTGTACACCAAGTTTTTGCAGGAAAGGCCAGTAGTCCAGAGATGTCTCCAGTCATAAAGCAAATGAAATGTGAAACTGCTTTGCAGTTTTGATGAGGCCAGATCCATCAGACACCACTAAATGTTGCTAATAAGAGCATCCACATTCCCAGAGATGGTGACTCCAGAGTCCCCCAGTTTTGAAGAAATTTCTGTAAGGATGGCTTTAAATACTGTGGCCATCACAATTCTATTATGAGTATAAAATAAAATAAAATAAATATAAAATAAAATAAAAAATATAAAATAAAATAAAATAAAATAAAATAAAATAAAATAAAATAAAATAAAATAAAATAAAATAAAATAAAATAAAATAAAATAAAATAAAATAAAATAAATCAACCAAGACTTTTTGCTACCATATGACCATTAATTTTTACCAGAAATACTAACAGCAACTCAGCTCTTTGTTGTACTCCTGGCTCAAGTGTGGATGCTATTTCATACCTGGTTTGCTTTTTTCATTGTGTACGTTTTTGGCCATTGCTGGCCTTGCAGAGTTGTTACACAAGCTGGGCAAATGGGTGAAGAAATGTTCAGCATAGCTGCTCCTTTCTCTATAGCACAAACTGGCTAATTGGCTGGGGAAAAAGCCTAGAGGTGCAAAGGCCTGGGGAGGTCAGGACCAGTCTTCCTCTCTCGTCTGATCCAGGAGCACTGGATCAGGCCCTTTCAAACTGAGGCAGAGGAGAACCAGACCAAGAGTACTGAAAGGAACAAATCATATAATGAAAGGCTGCCACAGAAAATATCAGTAGCACAAAGATCAGAGCTTCTTTTTTGAGATCTATGCTGCGAACAGCAGCCCCCAGAGAAAATCCAGTTCCCTGCAGACCATTGTGTACTGTAGACACACAGATATGTGTTACTCCACATGTCAGCCCACCCGTCTGAGTGCTCCTTCCCTCCCCGTGAAATCGCTGGATCACGTAGCAGGGTATCGCTGTGCAAATTCCACCACGCTGTATCAGGACCGACCTCAGAAATTGCTGTTTCCATATACTCCAGCCGCTTCTGCACTGGGAAGTACTGTTCTTGCCCTGCTGCAAGTGAAAGAACGCTGAACATGTATGTCAGTGTTACACCAGCACATTCATACGCTTATGAATTATAATTAATTCATTTTTAGGTTGCACCCCAGACGTGGACATGTCACTACCTTCTATTGCAGAATTCCTCCCATCCTCTGTCCTGGCTTTGAGCGAGCCTTCTCATCAAACCAAGAGAGGTTTTTTTCAGTTCTTCTGCTAGATCTGCAAAATATATGCAGATTTATACAGTGAGGCACATGCTAAATACTCTGGGGGAAGGAGTAAAATAGACATTAATCAGATATTAAAGGACTTATGAGACAGGGAGAAATATACATTTGGGCATAGTTTGGGATTGGTTTTAGTTGTTACATATACACATATATGCAGTTATTATGCATATGTATGTGTTATTATTCTGCTTTAAATAACTGGGTTGGATAGAGTAAGAAGAAAAAAAGGAAGAAAAATAGCTAATAACAGTAATGTTCAGGAACTGTGGCTAATTTGCAGAGGGATACCAAATGGAAACACGTTTCCTTTAATTTGCGTTGCTTTAAAAAGGAAAAAAAAAAAAGGAGGAGGAGGAGGCTGGGGTTAGCAAGCTATCTGACAGTCTGAGCAGCTCGTCTGTTTGCAGGGATTGGGTCGGGAGCAGCTATTCCCAAGTGCCTCGAGTATCAAGCACATTGGGTATGGCTTTGGATCGGAGAGGAGAGGTGCTGCCTTTGATTGCTTGGGTGGCTTCCACTTGGAGGCCCAGACCTTCCGATGGAGCGAAGACAGAGGTTTTGGTGGGGTGAGAGGGGCAGGGACAGCACAGGGCTGCATGTTTATGCCAGACCCTGGCCTTTCCCCTCGCCGTGTTCCTTGTAATTTCTGGAAATCAGAAATAAGCTGACGTGATTAAAGAAGAACAGAGCTGGCTTAGTGCTCCTCAAGCTTAAAAAGGTGTTAGAGACTTGCCAAATTAGAAATACAGAGCTAATAGAGATCCAAAATTAGGAGGGCTGCCTAATTCTTTTGCGTCTAGAGACAAAATGAAGGGCTGCATTACTGTGATTGACGGACAGATAGCAGCCTGACCAGTGAGAAATAGCCAGGAGCTGGTGCCTATACAAAACATTTTATATCCATCCCATCCTTTATCTGGGGATGGTATAGTTTTTGCAGACTAATCATTGGTGATAGTTTGCTGCTTGTGACCCACTGGAAACAGAGTTTTGTGGTGTTGTTTTTCCTCAGGGAGGGGCTGGGCTTGGTTTTTCTTTAGGTTACACTTTCTTTTTCTTTTTTTTTCAATGCAATCTCTTGAAGTCATCTTGCATTAATTAGCCGTCATCTTAACGAAACTGTTGCATGTTAGACGAAGAGATCTCTGAATTCAAATAAGACTTGACCCTAAGAGGGACCAGCTCCCTGGCTTTTTCTTCTCATCTCCTTAAATCTAAAAATTGCTAAGTGATCTCTGAGGCTCAGGCTTTCCTCGGAGATTAGTGTAAGAAAAGCCCCAACATCTGCAAAAGTGACTGCTTTTGACAACTGTACAGATATCTTAAAGAGCAGGAATTTCCCTAATAAAACCCCTTAAAATAAGTCTTCTTAAGATTTCTTAATGCCACAGTGATCAGTTTGCATGTTTCAGAAATTCAAGAATTTTTTATCTGCTTTGGAAAGTTATGAAAAAAAAAATGAAGCAGGTTTATTTAAAGGGGAGAAGTATTTGAGATGCAGGAGAGACGGGGTAGCAAAGCTTAGGAGCTGGTGATAAAACCATAAATTGTATAGCTCAGGGAATTTGTGGACTGACTAAAAATGACAAAGCAAAGCAGCACAAGTTGGTCATCAGAATAATAACAAAGAGGACTTTTACCAAGAAAAAAAGCATATGGACCCACTGGCATTCTGTAGGCAATTTAAATAGCTTAATTCGGCATTGTTGTGATTAGCTATTTCCCTGATAGTCTACTGCACGGATCCTCTGCTGGTGTAAAGCAGAAGCTTTTCAACCACCCTATTCAGCAAAGCATCTCTATTAAAGACAGCATTTGGGCGTCTCCTGAAATCTGCCTAGATCCCATCAAAGACAGAGAGAGTTAAACATTGCTACCCTGGAGCAGGGAGAAATTTAAGCAAAAGTGCAAATATACCCTGCGTCTGGGGCATGAGCCACGCCTGGGGTATTTGTAATCATTTCACCCAAATTTACCACCTAGTTCTAGCATGTTGGATGCAGGCACAAAATGTGAGATTCCAAAGCACAGAGAGACACTGCTGGAGGTATCTGTAGGCTTCTGGGGCCTGATCCTGCACTCCTTTCCCCTGCCTGGAGGCTGGTGTAAATGCACGGACCTCCAGTGTGTGGCAGAATGAGGTGCATCACGTTATTAGGGCTGTGCATGGTGAGTTGATGGGGTGGGTTGGGAAGCTGGGATGCTGCTCAGCTCTGTGGCTCTGCAGCAGGTCATCAGAGGAACCCTCCAATGAAAGCTGCCAGCACCCATGGGTGCAGAGGGTGTGCAATTGTGGTGTACACTTAAAATGGTCATACAGTTGACACAAATATACTCGGGGTTGGTTCCCTGAGTTCATTCAGGGATGGAGATTTGGAGAAAAGTTTGGCCAACCAGAGCTCCTGGGGACTGGGTCTGATCCAGCCACCCTGTGATCCAACAACCTCCAAACAATGGTAAATTCCACCCGGATGCACCTTTACTCAGTAGACCAAGTTGGGGGATGATATTGCTTTGCTGAACATTGTGTCTGCTCAGAGAGTGAGCTGAGATAGCAGCCGTGTGCAGAGGTGATTTGGTGTGGGTGCATTATGTGTTGGTGACAGACCACGCAAATGGAGAGAGGTTTTGTTTTTGTTTTTCAAATTGTGTGCCTCCAATAAAATGGAGAGAAAGCAATTCAAGCTTCTTGAGATCAACAGGGTTGCAGAGACACCTTTCTGCTTGCCTGCACCTTTCTTTCTTTACTATATAAAGGGCTAGTCCTCAGTACTGGACAATTTAATTTGAATTTTATTTTATTTTATTTTATTTTATTTTATTTTATTTTATTTTATTTTATTTTATTTTATTTTATTTTATTTTATTTTATTTTATTTTATTTTATTTTATTTTATTTTATTTCATTTTATTTCATTTTATTTTATTTTATTTTATTTTATTTCATTTTATTTCATTTTATTTTATTTATTTAATTTTTATTTTATTTTATTTTATTTTATTTTATTTTATTTTGTCTTAGAGAGATCAAAAGGAATTCACAAAAGGCACAGGAATTCTTCATGGAGATTTCTGTAGCAGCTAGCAAGAAGGATAAAATGGAATTCTACCCGGGATAAATTACACAGAGATACTTCAATATTTAAACATTTAAATTAAACATTTGCCAAGAAAGGTTGCTGGTGATTTCTGGCTCCCACTCCTCAAGCCATCACCATGAAGGAACTATTGGGGTACAACAGAGATTTCTGTGCAAGAACTGGCTGCAGGGCCTGGGCACCTGGTACAAATACATCCATCTGGGGTGCTGCGGGTCGGGGCAATAAAATGCGGCAGGAACCAAATATATTAAGCCACACATAATTGTTTTTCCTCTTCCTTTCCCTTCATGGGGACACATTCCCGCTCTGTTTCAGAGCAGAGGGACATACCAGAATTAGAGAATAACCAACAGAAACCAAGAAATCTGGTGCATGCTCAGCCCTAGCAAAGATAGAGTGGGAAACCGATCAGGGATTAGCCCCACGAAGGGACATAAGTTCACAATTACCATGTTAAGCCCTTCAGTCCTGCTGTAAAGCCTCCAAACCACCACCCAGCTCCTGCTTGACCCTGGGTGCTCCTTAAATCTTTTGGTGTGTCAGTTTTGCAACGCTGAAACTCCCAGGTGCTGACGGGACGTGCTGCAGGGCCTCCTGGCAGCATCCCCATTGAACCGTGGCTGAGCAGCTCCGTGCCCCCCACAGGCCCCAGAGGTGTTCCTCGGCCACCCCTACCCACGGTGTCTGCCTGGGAAGGACTCCCAAAACCCCAAACAAAACACTGTGGTGATGGTGGTGGTATGGATCGGAGAGGGCTGTAGAAGGCCTCACAGCAGGTGGGAGATAGTGGGCCAAATCCCTTCAAGCAGGGATGTAAATAAATGCATTGAGGAGGCGAATCAAGGCCTGTGACGTTGTGTAATCTACCTTAGAATTCCAAAATATCTACTGGAAAACATATTTTCTTTACATAATGCATTGTTATTTTTTTAAGAAGGAAAGAGGGGCGTTTTGATGTTAAAGAGAAGCAGCCCAGACTGCAGGCCTCAGAGGGGAAGGCTAGATCAGGCAAATTCACTGCTTAGCCTCTCCGTGTCTCAGTTCCTTAAACTGTCCCTTCCTACGTGTCCCTGCACTGTGGGCTCCAAAGTGCTGTAAAAGGTACAAATTAAGCATCAGGAATCTTATCCCTATGCATTAGAAATACTGCTCTGTTTGAGAAAGAAACATGCCACTGTAAGAGAAATTTTAAGGTATCACAGGTCCAGTTTGCTGCTAGCAGCCTAAAAACAATGCGAACTTGGGCCAAAAAAAAAAAAAAAAAAAAGCCTTTTTGGTTTTATATCTCAATCAGGAAGAACTGTCCTTTTCAATTCAAACGCCCGGGTCTAGAGTTGTTTTCCCTGCAGATTCCGCGTTGTATTGGGAATATCACGAGCTGCCAATTGCAATAACGGTTTCTAATTCCAAATTAATTCAGTGTAAATGAACTGTCAAGAGAAGATTGATTTGTTTTGGTAATTGCCCTGATGCGGGCTGCTGGGTGACAGCGGGAAAGAGCAAAGAAGGGAGCTTTGGCAGGTCTGGCTGAGCCTAAGGGTGGGTTGAGGAGACAGAGGCCCAGCTGCAAATATCATCTGTCAGCACCACCGCTGAGCCGGATGCTTTTTTCCAGCCTTCGACAATGTCTTTAGGAATGAAGCCGATGCTGCAAAATGCTCCTTGGGTTAAAGAGATTGGTGTGTGAAGCAATTAGCGTGGTAAAAAAAAAAAATAAATACAAACCAATCCTTCCCCATCTAAAGGGCTGCTTTTTATTCAGCCCCCACCTCTGCTCGCCTGCAGTTGATGGACCACCAGCCCTCACCTTCTCTTGGAAGGAGAAGGGAAGATCTTGGTCCATCTCATGGCTGGGAGCTGCTCTAAGTGGGAAAAGCTGAAAATGAGGGGCTTGGGGCTGTGGGAGGCTGGGTGCTGGAGGTGCATGGGCCCTGTGGTAGGGTGCAGAAGATGGTGTGTGAAGCAGATTTTTTGCTTCCTGGGGTGGGTGGAAGAGGTTTGGTTCACTGAGTAGTCCTGTGGGGATGTGGCTGGCTGCTGAGCCCTTCCTAAGGGCTTCACCTGCACTCGCAGCTCAGCACCAGAGTCCATCTGAGCACGGACCTGCGCCAGCACCACCCAAGCCCATGCTAGTCCTGCAGGGTCCAAGAGTCATTCAGTCCTTCACCTATATAGCTAACCCAAAAAGTTATTTTAGCAGGAAATCCAACGTGTTATGCTTCCAGCAGTGAGGGAAAGGGCTGAACAAGCCAGGACACCAGGAAACAATGCTGTTCATACACCCAAAGCAGATTTTGGAGGGTAGTGATGTGGCACTAGCTAGTTCAGCTACATGTAGATGCTTTAAAATGACCAAATCATTTTAATCCATTTTACAAATAAATGTATAAGCTTCATTAAAGCTGCTCCATAGCCATAGCAATCAGGAAATTGCTACAGTCTATATAACAGCAAGGCAAGAAAACTGCCACAGTAAATGACACCGTAAACTCCCAAATGTTAATGAAGTTGCTTGCTAAAGCACTGCTAGACAGGCTAGCTTTTTCTTGCCATATTTTTGGGGTTTGTTTTTGTGCGTGTGCTTAAATTTGCCAATCAATACAGGTGCTGTGTGACTGAATTGCTAATGGAGCCTGTAGATTAGTTTATCAATAACATTTAAATACTTTTCACACTTGCAGTAGATTTTGAATTATTTATTTGTTTCTGGTCAATTGCTTATGATCTCATTAGCATTAGTCTGTAAAGTGATACCAGACTTGTTGGAATACTTTAAAGATTTCCATGGCTCTGCAAATTTTCTCTGGTAGGGAGAAAATGCTTAAATTCACAAAATCCAGGTCCTTGTACGAGTCCTTTAAGGCAGTGGATCTGCTCACAGGAAGGACCCCTCTACGGGTCTGCGCACTGGGGAAAGGAAGGTGGCGTGATTATAAATCATCCTTGGCTATGGAGAGAGCTGGCTGCTGATCAGTATTTATCCGTGCTCAGCAGCACTGAGCGCCGCTGAGTGTCACAACCCTGGCTCTGTTCGGTGCTGCGCATGTAGGTAGACTCCTGCCCTAGGAAGTTCAGTGTTAGCACTGGAGTAGATTCCCAAAAATGGGAGGAAAGAAAACTGCCACCCTCATTCCGATTTTGGGGTGCAGATAAGTCTGGGATTCCACAGAGACATTGTAGCAGGTCTAGAGCATGAGCTGAAGCCTTCTGAATCCCTTTCTTTTGCCTTCACAACAAATCTGTTCCTTTTCCTAATTAAAAAAAAAAAAAAAGTCACAGATACACTAAACAATCTCATTTCATATATTATGTTATTCTGATTCAATGAAGGAGAGGTTGCCTTGTTTTAACAGAGTTTATTTTTCCCTTGGTTAAGGTAAAGTGGGCAGGCAAGCAAGGGCTTCTCTGCTCTTCAGCTGTTCTGGTGGAATAACCAGGACCATGAATCAAATTGGGTGGAGATCTGGTGAAAAACAGTCCTGGAGAGTGAGAAGAATAAGCCAGGGTTTCTTGTCTTCTGCTGAACTTGTTTCCTGTGTAGATTCATTGTTCTGTGCAGCAACACCCTTGACCACAAACGTTTTTATGGTGATAGGAGGGACAGCAAGAGAGGGCCCTATGAGCCTCCAATGGGCAATGAATTGTAGTGGAAATCTCCCAAGATCTCCCTCTAAGATGTCCCCAGTCACCCCGAGGAATCTCGTGCCAGTTTGCCGATTCAGACTGCTGTTCCTGCCGCGCACACTGTATGCCACAGGCGGCCAGTCCCAGGTGCAATTTGGCAGCAGCCGGCAGCCCCAGCGGAGCGAGGACGGGGAGTGCTGGAGCAGCCTGAACACCGTGCAAGAAATGCAGCAGTGTTCTGGGCAGAGGTGCACACCTTTTCTTCCCCTGAATAGCTCTGGGACCATGTAGGACACTGGGCCAGCTGGGATCTCTCATGCAAGCCCTTTTTCCTTTTGTCTCCTCTTTTGTCTTCTTTTCTTTACCTCTCTCTTTCATTTTCTTTTTCAGTTCAGCCTAAATAATGATCTAGGACAGCACTGTCTCTTTAAAGGTGGCCTTTTAAAGTGCAACCTAATCTTCTTCTATCCACTTGGACCCTGGATTTAAAAAATTTCACCAATCCGGATTTCCAAATCCTTGCAGATTCTGAGGGGGCTTGTTTATGGAAGTATCCTTTAGAAAACGGCTTAGACTTTAAGATGAGGAAACGCAGGGAGCTAATGTGAAGATTTAGGACTTTCTAGGAAGCTTGCAGTGCCTAAGCCCTGCTTGCTTGAGCAGTCTGAAGGTCCTTTTGCAGACTAAGAGGGATTAATACCCCTTTAACCAGTGGGGCTATGCACACATTCATAAATATACCATCTCTCTCTCTCTCTAATCGCTTCGCTCCCTAATCCACAATGATTTCTTAGGAATTATCATTTTATCTCAGCTAAATAAGCACATTCCTTGTGCTTTCCTGTAGAAAAATAAAATCTTTCAGGAGCTTTTCTTTTCAAAAGCGGTGCCATGAAAACCAAGCTTTTATTTAAAGCCTTGTGTAAATAAAGGAAACTTTGTTTATTTGCCTCCAAAGAGAAGGGCGTTGGGCCACGTCCATTAAGTGCCAGCCTGCACTTACCCCACTCCCAGCTCGCTCCCTGTCCGAGTGACTTGACCCAGAGTCAGGATCAGGCCCAGCTTTTTGCCCAAAGAGTCAAGCAGAAAAGGATTTCACAAGTTACTGCTAATACAGATCTGATGATCATTGAAAGAGACCATTTAGTTTTAGCTTTTCAAGTTTTCTGTATTTCTTTACTCCTTTTGCTTTTCAGATTTTTTTTTTCATTTGTTTATTTTGTAGTTTTATTTTTTACGTTTCACTTGCCTGAGCCCTGTTACATTGCAAGGGATGATAGTCGTGCTTTTAGGAAATATCACCCTCATTTTGTAATATTTTTCATATTTTTCGGGTTTTCCTTCAGCAACATGATGCAGGCTGCGAACACAGCTGGGTTTATGAGGTTAGACTCAGGACAGGTAATAAGAAATCTGACTTCTAATGACACTCAAGAAAAAAAAAAGAAAATAGTTTTATTATTTTTATTATTATTACTAAGAATATTGAGCAGAACTGAGTATTTCATTGGTAAATCGCTCCCCACTAAGGCTTTGGTTTCTAAGATCACTTTCAAATCCAAAAATGAGTTCAGTCAAATTCCAGCTGACCTGAAACACTTAGCTTTGGGAAAGGCTTTGAGTTTAATATAAAAAAGCCTCTGAATTTCCTCTATTTCTAATTCCTACTGATTTTAGTTAAACCCTTGCCTTCCAGCACAGAAAATGCACATAACCTTGAGAATCAGCACAGCTGTACTATATGGGGAGCTTCTGCACCTATAGGTTTTAATATTCATGGGCCGAAAGATTTCTAAGAAAGTATTTATATATGGTGTGTTTTATTTATTTTTAATAGAATTTATAGAGAAGATATTATTGTTAATTGTAGATAATTAAAAGTTTTGGATCAGTTCTCTTCATTTCACACAGAAATATTTAAAAACACAGCTTGGGATGGGAATTAAAATACATGTCTCTTCTCTTAGTAGAAGTAATAATGAGAAATGAAGAATTAGAGTTATCACCAAATATTTCCAGAATTCAGAGGTATTTGAATCTGTAGTTCACTTTATGTCCCTCTCTACTGAGACAATTCAATATAATAAGGAATGAAATAGTGTGACAAATCCGCTGCAGCCTTTTATTACTTACAATCCCTACGGATTTGAATTTTTTCCTCTACTAGCCTTTCTCCCCTGCCCCACTCCCCATGCACTCAGTGGTCAAAATGGAAGTACAGGGGCTGTAACATGGAAATAAAGATGTCCTGTGCTGAAACCTTGGTCCCACCTGATGTTCTTGTAGTGAGCACCCCCAGGCTGGCGGCCCCACTCCCCCAGGTGTGCTGAGATCTGACCCCATCAATGGTCCTCCTACAGAAGCTGATGGAGAGCCCCATTCTTCCTCATCACATTAGGAAATTAGGTTTTTGTGGCAATCACAGCTGGGCTTGATGCAGGGACAGTTTTTAGCCACTCTTGCCCACACTCAGGGTCCTGGATTTGTAGCTCCTGTGAGCCTGGGGATGGGACTGAATGAACTGAAGCACTGTGCAAACAAGTTTGAGAGCTACCCCATGAAATCTGCTCTCATAGCAAACCCTTCCTTTGTGGAGAGGTGTCTCCAGTCGTTGGTGGAGGATGTTTTCTGCCACCGCAGTATCTGTCCCCTTCTTTGGCTGGAGTTTTCAGGATTTCGAAGCAGCTAGCCAAGTGGAGGGCTGGTATTTCTGGCTCGGTGTTTACCTACAGATCACAGTGGGTGCACTCATGGTATTGAAGGACCTGGAGCCCTTCTGTCACGAGGAGATTTCCAGTGTTGTTTGCTAAAATCTTCTTGAAATGGCAAAAATAACTATAGTGCTCTGAAGGCTCTCAGTTGAGCCTGAGACTGATCCGACTTTAGGGAGATTTATACCTGGGCTGAGGCCCAGACCTCACATCCTTCCATGCAACACTATGCCCTAATGCTCACTGAAAGCCTGAAAGTGGCTGGGAGGATCAGCTAATGGGTAATTTAAAAGGGTCATTTCATAAGAGGTGTTTATGATAGGCAAGCTTGAAGCCGTCCTTAAACCCCATAGCTTTATCCCGTCTCTCTGTGTCTCTTTATGCTCTTGCCATATGTCTCCTGGCTACTTTTTTCTGTTCTCATCCTCTACTCCATCAACGGCAGAGCTTCTTTTCTTTGTCTTCTCTGCCAGTCTCTGCCAAAGCCCGTTTTAGTCAATGGGAGTTAGGCCTTCGAACCCATCTGACAATGAATTTTCCACACATGGAAACAGAGAAAAAGGACTGGGATAGGGGAAAGAGCTTTGTATGTGCATGCACATACATCCACAGATTTATACTTTCTTTTCTGATCTTTGTATTTCTCTTCCAGACTGAAAGATCTAAAGGGCAGGAAGTTTGTGACAGTGAGCCCAGAAAAGTGTATCTAGAGGATGCTAATTCCAAGCATAGTTACAGCATGCCCATGGTTTAATAATCCACATTAGGGCTAGAAAAACAAACACTTTATGCCTTAAACTGTAAGAATCTCTTCTAATGGAATTTGAGGAATTGAAACATGGAACCTGGGCTTAGCAGCCTGTTGCTAGGAGAGCTTCAGTCTGTGTTTGCTTAGGGAATCATCATCAATAATCCCTTAATCTAATCGCAGAGTATAGAAAGCTGCTGCACTAGGCTGACCCTATTGGATGCAAGCAGTAAGCAACAGAACAGAGCAATGGGGTTACCCAATAGCAGCTGCTGAGTTACGGCTGTAACCAGGAGAAGGCCATGTGTGCTGACACCTTGGAAGCATATCAGAAGGCTTTTTTGTCAACGGACGGACCAAATAAACATCAACAGGATAACACCCATATTGTATTATTTCCCCATGAACAAAAAGGCCTAAGCCCACAAGAATGGCCATACAGTGACAGACCAAACGTCTGCTGGAAACAGTTTTGATCCTAACTCTGAACGTGCCCCAAAACAAGAGTGTAGGGAAGGACAGGGGACACTTTCCCAGAAAAACCTTGGACACTTTCCCAGAAAAACCTTTGGCACTTTCCTGTTCAGACATAGAGAGCCAGTGGTGGTATCTTGGAACTGAACATCCCTCAGTGTTTTTTCTTCTATGAATTTGTTCAGTTGCATTTTGAATGAATACAGACCTTTAACATCTGAAATATTCCTTATCAAGGAGTCTCATAGCTTATTTACGTGCTCAGAGTTTGTTTTGGATCACCGTTTGTTAGTGTCATTTGGTTACCTCTACTTCTTGTACTGGAGAAACCAGTGAACGAACATCCCTTATTTGCTGTCACCAAGCTTCTTGCCATTGTGTAGAGGTGCAAGTGCAGTTTCAGATGCCTTGCCAGGGTGTATGAGCACAAGGAAAACCAAGAACCTCCCTGAATCTTTTATATTTTCATATCTTTGAAATGCTTGCATAGTGAGCTTGGAATCCAATCACCGAAAGAAGAAATTATGTATAAAATGGTGCAGTCATTTGTACTCGCGCATGGAATAGTGTAAGCCTTGATGTATTTGGTGTGTGGATAACATGCACTGGTGTCTGTGCGTACCTGAGAGGTGGGTAGCAGAGTGCAGGAGTAAATTGCCACTTTACCCATTGAAAATCTGGCAATCTTTTTAGGGCACAACAGAGCAAAACAATACCTCCAAACCTGCTGCACCAGTCTCCAGATCTGGCAGCAAAGCAGGAGACATCAGTTTCTTTTCACACATTGACAACATAGAAGGATGAGAGTTATATTTCAAGGTGAGCATATAGACCCTGGGTCAAATCTCTCATAAGTCACTGTCAAACTCCTGTAACTCCCATCCTGTGCCTAGGATGAGCAGCGTGATTTACTGCTTAATTCGGAACTTGATCCAAAGTCACTTGAAGTCAGGGGGTTGGCACCAAGAAGTTCAGCCCCTAAGGCTACTTAAGCAGGCCTTGAAGGAGGCACTTGGAGATATGAACCTCCCATCTCCTGCTGTTCACTATTTTTATTTTGATCAGTGTCTCCATGTTCCCACAGCCATTGCACCTGCTGGAGTTCTGATCTCTACCCTGGTTTCAAAGTCTGCAAAACAGTAAAAGTCAAAGTATTTTGTGTCCCATTGGAGAGGGGACAGAATGGCAGGAAATGCACACAGGAATGGTTGAAGTAGACAGCAGGGGCTATCAGGGGCTATCCCCTTTTTGCTGAAGCTGTCTTGAGCTGAATTTGGCCTGCAGAAGAATGAAGGTTTCACCCTGTGCGTCAGACCCTTGGGTAACGCCAGGTGGGCAAGTGTGCAGGGAGGTAGTGCCGCTCTGAAGGGTTTGCTGCTCTTCTGAATGCCTTCAGCAAGATCATGAGCATCCTCAGCCTTCAGGGGGACCACAATTTTTGGTCCTATCAGAAGGTAACCAGCAGCCTTGCTTCTCCTGGGGCACAGATCTGCAGGTGGCTTAAGAAATCTGCCTGCACCCAGAAGTCCTGGGAACCCCTGTTGGAGCACAAACTGTGAAGTTTGTTTGGAAGGTGAGACCTCTGCAATGCCACTCACCTGTGCAGGGCCGGGGATGTTTAATAAGGTACCAGCTCTTCCATCCTGCAAGAACTGCCAAGGTCTTTCTGCTCTACCAGAATTTAAAATAAAAATAAAAATGAAAATAAAAATATATATATATAATGTAGAAACTTCCCAGCTCTCTAGGAAAAAACATTTCTGCTCAATGTGGTTGACATTGCCAATGGATTCAGAGGAGGTTTTGGGGAGGGAAAGGGGGGAAGTTGCTGAGGAAAAGCTGGATGAGCACACACGCACAGATGAGCTGACTGCACCAGCCTCTTTTTCAGGAAATGCAGAAAAGCAGCACAAGGGCTTTCATGATCAGTCCTCAGCACATATCCCAGCGGGCATCCTCACCCTCGGCAGCAGGACAAATTTTGGCTCATTTTGCCCAGCCCGAAGGTGTTAAATCCTGCAGTTCCTCCAGCTTCGCTTCTTGCCCCAGTTAATTCCCTACCAACAGCAGGGCCTGCAGGACGATCAGCCTCCACCCAATCCTGCCTGCCAGGGCAGAGACTGACATTCCTCCCATCCAATAGCAACCTCAACATGCAAATCACTGGGGGCGGGACCTGTGCTGCACGACCCCCCACTCGGTGCATAGCCGAACCCACGGCTGCAGTCCCATGCCGGTCAGCCAGGAGACAAGGGAGGGGGACCCAGGGCATGGCTGAGCTCTGGTGGCCTCCCTGGTGGCCTCCCAGGTGGCCTCCATTCTGCATATATGGCTCCAGTGCTCCCGAATCTTGTCTAACAGTGATTTTCCTTAAATGCAATCATTTAAGGTGTTAAATCTAGCTTTAACTTATTTGGCTGATCCAACTTAGATCAGATTATGTTTGTATTTATTGGGATTTATGGATGTATGATTGCCTCTGAGCCCATATGGACAGCTAATTTGTCAATTAGAGCAATGCTGATCATTGCAAAGGCACGGCATAGGCTGTTAAGCACCATTATCGGTTTCAACCAGGTCTGACCTTGAGACACACATTTATTTTGCCTGACAACCTTTTATTCTCACTGCCGGATTACAGATATGTAAATTGGGCTAAAACCTTGAATATTCATCTTAGGTACGTCAAAAAATCAGGACTTGTTGGAGATGAAGAATATAACAGGGAGAGCTGCTGAGCCGCATGCAGAGAATGGGACCTGCTTAGATCTTTATACTGTGCTCATGGCAGTGGCAAGGTTTGGGGCCGGGATGTCAGGGCAATGCCTGGGACTCCAATTAAAATCAGCGGCCATTTTCCAAGCAGAAAGAGGTCAAACCCGATTGCTAATTAAAGGCTATTATTTCTATTTTGTAGTAGCTATAGCAAGGGCATTTCCTCCCCTAAATTAGAGGTAAAAGCTTTCAATCAGATCAGATGCTGCTAATGTCAGAACCTGGCAGAATTCTTTCCCCTGATGCCATCTCAGGGATCAGTAGGAAGGCTGGGATGACCCTGTCATGTGTCCAGGCCTGAACACATGGGACGAGACGGCGTCTGGCCTTGTAGACGTATGAGAAGTCTGGATGAGAGCTTCTGGTGCAAGTTCAGCTCTGCTCTTCTGCCCCACAGGCTGTTCAGAGACAATGTGAGCTGACCTGTGTTTAATGGGAAGGTTGGATGTGTCTGTGTCGGTGGAACAATACAGGTTAATTTGATGCGTGGGGATTCGTCTCATCTAACTATTTAGAGGTGAGGTGTCTGGGCATCTCCTGTGATCATGGGGTAGGCTATCTAGTGGTAGTGTCAGATAGAGGAGGGATGAATCTTCATCTGCTGGTGCTGATCTCCCCACTGAATTGGGAAAGAACCTTGACAACCAGCTTAAATGAAACACCTAAATTTTAAACAGCTACAATCAAGTGAGATGAATGCTACCGTGGGTATGGGATGCAAATATGGGCTGCGAGAGGGGAGCTGAGTGCTTCTTACCAGCTTCCTATCCTTCCTCCCGGGCTCCCATGACCACATTAGTCAGATACTTCATAAATCATGTGTCTGAAAGAACAATTGTTCCCCACACGTCTCAGTGATTCTGTGCTCGTCACCTTGACCCTGGTGTTTTACAGAGAACAAAAATTGTACCACACCTGTTAAAAGACAAGACTGAACACTAAGGAAGGGGCTGGTTTTAGCAATAGGCCCCCAGCCTTATTGGCTGTAAGGGACTTCATCACGTAGGCCAATTTACAGGACTAAATTCTTCAATCTGCCATCAATACTGAATTATGTCTATTGCAATCATGAAGTGTAGAATCTAAACTAAGATAGATTTTTTTTTATTTTTTTGTTTTTCTCAGAGAAGGTACAGATTTTGAAGGACTTGTGTAGAAGGATTTCATATCAATTTTGCCAAATTGCTTTAATAAATTAAAAAAATGTGGAGGGGGGAACATTTCAGTTCAGTTACTCACAAGTGGCTGTTGTTCCCAGTGAAGCTCTTTTCTTTTCGTCTCTCAGAGAAAAGGAAATGTCATTGATGCTGATTTGCCTGGAGAGACCCATTGGCCAGAGTCCCACAGCATGAACACCTTGGGGGGAAAAATATCCCACAGTGGCAAAAATAGACACTAAAAATAATGAGCATGAAAAATATTAACTCTTCAGAGTGGAGAGTGTGGTTGCTTGTTTACCAAAAGGGACATGTAAACCCATTACATAAAATGCCTTTCATCGCCCATATGCTTTCCAGCCTAATCAGCTTTGAATCCTGCTAAATCCCAGATCGAGATAGCAAATGAACAGCTCAGCTCCCTGGAAGAAAGGGAGCCTCTTTCCGCTGGGTATTAAAAAGAAGCAAAGGTCAAATATTCCCCTGTGGATCACCCCCAAAAGAGATCATGCTGATTACACCTGTGCATTCCCGTGCTAAGTATTACTGAAAGTGAAATTAATGGCAAACACAACTCAAGGGCAAAGCTTCAGATTCACGCTCACATGATGGCTTTGTACACGATGGAACATTACATCCTAAAAGAAGATTTTGCCTTCCCAATCATGCTATGATGATATTTATAACTCAGGAATGGAGACACCATTGGCTAAAGTGCCAAACAAACACAAATGACAGCCCTTTGTCTCAGACCAGCTTTCTCTGGGGCTGCATTTGGGATGGCCATTCTGCTGGCCATCCCCACCCTTGCCATAAGGTGGGGAGTTGATTTTCATCTATAAAGACCTGCCCAGGAAGCCGAGTTCTGGTAGCAGATAGCTTTTTAATCTAGCAGACAAAAGATGAAAAAAGCCTTGTGGCTGGAAGATGAAGCAATTGAATTTAGAGCAGAAATGAAGGGCAGAGTTTTAGGAGGGAGGAGAATGAAACATTTAAGACCCTTTCCAAAGGAGGGACATGAGGGCTGAGCTGCCAGGTGCAGTTAGTCCCTAATTTTGCACCAGAAACAAACCCTTGATTTTAGGTTTTCAGATAACGCTATTATAGTGGTATTGATTCAAAAAGTAATAAGAAAAAGAGCAAATTTTGATTCAGCAATGAAAATAGCATACAAAAGTCATGCTTTCAAGAAAAAAATTAAAAAGGAAACACAGAAAGTGTTTGAACCAATATGGGAATTAGAAATTTTTACTTTCATTCACTCATTTCTATTTTAACATTCTAGGAGAGCTTCAAATTTGGATAAAAAATACTGGGGTGGGGAAAAATACAATTTTTGAAATGGCACTTTTTGGCTTCTCAGTAAGATGCAATAAGTTGGAGAATAAAAGAGATGTGCAAGAAAGCCATCCCACCAAACCTATAACTAGTTTTAGACTCCAGAATAAAATCAAACACAGAGTACGTAGTGGCTGGTGTTAAGGCATTTTTTGTGAACCTTACTCCACTTGGCTAAATGAATTTTAGTTTAGGGAAGGTCTGATTTTAACTTTCCTAAAATCATCTCATAAACAAGGTGAAGAGATGAAGACAATAAATTTAAAAAACAAGAAAAGATTTACTTAGGACACCTAATTAGGATTTCTAATCAGGAGTCATCAAGACCTCTAATTAGCAGGGTTGTTCAGACTCATTGCTTTCCCTTTAATGGCCATAGGACATCCAAATGGTTTTAAATTATGTACCATGGGCTCCTAATCAGTTTATTGAACATCATAAATTGTTAAAAGGAGTTAATAGCTTGTGTTTCTTGATAGAAAGTGCTAATACTCGAGGCAGAGAACTCATCAAATGAACCTCGTTAGAGAAGGGAGGAGGGAGATTGCGTCTCAGTGTCTCATTTTGTTTTAGTAATTAGCTTTTACTGGATTATCCGATCCAAATCTTTATTCGGTTTACTCTGTCAAATCTAGTTTGCATTTTAAATGGAAAATTGACACGGGGAACAATTTGTCTCCTGCCCAGGTTATCGGGTCCAGCTGGCAGGAGGCACCCACGGAGAGCAGGGGCAACCAGCCGGGGTTCCCCAGCAGCCGATGTCCTCCAGCCCTGCACAGGGCGCACGCTGTGCCGGGGGCTGGCTGGGGACCAGGTCCCCGCTGTGGCTCTGGTCCCTGCCTGGCTTCTGTCCCAGCAGCCGCCGAGCAGCCGCTTGTGAAATTGCCGCGATACGATCCTGGCTTGTCCCTGAGAGCGGGCAGGGACTGACAGCATGGGGAGCACGGCAGCATAAAGTCATCCTCGGGGAGCAGATCAGCCAGCTGGGAGAGGTGTTCGTCTCCAACAGCGGCTGGTACAAGTTGCTTCAGCAGAAGTTGTAAGAAAGCTCCCTAAGGACAATTACAAAAAATTCTCCCCCATTCCCTAAATTAATGAAGGATTCCCGGTAACAAGTGAGCATGTGTGGGTATTACAAATCCACCCTATCTGCTGTGAGAAGGTGCATTAAAACAGAGATCCCTGCTGTTTTACTGGCAGCTGTTTTGACATCCATGCCTGTGGTTTTGGTGACTGGCGAGAGCTAAGGATTTGGTGCAAAACATTAACTTTTGCAAACACTCACTGTAATGGTCACTGTAACTGTGAGTTCAGCCCAATTCATCCCCCAGCTCCAGCCTGAGCAGGGATCCTCTTTGCGCTGCTTCAGCAAGCAGTGACCGCCCAGGGAGCTGCTGTCTCCGTCCCAGGGAGGACTCAGTGCACCCAGAGTCACCTGGGGAAAAACTCCGGCAGAGCAAGGACCCACAGCTTGCTGCTGTCTTGCACTACCACCTTCTCCTCGCTTCAGGAGAGTGGTTTGGCAGCATCCCATGGGACAGACGTCCCTGGCTTAGACATCACAGCCCTGCTGGCTTTAGCGAAGGGTACAGGAGTCTGCAGCCTCTACCATGTCTCTCACAAGCCCCTCTGAACCCATGCAACAAGACAAAAGCGATTCATCCCCCTCTTCCTGCTTGGAAAGAGGGGTCAGGAAAGTGAGTCTTTCCATGCTAATGTCACACAATTACCTCTTAACTGCCAAAACAAATGGCAGAAATAGGGAAAGTGACACCAAATCAAAAATGTCACAGGTGATCGATTCATGTCATCTACC